>NC_055987.1:117477156-117781322 GCF_018446385.1 Zingiber officinale
TTTAATTTTAAAATTTAGATTAAGCAAGATTTAGGAACCAATAAAGGTTCAAACCTACTGGATTAACTAAAAATTTCTTAGAGACATATTTTCTAAAGATATTCCTAATTTGTCCCTGGTGATATTTAAAGTACCAATTTAAATTATTAAATCTTTTAAAATTGGTTTTAGGTGAACATGCATAGTTTTTCAAGTTTTCTATTTGAATTTTCAAATTTTGATTTTCTAATTGTAATTTTTCATTTTCTAATTTTGATTTATCTAATTCTTCTAAATGGTAGGATTTAGATAAAATTATTTTTAAATTATTTATTTCTTTTTCTAATTTACAGTAGTCTTTAGTTAATAACTTAACAAATTTAAAAAGTTTATCGGGAGGAAGAGAACGTACCTGACTTACCTTGTCGAGTTCGTTGTTCGTGTCTCCCCCTGACCTGCTGCTTTCTCCTGACAAAGCTCCCCCTTCATCGATGCTCTCGATACTCATCTCGGAAGAGCTTGAATCGCAGTCGTCGTCTTGATAACTCGCCATCAGTTCGAGTCCGAAGAATGCTTCGACTTCCAATCCGGACGGCGTATCGTCCGACGTCGCCTTTAGGGCCTTTCACTTTTGGATATGTAACACCCACGAAATTATAAGATAAGTATATGGGTATCATTTTTCTTTAGAGCATAGAAATAAAAAGAATAAGAGAAAATAGAAAATAGAAACCAAAATAGAATAAGAAGAGGTGAGGTCAAGGATTGAACCTTGAACCTCCCACAAGTAATAGAGATAAATTGATGTATGATAACCACTAGAATAATGAATAATATATGGATAGAAAAGAATGAAATTTTAGTTAAAGGTGAGAAGAAAATAAAAGAAAACTAAGCAAAAGAGCAAGAGAAAACCAAGTTGATTACTTCCTCTTCCTCTTGGTTAAGAGAAGAAGCAAGCAAAAGATAAATTGCCTACTTCTCTCCCTCTCTCTATTTTCATGGGAATTAAAGGAATGAGGGAAAAGAGGAGTTGAGGAAATGAATGAAGACATGTTCATTTACAAAGGAATAAATTGATTGAGAGAAGAAAAAAAAAAGAAAAAACAAGAGATTAAATTCCTTTTTCTTCCTCCTTCCTTCTCCTTCTTCATTCTTCACCGAAACCAAGAGTCCCTTCCCTCTCCTTATTCCAAAAGCTAAGCTAAGTTCCTCTCCAAGAAAAACTAAATTTCGAGAAGAAGCCTTCACGTTCTATCCCTTCCAAGAAAGAGAAGCAAAAGGAGGTACAAGAAGAAGAAGCTTTCTCCTTCCTTGGCACTTAGGATACCTTTTTCCTTAAGAAAAACCACAAGAGAAAGGATGTAAGTTTCCCTCACCTGTGGTACAATAGCTTGTGTGTTTTCTATGAGATTTAGTTGCCTAAAAACCTAGGATACCTTCATGAAATTTTTGGCCAAGACAAGACCAAAAAGAAGGATCTAGGAAATGTAAAGATCTAAATTTTGACATGCTCAATATGCTTCTTGTAACATGTATCTTATGGTAGGGAGTTATCTAATGTTCATATGCTAGAATGGTTGGTTAGAACTTAGGGTCATACCCTAGACTCTCGGCCAAACATGAATAAAGGAAATAGGTAAGTTAAGACTCAAACCAAGCATGCTCCTTTTTGTTTTATGATATGTGCCTTATGATGAGAAAGTTATTAACATGATATGCTCATATGATGATTAAACTTTATTCCATGCTCATAAGTATTCGGCCATGATAGGATTAAGGGCCTAGAAAATTGTTAAACCTAAACTAATCATTCCATGATCCTTCTTAAGACAAGTTATGAAATTAATATGACATGCTCATATTGTAGTGTGGTTAGAACTTGTTTTTATGCCCCATGAACTTTCGGCCACAACAAGTTTAAGGGCCTAGGAAACTTAGAACTCAACCTAATTATGCTCATGATGCTCCTTGTAATAATTGCTATGATATTGGTTTAGGGTTCCTATGTTTTTATGATACTTGAAACCTAGTTCCAAGCTTTAGAGGGGTTTCGGCCACAACAAGTTTAAGGGCCTAGGAAACTTGGAACCTAACCTAATTATGCTCATGATGTTCCTTGTAATCATTGCTATGAAATTTGTTTAGAGTTTCCATGCTTTTATGACACATGAAACCTAGTTCCAAGCCTTAAAGGTTTCGGCCACAACAAGTTTAAGGGCCTAGGAAACTTGGAACCTAACCTAATTATGCTCATGATATTCTTTGTAATCATTGTTATGAAATTTGTTTAGGGTTTCCATGCTTTTATGACACATGAGACCTAGTTTCAAGCCTTAAAGGTTTCGGCCACAACAAGTTTAAGGGCCTAGGAAACTTAAAACCTAACCTAATTATGCTCATGATGTTCCTTGTAATAATTGCTATGAAATTTGTTTAGGGTTTCCATGTTTTTATGACACTTGAAACCTAGCTCCAAGCCTTAAAGGTTTCGGCCACAACAAGTTTAAGGGCCTAGGAAACTTGGAACCTAACCTAATTATGCTCATGATATTCCTTGTAATATTTGCTATGAAATTGGTTTAGGTTTCACATGCTTGAATGTTGTTTTTAACCCAATGTAATGATTGATAAGATTCGGCCATGATAAGATTTATAAGCTTAGGAAACCTAGAATCTAACCTAAAACATGCTCATGATGTTTCCTTATGGTATATGATAGGATATTGGTTTAGGGTTCACATGCTTGTATGTTGATTTCTAACTTAAGTCACATCTATATGTTTCGGCCATTACATGACATTAGGGTTATAAATCTAAATATGATTTCCCATGTATCTCACATGCAATGTTTTATAATGTGGTAAGAGCTTGTTATGCTTCTATGTTTAATTATGTATACCTATGATCTATATATGTGTTAGAGTGTATACTAAAAGCCTAGCTTTTGGTATGAACATTTATCTAGAAATAAGAATCACATTGGTCAAATGTCTACATTTATGATAAATGTAGTTGCTCAATTAATTTATATTGTAGATAACATGGTGTGTGGTGTCACACACAGAAGATCATGTTATCGGTTCCTTATAAATTATAAACAGTGGCTCATGACCATGATGGAAAGGAACAAACCATTGGAAGGTCGTAGTGTAATTAGGTGTTAGTTTATCTTAACTATATAATTACACTAGTACACTTAGAGTGTATTGAGTAGGACCATTTGAGGTCGTTTCTTTTATACTGACTTTATAAAGAAACAAAGACCTCGGTTATTATGGAAGTGTGTGCTCTTAATCCTAATATAATAACAAGCACATATATTTGATATTTATTTCTTTAATTTATCAATGGGTGAGATTTAGTTCGATGAATCAATAAGCTCGATAAGTTGGGAAATGATATCACTTATAGTGTGTGTTGTTGATTATAGAAGGAAACTGTGTCCTAGTAATCTAGGTTGAGAATGTCCCCAAGAGGAGCTCATAAGGATTGTCATGTTAAACCCTGCAGGTGGACTTAGTCCGATATGACGATGAAGTTGAGTGGTACTACTCTTGGAGCTAGATATTAATTAAGTGAGTTGTCAGTAACTTACTTAATTAGTGGACATTTGTTATCTTAAATACAGGGAGACTAACACACTCATAATAAGAAGGAGCCCAAAATATAATTTGGGATTGGTGCGGTAGTTCAATAATAGTTCTCTAGTGGAATGAATTATTATTGATAAAATTAAGTTGTGTGTTCGGGGCGAGCACGGGATGCTTAATTTTATCGGGAGACCAAAACCAATTCCTCCTCTCGGTCCCTATCGTAGCCTCTTAATTATAGAGTACTATACCCACCTATACCCACCTTCTTACCCATCCTATAGGGGCCGACCAAGCTAGCTTGGAGACCAAGCTAGGGCCGGCCATGGGTATGTTCATGGGTGAATTCATGTGGTCGTCCCTATTAAAATAAAAAAGAATTTTAATTTTAAATTTTTCTTATGTGGATAATATAATTTAAAAGAGAGTTTAAAATTTTAAATCCTTCCTTTTATAAGATTCTACAAAAGATTAAGAGAATAGTTAAAATCTCTTTCCTTATTTGTAGATTAAAAGGTTGATTTTAATTTTGGTAAAAACTATCCTTTTAATTATATTCATGATTTAAAAGAAAGTTTAAAAATTAAAAATTCTCTTTTATTAGTTTCTACAAAAGATTAAGAAAAGATTTAATATCTTTCCTTATTTGTAGATTGAAAGGAGATTTTAATTTTTAGAGATAACTTTTCTTTTTGGAAATTATCCATATGTTTAAAAGAAAGATTTTAATTTATAAAATTTCTTTTTATTAACCAATCATGAAGGGATTAAAATTATTGGAGAAATTTTTATAAATTTCTAGAAACAAATTAGGAAGTTTTAATTTTGTTTTAATTAAAACTCTCCTTGTTTTGGGGAGAAGAGTGGTCGGCCATATAATTTGGAGAAGAGAAAATTATTTTTAATTAAATAAATTTTCCTTTTCATGGCAAAAGAATTAAGGAAGTTTTTATTAAATTTTCCTTATTTGCCAAGACCAAGGATTATAAAAGAGGGGTAGAGGAGGCTTCAAGGCTAACAACTCTATTCTATTTTCCTCTCTTTTCTCCTTGGGTGTGGCCGGCCCTTTCTTTCCTCTCCTCTCCTTTGTGTGGGCGAAACCTTCTCATGGTGGAGATAGCTTTGGTGGCGGATCTAAGAAGGAGAAGAAGAGAGAAAAGAAGCCTCTTTTCTAGCATCCCTTGGAGCATGGTGGTGGTGGCGAACCTCTTCATCCTAGGAGAAGTTTTGATGGCGAAACTTGTAAGGAAGAAGAAGGTGCTTGGTGGTTCTCATCTCGGAAGATCGTTGCCCACACAACGTCCGAGGTTAGAAGAGGAATACGGTAGAAGATCAAGAGGTCTTTCTAAAAGGTATAACTAGTAATTTTTGTTTCCGCATCATACTAGTTATTTTTGGAAATAATACTAAATACAAGAGGCATACGATTCTAGAGTTTCAAATTTGTTTTCGATATAGTGTTCTTTTGTTTTTCTTTTCCTTGTGATTTGATTGTTCTTTTCGGTTAACCTAAAGTTATTTTAGGAAATTAAATATTAGCTTTCTATAAAAGGTTTTGTCTAGTCGGTGGTGGTTGCTCCCATATCCAAGAAGGTCATGTGCCTCGCCACGTCAGTACTGGGAACCGATTATAGAAATTAATATTTAATGGAATTAATAACTTAAGGTGACTTGGGTCGAACGTGTTAAGTTCCGCAGGAGATCCAAGTCAAAACCTAAAAGAACAAATAGATTAAGTTTTGGATCAAACGTGTTAAGTTCCGCAGGCGATCCAAAATTTAATTTAAAAGAACACATGGTAGCTAGGAAAAGGTTCAGACCTTTGTACAAAATTTTTGTACAGTGGAATATCTATGCTTTCCGAGTAGCAACCAACAATTGGTATCAGAGCTAGGGTTTTGCCTCTGTGTATTTGGTGTTAGTTTAATTATGCACATGTCATACATAATTTAGGCAGGATAATAGTAGGATGTGCTAACTTTGTGGATGCAGGATCCAATTATTATGGCTTTTAGTTATTATGTGTGTGATTGGACCCTTGGACATGTCAAGGGCATTTATATGTGTGTGCATGATTGTATTATAAAATACAGCAGGAGCTGTATTTAGTTTTATTAGGATTTTATTTTTGATCTAGATACATGTACATTCCTTTTATGGAATATAGGATCAAAAATGTAAAATTCTATTTATGTCGCGGATCGAATCTTGCAAAGCGTGGAACCTTCTAAGGACCAGAGGCGCAGCGGAACTAGGAGCAAGATGGATGCGACAGCTAGACCCGGTAGCGGTGGCCAAATATGGCAGCAGCTTGGGATGCCAACACACGGAGGACAACTAGAGATAAAAGTCATAATAGTTGAAAATTAGATTTTCTATTTATTGCTTTTATATTGTGCTGTGTGTGCATGTTGGTTTACATATTTAGTAGGCTAGCATAGTTAAAATTCCTCATTTATAAATAACTAAGTGGGAGAGGGATTTTTAAGTAAATCTCATGGTCTCCATTACTGGTTTGTAAGTGATGCAAACAAGCTTGCGCGTTGTCTCTGAGTGCCTTCCTCCATAACGGATGAGCTTGTTTGTGGATCACTAGAACATACTTCCATTTTTAGATGACTATAGGAAGTTAATTAAGAGCGTGTGATCTTCCCCAACGGAAGGGGCATAATCTTATTAATGGACTTAATGTCAAGTAATGGTATACACTTAGACACATTTAATAGTATCCTCCCCAACAGAGTCACTACTATCACTTGTGTGACCAAAGGGAAACCAACTATTGATTTGTCATAAAACTAGATTGGCAATATAATAAAATTAATAAACCCCCTCTTATAAATGTTTGAATTTGTATACGTCCACACTAACGTGGCATACAAGATTCATGGTGTTTGAGGTAATTTTATTTGTCAAAAGGTTATATTGACAAGATAGTCAATGGGTAAAACCCTCCTCTTACAAATGATGAATTTGTATACGTCCACACTAACGTGGCATGCAAAATTCACGGTGTTTGAGGTGTTGGTGAATTTAAATAATATTGTTTGAGAAATCAATGTTATTTTAAATTCAAAGAGTTTTGACCAAATATTTGATCAAAGACAGATCAACTATTAATTTTATTCGTCATAAAGTAAAGTTGACGAGATAATAAAATTAATGAATAAAATCTCCTCTTCGATTTTGTATACGTCCACACTAACGTGGCATACAAAATTCATGGGGATTTTTAAGGAGTTGATCTTGACCAAGTATTTTTATGATTCTTAGAATTTAAAATGTTTGTCAATCCCCTAGTAGTCATACTATAAGAAAGACTTAGTAATCCCAATTGTAATGATTGGAAATAGGACTTGGACATTAAGGTAGACTGTCTTCTTAGAACTAAGAACAATATAGGTGTATTTAATTCATTAGTTGAAACATGTTTAGTGGTGTTATCTACCAGAACCTGGAGTATAGATACAGATGCCATTAATCATGTCCGCAATTTATTGCAAGGTTCCAGGAAACCCGGCAACTAAATGAAAATTAAAACACCGTCTACATGGGCACTACTGTAAAAATGGTAGCTGTTGCAGTGGGAGATGTTTATCTTTTGAAAAGAATAAAACATGGATTTTTGAGTAATTGTCTTTACGCACCAAGTTTAGAAAGAACTAGTTTTCAGTTTCTAAACTATTCAAAGAACTTGATATTCTGCCTCTTTTAAATAACAAAGTTGTTATTAAGAAAAAGAGGAAAGTTATCTATTCTGGTACGTTGGTTGGCAATTTATAAATCCAATAACTCTCACGATGCAACAAATGGAAATTAGTAACACATCTTCTAAACTTAAGAGAAAGTAACCTTCGAAAATGAATCAATTATATCTTTGGCTTCTAAGGCTAGGTTATATTAACTTGAGTAGGATTCATTGGTAGCTGATGAACTTTTGGGTTCATTAGTAGTGGAAATCTTTCCAACCTACGAGTCTTACTTGGAAGGAAAAATAACCAAGAAGCTTTTAAGTCTAAGGGGTATGAAGTCAAAGATATATTGGAATTTGTTCATTCTGATTTGTGTGATCCTATGAGCATCCAGGCAAGAGGTTGTTTCAAATATTTCATCTATTTTATAGACAACTATTTGAGATACGGATATATTTACTTGATGTGCCGCAAGTCTAAGTGCTTTGATTAGTTCAAAGAGTACGAGGCTGATGTGGAGAAACGACAAAGTAAAAGTATCAAGACACTACGGTAAGATCGTAGTGGCAAGTACCTCTTGGGAGAATTTAGGAGTCATTTATCAGAAGTAGGGATTCAATCCCAACTAACTGCACCTGGTACACCCCAAACAGAATGGTGTAGGAAAAGGAAGGTATAGGACTCTTATGGAAATAAGTAGATTGATGAGTTATTAAGAATATTATCAAAATCATTTTAAGGATATACTCTGGAAACGGGAGTGAATATAGTACCTTCCAAAGTCAGAACTCTCTACTCATATAGAATTGCTGAATAGGTGTAAGCCTATTTTAAAGCATATTCGGATTCAGGTAGTCCAGCACATATGCTGAAGAGAGACAATGATAAGTTGGACAGGAATTCACTTGTTTGTGGGTTATCCTAGAGAAATGAAAGTAGGTTTATAGTCTTAAAAATCAGAAGGTCATTGTTAGCATCAATGACCGATTTTTAGAAAAGGACTATGTAATAAACCATGTGCCCATAAGAAAATTTGTTCTTAAGGAAATAATAAAAGACATGTCTAATCTAGTACCAATTATACAAGATGAGATACCACAAGGAAACTGCAACACGTATCACAAATGATACATAATTGCAGAAAGTGCCTTGTCGTAGTGGGAGGGTTGTTAGGCAACCTTAAAAGATTCATGTTTTGGGGAGAGTTTTTGGACTCGATCCCTGGAGGACATGAACCTGATCTCCGGACATATGACGAAGCACTCCAAGATAAAGATGCAATATCTTGGCAAAGAGTAATGAATAACAGAATTAAAATATATGTATTCTAATAAAATATGGAAGCTTGTAGAACCACCAAATGGTGTAAAAGCCTTTGGGTATAAAAAAGGTCTATAATAGGAAAAGAGGGATAGACAGGAAGGTAGAAACTTTCAAAACAAGGCTAGATGAAAAAGGAAACTTTTTCACTGGTAGTCATGCTTAAGTCTATCCGGATTCTTTTATCTATTTGGTAAGTGGATGTCAAGACAGCATTCCTTAATGGAAGTCTTGAAGAAAACATCCATATAAAGCAATCAGAAGGGTTCATTGCAAAGGGCTAAGAGCATCTTGTGTGCAATCTCAATCAGTCTATGGACTGATACAAAGGTTCAAGGTCTTGGAACATCCAGTTTATCAAAGTAATCCAGACCTTTGGATTCATTTAGTAACTGGATAAGTCTTGTGTATACAAAAGGTGTGATGGAAGCGTGGTGGTATTTCTTGTACTATACGTAGATAACATTTTTGGTAGTTGGAAACAATATCAAAATGTTGTCAGAAGTAAGGGTATGGTTGTCCAAACAATTCGATATAAAGGACTTGGAAGAATGTATATATTCTTGAGATCAAAGTAATAAGGGATCGCAAGAAAATAATATTTTACTTATTCCAAGCTTCATACATCGGAAAAATCCTTGCTCATTTTAAGCATGCAAAACTCCAAGAAAGGTTTCTTACTTTTTAGGATGGAGTAACTTTATCTAAAGATATGTCTCTATAGACATCAAAGGAGATAAAGGAAATAAAGGCAGTTCTTTATGCTTCGGCTATCGGAAGCCTAATGTATGCTATGCACGAGATCAGAAATCTGTTTTACCAAGGGCATAGTTAGCAGATATCAAAGTAACCCTAGACAAGGACATTGGACTGCAGTAAAGCATATATTAAAGTACCTTAGAGGCGCTAGAGATTATATGCTAGCTTACAAGGCAGTTAATTTGGTCCCTGTGGGTTACACGGATTTTGACTTCCAATCGGATAGAGACAATAATAAGTCAACCTCGGGGTTTTGTGTTTACTTTAGGAGGAAAAGTCATAACTATGGAAGAGTGATAAGCATAGGTGTTTTTTCTGGACTCCACCATAGAAGCTGAGTATATGGCAAGCCTCTGAGGTAGCCATAAAAGCTGAATGACTTAAATACCTCAAGATAGACTTAGATATGATTTCTAGTTTGTCCAAAGATTATTACAATTTATTGTAATAATAATGGTGCAGTAACAAACTCGAAGAAACCATGAGTCTATAAGGCAAGAAAACACAATAGAGCGCAAGTACTACCCAATACAAGAAATTGTATAACGAGGAGAAGTTGTTGCCGCCTAGATTGCATCAGATGATAACCTAAGGTCCTTAAGGCAAGAGCTTTTTGAAAGGCTTGGGAATCAGATGTATGGCAGCAGATATGGCAGCTTAGTCTTTTAGTATAAGTGGGAGATTGTTAGAGTGTATACTAAAAGCCTAGCTTTTGGTATGAACATTTATCTAGAAATAAGAATCACATTGGTCAAATGTCTACATTTATGATAAATGTAGTTGCTCAATTAATTTATATTGTAGATAACATGGTGTGTGGTGTCACACACAGAAGATCATGTTATCGGTTCCTTATAAATTATAAACAGTGGCTCACGACCATGATGGAAAGGAACAAACCATTGGAAGGTCGTAGTGTAATTAGGTGTTAGTTTATCTTAACTATATAATTACACTAGTACACTTAGAGTGTATTGAGTAGGACCATTTGAGGTCGTTTCTTTTATACTGACTTTATAAAGAAACAAAGACCTCGGTTATTATGGAAGTGTGTGCTCTTAATCCTAATATAATAACAAGCACATATATTTGATATTTATTTCTTTAATTTATCAATGGGTGAGATTTAGTTCGATGAATCAATAAGCTCGATAAGTTGGGAAATGATATCACTTATAGTGTGTGTTGTTGATTATAGAAGGAAACTGTGTCCTAGTAATCTAGGTTGAGAATGTCCCCAAGAGGAGTTCATAAGGATTGTCATGTTAAACCCTGCAGGTGGACTTAGTCCGACATGACGATGAAGTTGAGTGGTACTACTCTTGGAGCTAGATATTAATTAAGTGAGTTGTCAGTAACTTACTTAATTAGTGGACATTTGTTATCTTAAATACAGGGAGACTAACACACTCATAATAAGAAGGAGCCCAAAATGTAATTTGGGATTAGTGCGGTAGTTCAATAATAGTTATCTAGTGGAATGAATTATTATTGATAAAATTAAGTTGTGTGTTCGGGGCGAGCACGGGATGCTTAATTTTATCGGGAGACCAAAACCAATTCCTCCTCTCGGTCCCTATCGTAGCCTCTTAATTATAGAGTACTATACCCACCTATACCCACCTTCTTACCCATCCTATAGGGGCCGACCAAGCTAGCTTGGAGACCAAGCTAGGGCCGGCCATGGGTATGTTCATGGGTGAATTCATGTGGCCGTCCCTATTAAAATAAAAAGGAATTTTAATTTTAAATTTTTCTTATGTGGATAATATAATTTAAAAGAGAGTTTAAAAATTTAAATCCTTCATTTTATAAGATTCTACAAAAGATTAAGAGAAGAGTTAAAATATCTTTCCTTATTTGTAGATTAAAAGGTTGATTTTAATTTTGGTAAAAACTTTCCTTTTAATTATATTCATGATTTAAAAGAAATTTTAAAAATTAAAAATTCTCTTTTATTAGTTTCTACAAAAGATTAAGAAAAGATTTAATATCTTTCCTTATTTGTAGATTGAAAGGAGATTTTAATTTTTAGAGATAACTTTCCTTTTTGGAAATTATCCATATGTTTAAAAGAAAGATTTTAATTTATAAAATTTCTTTTTATTAACCAATCATGAAGGGATTAAAATTATTGGAGAAATTTTTATAAATTTCTAGAAACAAATTAGGAAGTTTTAATTTTTGTTTTAATTAAAACTCTCCTTGTTTTGGGGAAAGAGGTGGCCGGCCATATAAATTTGAAAAGAGAAAATTATTTTAATTAAATAAATTTTCCTTTTCAATGGCAAAAGAATTAAGGAAGTTTTATTAAATTTTCCTTATTTGCCAAGACCAAGGATTATAAAAGAGGGGTAGAGGAGGCTTCAAGGCTAACGACTCTATTCTATTTTTCCTCTCTTTTCTCCTTGGGTGTGGCCGGCCCTTTCTTTCCTCTCCTCTCCTTTGTGTGGCCGAAACCTTCTCATGGTGGAGATATCTTTGGTGGCCGGATCTAAGAAGGAGAAGGAGAGAAAAGAAGCCTCTTTTCTAGCATCCCTTGGAGCATGGTGGTGGTGGCCGAACCTCTTCATCCTAGGAGAAGTTTTGATGGCCGAAACTTGTAAGGAAGAAGAAGGTGCTTGGTGGTTCTCATCTCGGAAGATCGTTGCCCACACAACGTCCGAGGTTAGAAGAGGAATACGGTAGAAGATCAAGAGGTCTTTCTAAAAGGTATAACTAGTAATTTTTCTTCCCGCATCATACTAGTTATTTTTGGAAATAATACTAAATACAAGAGGCATACGATTCTAGAGTTTCGAATTTGTTTTCGATATAGTGTTCTTTTGTTTTTCTTTTCCTTGTGATTTGATTGTTCTTTTCGGTTAACCTAAAGTTATTTTAGGAAATTAAATATTAGCTTTCTATAAAAGGTTTTGTCTAGTCGGTGGTGGTTGCTCCCATATCCAAGAAGGTCATGTGCCTCGCCACGTCAGTACTGGGAACCGATTATAGAAATTAATATTTAATGGAATTAATAACTTAAGGTGACTTGGGTCGAACGTGTTAAGTTCCGCAGGAGATCCAAGTCAAAACCTAAAAGAACAAATAGATTAAGTTTTGGATCAAACGTGTTAAGTTCCGCAGGCGATCCAAAATTTAATTTAAAAAAACACATGGTAGCTAGGAAAAGGTTCAGACCTTTGTACAAAATTTTTGTACAGTGGAACCTCTAGGCTTTCCGAGTAGCAACCAACAGTATGTTGGTAACCCTTATGCTGTGTTGTGTGCCCAAGATATGCATGCTATTTATGATGTGTTGTGTGCCCAATTTATGCATGATATTATGATGAGCTGTGTGCCCAAACTATGCATGTATTTATGATGTGCTGTGTGCCCAAATTATACATGCTATTATGATGAGCTGTGTGCCCAAATTCTGTATGGTATGATATGATAAGAAATATGATGTGCATGAAATAATAAGAACCATGATATGTATGACATGCTACTTTACTTTATATGGCTTGTACCAAGGGTGGGCTCCATAAGCGCCCCGGGGTCGATGGACTAAGAAACGGGTCTCGTTAGGGATGAGCTCCTAAGTGCCCCTAGGTCGATGGACTAAGAAACGGGCCTAGTATGTATGCCTTGTAGGGTTCAAGACTTGCTACCTTGGACCTACATAGGACGCGCGCATTTATGTATGTGGTACAAGCCGGGGACCTAATCATGTTATGATTATGTTTAAGTATGTATGTAATAAGTTTTCAAAAGACATGTTGTATATATTTTTCATGATACATGTTTTTGAAAGTCATCTCGCATAACACCTTATGATTATGTTACGATATGCCATGATGCTTATATTTATGATATGTTATGCTAGGATGTACTTTATGATTATGGTATGATATGCCATGATACATATGATTATGTTATGCTAGGATGCACTTTATGATTATATCATGATATGCCATGATGCTTATGTTTATGATATGTTATACTAGGATGCATGTTATGATATGCCATGATACCTTACGATTATGTTACGATATGATGCTTCTATACATGATATGATTAGTTGTCTTTATGTTTTATGCCTTGGAGATTAAGTTATGCTATACGGTTTTTGTGAGTAGGAAAGGATCTTACTGAGCCTTGTGTGCTCACAGCTTACTTTCTTTGTACCACAGATAAGGGCAAAGAATGGATGTACTAAGGGAGCAGCAGGAGGGGGGGCAAGAAAGACGTGTGTAGTAGTGACTCGGCTAAAGAGAAAGACCTGCTTCTAGTTAATAAGAATTATGTTTATGTCGTTCTTTTATGACTCCATGACATTTCATCATGCTCTTTAGTATTATGACTTAAATTTATGTTAAGCATGTTATGTGACTCATATGATAGGTAGTTAGTGATGATGATTTGAAAAGTAAAGAAAAAGTTTTAAAGGAAATATATATATATATATATATATATATATATATATATATATATATATATATATATAGACTATAGATAAGACTTCCGCTGATTTTAGAAAAAAAGATAAGTAACCCCTGTCAGCTTAAGCAGGAAGGGGCGGGGCGTTACAGGATAGGCTTCTTACCCTTCTCCTTGTCCTTGTTCTTCAGCTTAGGGCAGTTGTCCTTGACGTGCCCTTCTTCGACGCAGTGGTAGCAACGGATCGTTCTTTTCTTCTTTCCCTGCGAATGGTTAGTGGATCTGGATTTACAAAGTTTCTTGAATCTTCTTACCATCATTACCATTTCCTCGTCGTCGAGAGAGGATTCCGACTCTGGTTCATCTCTCGAAGCTTTGAGGGCGACGTTGTTCTTAGGCTCCTTCATTCCTACACATCTTGACTCATGCACTTCAAATATTGAAAAGAATTCTTCTAATGAAATCTTTTCTAAATCTTTAGAAATGTAAAATGCATCTACTAATGATGGCCATTTGGTATTTTTAGGAAAGGAATTTAAAGCATACCTGGGCGAATCTCGATTACTTACCTTTTCTCCGAGATTCGAAAGTCCGGTAATAATTTCTTTTATTCTCGAGTGTAGATGCGCGACTGTCTCGTCTTCCCCAAGTCGCAAGCTGGTGAGCTAATTGTGAAGCAGATCTCTTCTGGCGAGCTTGGCTTCGGACATCCCTTCGTGCAGCTCGAGGAACTTCTCCCAAAGTTCCTTTGCGGAGTCGTAGTGCCCGATCCTGTTGACTTCTTGAGGTGGAAGAACGCTTAGCAGATGGTATTCTGCTTTGCCGTTCGCCACGTATTCAGCCTGCTCCTTTTTTGTCAATTGACATTTTTCCTTACCTTCTGGAGCTACAAAGCCAGATTCCATTGTTAAAACTAATTCAAAATCTATTGTAAAAAATATCTGCATCAATTTTTTCCAGGTGGCGAAGTCCCCTTCATATTTCAGTGGGTGGATGCTTGGTCCGGCCATATCGTTGCTTCGTTCGGCGGTTAGTCGTCCTGAAGCGCCTCGGCTCTAATACCACTTGTAGGACCATTACAGCCGGCTAGAGGGGGGGTTGAATAGCCTTGTAAAAAATAAAACACAACCCTTCCCGACTTTTCAAACTAACACTTGCATATAAAATAGAAAAGCAATAAATTAAATCAGAAAAGTAAAAGGCACACGAGATTTACTTGGTTACAACCGGGGAGGTTGTTAATCCAAGGAAAGTGATCGCACTACTATCTCCT
Organism: Zingiber officinale; assembly: GCF_018446385.1. Lineage (NCBI taxonomy): Eukaryota > Viridiplantae > Streptophyta > Magnoliopsida > Zingiberales > Zingiberaceae > Zingiber > Zingiber officinale. Next base: position 117,492,195 of record NC_055987.1, read on the forward strand.
TCAGGCGGAGAAGCCTCTTTTACAGCAATGTAGGCACAGAAAGAAAGAAGTTAATCTAAACAGTGGAAGCGCACAAGCATTGTTACAATTTCTGAACTGATTTAAAAGCTTCTGTACCAAGGCTATATTTATAGCCTTGGTCGGGGTGCCTAGAAGGGTTCCGGGCACCTTGGGGGGATAAATTTTATCCCCCAACATTCAGATCGAGATTTGACTTGATCTGGTCAAAATTCAATCTCCGGGCGCCCGGAAGGGTTTTGGGCGCCCGGAACCCTTCCAGGCACCCCGGGCAGGTCCGGGCGCCCCGAAATTGCTCCGGGTGCCCCGGGCTGGTCCGGGCGCCCCGGACCCTAAGTCAACTCTGGTTGACTTTTTTCACCTCGGTCCGGGTCTTTCAACTCCGGTTCCACTCGCTTGGGTGATCTCTGCCATCCGAAAAAGGGCTCACCCGAACCCAACTTCCGGTCTTCTCGAGCGGGCTTCCCTCCAGCTTCTCGTCTCTTGGAATCGCCGCGTGTTTCCTTCTCATCCGCCGTCATACTCATCCGCTGTCTTCGTCCCTCGGACGCACCGTGTGCCATCCTTCTCGCTAGCTGCGTCTCTTGCTGCTCAAGCAGTCTTCCGCTCCGTCTTTCGTCCCTCGGAACCACTGCACTCTTCCTTCTCATCCACCGGTGTACTCTTCCGCAGCTCCTCGTCCCTCGGACGCACCGCGTGCCATCCTTCTCGCTAGCTGCATCTTCCACTCAACTACCTATGCTCCTAAGCTCCTGCACACTTAGACACCATGTTAGAAACACACAGGACCTAACTTAACTTGTTGATCACACCAAAATAACCTTGGGGTTCCAATAGAAGTTTATCAGTGGACGAAGCCGTGAAGAAATTCAATAGGCCGGCTCGCCTATGTCCCGAGCTGGTCAGCACAAAATGAGAAAGGGTAAGGCTAATACTCAAGATGTTGAGGCCAAAGATAGCTCTGAATGTAGCTAGCAGAATTAATAGACCGCAGACTACAGAAGAGTTGATTAGTAGTGCCCTGATCACAAAGCATTACCTGAATAGCATTAAGCAGCAGAAGTCAGTACTGATTGAGAATAAAAGTCAAGGGTGTACTGGCACTCAGAAACCTCAGAGCCAAGGTTTAACCTAGAAGGGGAACTCCAAGAGAAAGCAGTGGAGTAATAAAAAGGGAGGATCCGTAAGCAAGCAGCCTAAGTATGCTATGTGTCCCACGTGTGGAAAGATGCATCCTGGAATCTGTCGCAATGGCACTAGTGCCTGTTATACATGTGGTCAAGAGGGGCATATGACCAAGTATTGCCCGACCAAGATCAACCTACCTCCAGCACAACCTATTCAGTATGGAGGCAACCAGCCATAGCTACACTGGATGTTGGCCGCATTGGAGGGTCCTCATATTAGCCAAGGCAGACTGGAGGCCCCATCAAGTTCTACAAATGCTCGAGTTTTCTCCCTTACCAGAGAGGATGTAGCAAACGCCTCCACTGTTGTCACAGGTCAGATACGCATTTTTAGCCAATATGCAACTGTGCTATTTGAACTGGGGTAACCCATTCGTTTGTCTCCATAACATTTACTGAAAGAATTGGTATACCCCTGGGGGTCCTACGCGGACAATTCTTGACGACACTACCCTCGGTAGAGATAATGACAGCTACGCACTAGCTATGTGTTGTGCCAGTCAAAATTTCAGACAAAGAACTGTATAGTGATCTGATAATGCTGAACATGTCTGACTATGATGTTATTTTTGGGATGGACTTTCTGAGCAAGTATAGTGCTTCCATCGAGTGTCGTAAGCGAAGAGTCCTATTCCAACCCGAGGTAGAATATAATTTTGAGTTCATTGGAGAATCAAAGAAGATAACCCAGAAATTCTTATCGGCCATAAAAGCTCAGAAAAAGTTAGCCGATGGATTTGTCGGGTTTCTAGCTCATGTGGTTAATACCCAACAAGAAAGAGACCAAAAGCTAGAGGAATTTAGAGTCGTATGTGACTACCCAGAAGTGTTTTCGGATGAGTTGTCAGGCTTAGCTCCAAATAGGGAAATTGAATTTGAGATTGAACTCATCCCGGGTACCCATCCAATCTCAAAGGCACCCTACCACATGGCTCCAGCAGAATTGAAAGAACTTCAGGGACAACTATAGGAGCTACTCGACAAGATTTTTATTCGCCCTAGTCACTCACCATGGGGAGCTCCGGTGTTGTTCGTAAAGAAGAAGGGTGGGTCCATGCGAATGTGTGTGGACTACCGAGGTTGAACAAGGTAACAATCAAAAATAGGTATCCCCTGCCGAAAATTGATGATCTATTTGATCAGTTAAAGGGAGCCACAGTCTTTTCCAAGATAGTCTTGCGGTCTGGATATCATCAAGTGAAAGTGAAAGCGGATGATGTACCAAAGACGACATTCCGAATGAGGTATGGGTACTACGAGTTTGTAGTTATGCCTTTTGGAGTGATGAACACTCCTGTTACGTTTATGGATCTGATGAATAGAGTATTTAAAGCATATTTGGACAAGTTTGTAATTGTCTTCATAGACGATATCCTTATATACTCCAGAACTCAGGAAGAATATGCTGAACATCTGAGGACAGTATTACAGATTCTTCAGCAGAGCCAATTGTACGTAAAGTTCTCCAAGTGCAAGTTCTGGATCGATCAAGTGACCTTCCTAGATCACATTATTTCCAAGGATTAGGTTAAGGTAGACCCGACAAAAATAGAAGGTGTGAGTAACTGGATACAATAATAGCTATCAAGCTACTATCAGAATGACACCATACAAGACTCTATATGGGAGAAGATGTAGATCTCCTATCTGTTGGTATAAAGGTGGTGAAAAGAAAGAAATGAGACTCCAGACGGATCTTATTGAGGACACCACCAAAGCCATTTAGAACATTTGCAAGAGAATAGAAACTGCTCAGAGTTGACAGAAGAGCTATGCGGATGTGCACCGTAGACTGTTGGAATTTGATGTTGGGGACTCAGTGTTCCTTAAAGTAGCTCCTATGAAAGGGGTGATAAGGTTTGGAAAGAAAGGAAAGTTGAGTCCACGTTATGTGGGGCCATACCTGATTACTAGAAGGGTTGGCAAGGTAGCTTATGAGCTGGAACTATCTCAGGAGATGTCGGTCATTCATAATGTATTACATGTCTCAATGCTGAAGAAGCATGTTCCCGATGTAAATCAAGTGATTGAGTCACAACCGATACAAGTTCAAGAGGATCTCAGTTATGAAAGTCGACATATACAGATAATAGATCGAGAAGTTAAGAAGCTGAGGAACAAAAAGATACCGTTAGTGAAAGTATTGTAACAAAGTCAACAATATGAAGAGGCAACATGAGAACGTGAGGATGATATGAGACGGAAGTATCGACACTTGTTCTAAGTTCGAGGATGAACTTTTTATAAGGTATGGGGATTGTAACTGTAAATTTCCTTTCCTCCAAAAGAACAAAAAGAAATAGAAGAAGAGAAAAGAAATAAAAATATATATATAAATGACCCGGGCTGGGATTTGAATCTTAGACCCTTGACTTAAGATTGATTTAAGTAGCCACTAGGGTGGTGGAAAAGCATAACATTGAAAATAGGAAACTATACATTATATGTTGATTATGGGTGAAGAGATGCTTCAACTTCCACTTAGTATAAAAGGAGGAGGGAAGAGAAGGAAACCTAACTTTTCATTTCCTCTTCTCCTCCCTAGCCGAAATCTCCTTCTCCCTCTTCTTAGTTTTCGGCCAAGAACCCTAGGGTTCCGAGGTTCTAAGTTCTTCAAGAGGAGAATCTAAGAGGAGAGTTTTCACAAGGATTAGTTTGCGCGAGGAGAGTGACTTGGAGATTAAGGCGTACAAGAGAGGATTATCTTCCCTACACTCTATAATAGTAAGATCTAGCGAAAGGAGGTAAGTACTACTCACCTACGGTATAAGTTGTTTCGATATTGCATGTTGTGATATGTTTTTATGCATGTTAAAGAAGATACATGTTGTGTTATGTTTTATGCATGTTAAAGAAGATACATGTTATGATATGTAAGATGTCCTCTAAAGTTTTGGGATTAAGAGCATGTTTAAGGTATCTTGAATTGCTTCCCATATAGTTTTGGGGCTAAGAAGCATATTCAAAGTGGCCTAAATTGCTTCCCCATAAGTGTGGGGGATTAAGCGCACATAAGGTGCTTGTTTAAATGACAAGTAAGTGCAAGTATAAGAAAGCGATATGTAAAAGAAAGTATTTTACTTTAAAGTGGCATGTACTGGACACAAGGTCCATGGGTGGGCTCCTAGATCGCCCCTAGTCCCCTAGATCACCTAGTAGTACCTTAATAGGTTCGGGATTAGCTACCTCGGATCTTATTAAGGATGCGTGAAAAATGGTACAATGTCGGGCCCAAGAAAGTTTATTATTATTTTTACTAGTTATGTAATATAAAGTTTTCAAACTTCGTTGTTTGTCTTAGTAGAAGCCTTCTTAAGTTTGAGAACTTGAGTTATGAAGTGTAGCATGGATAAACTCTATAGTATTGCAAGACTTATGTTTCCATTACATGTTTACATTGCGAGCATAGTTTTAATTTGATGTTTTGCATGATAAATCTATTTAAAAATGCATGTCATGTACATATTTCTGAATTATGCGTTTTAGCGTGAATTATTATTAAGTGTGGGTTTTGTATTTTTCCCAAGCAGTTTTGGAAAGCCTATTCTTGTTTTAATGCTTGTTTTGTGAGTAGATGGTACTTACTAAGCATTCTCTTATAAATTTGCATTTCCTTATACTGCAGATAAAAGTAAATGAAAGCTCGAGTAGGAGAAGGCAGCAGGAGCGGTGTTTTGTGTGTGTGTGATGGAACAGTGGAAGGAGATCTAGGAACTTGTTGTTTGGAATATGTTAGAATTTGATGCTAAAGCATTTTCTTTTCTCCGCTCTACATGAAATACTATTACTAGTTGCTTATGATGAATTTATCAGTTTGGTAGTAATTAGGTGGCAAAGATTAGTACAAATGGGAGAACAACCCTTTTTGTAGAGTAGGGTGTGACCCCCACACGATCCGTGACACGCCCGTGTGGATTCACACGGCCTCAGACCTCTCCCTCTCGGCCAAGGTGACACAGCTGTGTGGATTCACACGAGCTTGCACCTCTCCCTCTCGGATGAGGTGACACGGTTGTGTGGATTCACACGGCCGTGCATCTCTCTCTCAACCGAGGTGACACAACCGTGTGGATTCACACGGTCGTGCACCTCTCCCTCCCGGCCAAGGTGACACAGTCGTGTAGATTCACACGGCCATGCATCTCTCCCTCTCGGCCAAGGTGATATGGTTGTGTGGATTCACACAGCTGTGCACCTCTTCCTCTTGGCCAAGGTGACATGGTCGTGTGGATTCACACGGTCGTGCACCTCTCCCTCTCGGCCAAGGTGGCACAACCATGTGACCCTCACACGGTTGTGCACTGCCAAGGTGACACAGCCAGTCATCGCCACACGGCCAGGTCTTGCTCCTTCTTGGGAAAGGCTACAAGGCCGATCAGGGCCACACGACCCAGACCTGCTCGAAGCTCTAGACTCCCTTCCAGCTCTACTTGGATCCAAGTCACCTCCTATCAGTCGGAACAAGTTTAGAGTAGATCTCTGTACTGAGCAGTATATAATAAGAAAGAACCCCAAAATTTAGATATGAAAAGAGTAACGTCTGCCTTGTAAGTTATGGTTAGAAGGGCGGGGGTGTTACACACGGGACCATTGTAGCAGGGGTCATGGGATCATGATGTCAGGAGTCATGGGAGCATTGTAGCAGGAGTCACGAGATCACTGCCACACTTAGGTCTAGTATGTCGAACACACCTCCTTCGACTAGACTTGAAAGGGAGGCTAGTGATATGGGTTATAAGGAGTGGAGTTCGTGTAATAGTGTGAAAGGAGATATAAGGAAAAGAAAGAGGAAGTAAGGAGGCTCGGTCGAGACTAATGCACTCGGTAAACAAATCTCAGTCGTCCACTTTAGATAGGTCAGGATAAAAATAACAGAGCACATAATATAAATAGGTAAGTGAGATCGAACAAACCCAAGTGGGTGAAGTACTAATGGTTGCGTCTACACCCAACAAGGGAGTCTTGATCGAGTAGGAAATATCAACCGAGAATGTACGTCTGGTCGATAGTATAATCCAGGCCGAATTACCACGAACGAAGGAGTAGCCCACGCTAAAACACTCGGCAGTAGAAGGATGACCAAGCATAAAATATCGGCCAAGTTAAAATAATAGAGAGGCAATAAACCTAAGAGCATTTGGAAAACAACGCTCCATCAAGTTTAAGACACACATCCCTAAGTAATCTCTGTAATCGGTCTAGCAAAGACTGATCACCTGTCATAAAGCCCAACGGGACCCGATGAGCAAAACCCGCGCAAGCATTAACACAATGCAAACATATTTTGTCCAGTGATGTAATGTCAGGCGAGCATATATATAACTCGCTCAGTAATGTAGTCTCGGGCGACCGAGAAGTTGTACGAACCTAAATCGCCATAAGGAACTCGGCTTAATGCGGTCGGTAAATAAACCTAGACGACCATATACATAACTTTCTCGGTAATGTAATCTCGGGCGACCGAGCAGGCGTACGAACCTAAATCATCGTAAGGAATTCGGCTTAACGCAGTCGGTAGAATAAACCTGGACGAGCATATACATAACTCGCTCGGTAATGTAATCTCGGGTGACCGAGCAAGCGTACGAACCTAAATTGCCATAAGGAACTCGTCTTAATGCGGTTGGTAGAATAAACCCGGACGAGCATATACATAACTCACTCAGTAATATAATCCCGGCAAAATCTGACAAAATCTGGACGAGCATAAAAACACTCACATTAATTAAATCCCATGAACATAGCCAATAAGAAGTGTTACAACCGAATATAGGTGATGTATGAATAATATGCAATCATATGATAGTTTGGTGGGAAACGACTTCTAGAAACTTCTATAAATACGCTAGATGACAAAGAAGGTACATCTGGGGTATGAAAAAGATTCCTTAAACTATTATTGCAGGTGCTTACGTCATCTCATAACAAAGAACAAACCAGGGTCTACTTCATGACTACGGAGGTTATATGAAGTGGTATAAAAGGGGGAATCCTCTCCGTTGGCCAAGTACGCTCATGCACAGCTCCACCACGGAAACCCTAAGTTCTATTTGAATTCACTGTACTTTTTCTTCTTCTTCCCACTTGAAACAAGGAGAGCTAACTTGAGCATCAGAGGGCCTAGCCAGGGATTTCCACCCCGATCTTAGGTCACTAACATCTGGTTGATTGGCTGTGAGGTGTGCAGGAGACAGTAGCATCCGCCGGAACTGTGAGCTGGGTTTTCTTCGTCACGGTGTTCCAATTCATTAGAGTCTTCCCTAGATTGGCCTTGGGTTTCTCCGATCTAGCTTCGACGTGTTATTCTTTTCGCTGGGAGTTATTTTCTAGTTATATTTCTTCGAGATCTTCTTTGGTTTTCTCAGATCCATTGTGATTCCTCTTCCCTAGAACCATCATCTACTTGCTCCCTGAAATCTTCGCTCGTCGCCCCCAACTCTTCGTCACGTCATGCTCTCAGACAGGATCACTCAGCATCCGAGACCTCAAGACTTTTTGCTGGACGTTTGAACCTCGACCTATCAAGACTTCAGCCTGGTGCCCGCAACCCTAGGACTTTCACCTAGTGTCCTTGACCCTAGGATTTCGCCTGACATCCTCTACCTACCAAGACTTTGCCCAATCTCATATACCATAATTTCATTGCCTAGCCACAGCTAGAACTTTCCACTTACCTAGTGTCCACTAGGACTTCTTTGCCTAACCTCAACTAGGGCTTTCACCTTACCTAAAATCACTTAGGAATTTTCTACACACTTAGTTAAATTTTGTTAGATCACAATATAGCTTAACTTTGAACCTTTGCCAAATATCAAAACACAAGTTTGATTAGTTGGTGCTTCCAGCACCAACAATCTCTCTTTTTTGATTTATAGCAATCTAGTTCAAACTTAAGTAAAAACATTCAAGATAATAAAGTAAGATTTGTACAACAAATAACAACAAACCTTTAAGTAACATTTTTCGATGAACAAATAGTAAAAAAATATAAATGTTACTCACTCCCTTTTAAATGTTACTTTTCCTAAATTAAAACTTTTTTACTTTACTTTTAATACCTTTTTATCCCCCTTTAACATATATTAAAAAAAATACTAAGCAGAGAGAAAAGTTGTTAACTTGTAAAAATAGTACTTAAATTGAAAAACTAACGTTTAATTTTTTTCAAAAAAAAATTAACTTTAAGATCCTCTAAAAAGTATCACTTAACTTTATTTTTGAAAAAATAAAAATACTTAGCTTTTAAAAAGGAATTCTTTGAAAAAAAAATTAGCTAAATATTTAGTAGTTATACTTAAAAAAGAACTTGATGCTGAAAGACTTCATTTTTTAAAATAACACTTAATTTTGAAATTAATACTTTTGAAAATACTTAAATTATAAACCTTCTTTTGAATTATACTTTTAACTTTTGAAAAATATTTAACTTTTAACTCTTTTTTTCTCCCCTTAATTGATGCCTTTAGAAAAAAAAAATTAGTAATTGCTTTAAGTTTGAGGGGTCAGCTAACTTTAGAATTAAATAAAATTAATAGCCTTAGAGTCCAAGTATGCAAAAATAAAATGATTAATTTTGAAAATAATATTTAAATATACTTCAGCTATTAGCCTTAATAAAAAGTCTAATCTTTAAATTGAACATCCTGATTTTCAATCTCACCTATTTTATGTTATCAAACATATTAAGTTTATGAGTTTATATGAGATAAAGTTAAGTTAATTGTAACTTTTAAGTTGATTTAAAGTTAGATTTAAAAAAAACAATTAAGTTTGAATTTGTAATTAAATCTCAATTTGAAAAATAATTAATTTGAATTTGAAAACAATTAAATTTAAATTTCAAAAATAATTAAGTTTTAAAAATTAATTAAGTTTTGAAAATTAATTAAGATTTAATTAAGATTTTGATTTAAAGTATCATTTTCTAAAAAAACCAATAAAGTTTGAATTTGTAATTGAATTTGAATTTGAAAAATAATTAAGTTTGAATTCGAAAAAAAATAAATTTGAACTTGAAAAATAAATAACTTTTTAAAAGTAATTAAGATTTGAAAATTAATTAAGATTTAATGAAGATTTTGAAATTAATTAAGATTTTAAAATTAGTTATGATTTTGACATTAATTAGATTCTAAAAATTAATTAAGTTTTTGAAAATTAAGTAAGTTTGAAAATAATTAAGGTTTTGAAAATAATAAAGTTTTCAAATTAAAAAATGTTAAAATTAAATAAGTTTAAAATTAATTAATATTTTTAAATTAAACAAATTTTGAAATTAATTATGGTTTTCAAATTAATTAAGTTTTTTGAAAATAATTTAGCTTAGAAAACAATTAAGTTTTTTAAAATTAATTAAGTTTTGAAGATTAATTTAAGTTTTGAAAAATTATTAAGATCTGAAAATTAATTAAGATTTGAAAATGAATTTAAGTTTTAAAAAATTATTAAGATTTCAAAATTAATTTAAGTTTTGAATATTAATTATGATTTTAAAATTAATTTAAGTTTTAAAAAAATAATTAATATTTTAAAATTAATTAGGACTTGAATATCAATTAGGATTTATAATTTAATTTATGTTTTAAAAAATTATTAAGATTTAAAAATTAATTAAGATTTGAAAATTAATTAAGATTTAAAAATTAACTTATGTTTTGAAAAATAATTAAGATTTGAAAATTAATTTAAGTTTTTAAAAGTTAATTAAAATTTTAAAAATTAATTTAAATTTTAAAGATTAATTATGATTTAAAAATTAATTTAAATTTTAAAAAATTAATTAATATTTTTAAATTAATTATGATTTGAAATTTAATTCAGATTTGAAAATTAATTTATGTTTTGATAAATTATTAAAATTTGATAATTATTTTAAGTTTAAAAAAAATAATCAAGATTTTAAAAAATTATTACATTAGATAATTAATTAAATTTGATTAAAATTTGATTAAGTTTGAGTAAAGTATGATTTAAGATTAATTAAACTAATTCTCAATTTTAAAGTGAATACATCTCACCATTTTCTAGATTTTTTAAATAGGGAACTATTGGTGCAGGAAGCACTAGACGATCAAACCTAAGTTTTGATTATGGCAACGGGTTTAAAGTAAAATGTCTTGTTATCTAACAAGTATGAATGAACATGCAAGAAAGTCCTAAGTGTCCTTAGGCAAAAGTCCTAGTGGATTATGGGCAGGTGGAAAACCCTAGGAGGAGGTAACCCTAGATCATAAGGGGTAGTAACCCTAGGTTATAGAAAGTCCTAGCTATGGTTAGGCAACTAAGTCTTGGTGCAGGGCACTGGGCAAAGTCTTAGCGGGTCAAGGACTTTGGCCGAAATCCTAGAGTCATGGACTCTAGGTGAAAATCCTAGGGGTCGCGAACCAGGTGGAAGTTTGGACGGGTCATGGAGTGGCCGTTCAGCATGAAGTCCTCGAGTCTCGAACGCTGAGCAAAAGTCCAGACGGTCTGGAAGACCTGTCTGGCAAAAGGTAATTTCTTCTTAGAGAAGTAGGTAAGGACACGTTTTCCGAAGAGGGAACAATAGGTGTCAGTTTGACCTAGGATTTTCGGGAAATCGAAAAGCCAAAACCAGATAGTTCAGAGACTGTCAAAAGTTAAATTTCATATTATTTTCTATTGTTCTAACTCTATTTTGCAGGACGACTAACATCTTTACAAGGTCAGATTTTACCTTGTTCGATAGACCTAACGTCCGAATCGGTCGACTAAACCCCCAAACAAATAGATCAAATTTCCAACGAGTTGATCGGGTTCAACCAAGGGATCGGTCAACTGAACCTTGGGTTCAGTCGAATGAAAGGTGGATAGGCACTGATTCGATCTGGTTGACTGGAGTAGATAAGCTAGCGAGGAAAGTGAGATCGGTCGACCGAACGAAGGCTCTATCCAAAGCGGCAGAATTTGGATGAGAAGCTGGGCAAGTTCAGAAGGTTCGATCGACCGAATACCTAGATCGGTTGACCGATCAGTGTCGAGTCAAAAATTGATCCCGAGATCAATGGATCTGGATCAGGTATACCTCGGCTATAAAAGGGGGTTCGACCAACATCTTTGAAACATCGAATTCTGACAATCATTAGCGTCTATGTGTTGCTCCGATAACCTCTATGATGCTCAAACTCTGCTCCAACGATGGAAAGCTCGACCTTCCAGATCCTTAAAAGTCATCGATATAATTTTAATTAAGAATACTTCAATTGTATTATTCGTGTACTTCATATATGTATTTGTAATTTCCGAATTGATAGTGAATTACCCAATGAAAGCGATCAACGATTGCGGGCCTTAGAATAGAAATAGTCAAAGGCTCCGAACCAAGTAAAACCAAAAGTGTTAGTGCTTGCTTTATTTTATCATCTATTTCTACTGTGTTTTACTCTTCAATTATTTTTAAATGAGTAAAAAAGTCATGAATGTTATTCATCCCCCCCCCCTCTAGCACATCTCGATCCTACAGGAACCTTATGAGTTTTGTGACAAGGTTATTAATTTTATCTTTAATTTAAATTGAAATCTAAGAATTGATTTATATTTGAGTTAGACTTAGATTTAATAGTTAGTCGGTTAAATATCTATTTCGATAATCGGATTCCAGGCTATGGCGAGCCACATGAGCCTTCTTAGTCATCGAAGTAACGACCACTTCTAGACAAAGCCTTTTAAAGAAATTGAATATTTAGCTTTCTTTCTAAAAATCCTTAGCCTAACTAATCAAGTGTTGATTAAGCCTAAATCCTTATCTAACTATCCTAATCTAAGTAGAAATAGGAAAAGCAATAAATCAAATAATCAAGAAAATCTATTTAATAATAAAGATGGTCTTTCTATTGACTCCGCCTAAATCATAACTCTGATAAGGTCTATCAAGGTAATGGATTTGATCTTTGGGAATCAAAAATTGATTAAGTCTCACTTGATTCGTCAAGTTAGACTTAGAGACTCATGCTTGGTCTGGATTTCTATTGGTTCAATTCACTAATGATAAGTAAAATATGAATCAATGTTTAGCTTTGTATCCGAGTTCAGTTCGGTTGTATATGACCCTTTATTTTTCAAGAATCATATAAAGGTTCTTGCAACCCAAAGTGAATCATTTCAATAAGTCCTTGAGTTCTTTGACTTAAGTTTTTAAATTGGAATTCTCTTCCTCAAGTTGTTGGACTTGAGTTGAGGTTTCATCTTAAACTTGGTCAGTCAAAGGACTTGGGTTAGTCTCCTCCTTAAGAGTTTTGATCTCCTTTTAGAGTGACTTGACTTAGATATTGGATTTAGCTAATTTACACATCAAATAATTTATCAAATTATGAAACTTATCTACTTGAGGAGAACTTACAATGTTGTTTGACCCTTCAGAAATGGATACGAATTCGTGGCTTCGCTCTGACTCGGCATTCGATTTGGTTCGGGCCTGGTCTTAACAACGTGAACTTGTACTGGTAGAGCAAGGAAGTTTGCTTAAGCTTGTTCTTTTTCTTTAGTCTTATGATGACTCAGACCACATTGCTTTCAGGACTTTTCTTTTTCTTTGCTTCTTTAGCAATTTTCGAACTCGTCTGACTAGTTTGGAGGTGATCTTCTTGTTGTCTTCTAAGTCCAATTCAAATTCCAGTTCGGGTTAGAATTTGAGCTTTGATTTCTTAGTCTTACTTGTACCTACAACCAAAGTAATACCTTTTTCTATCAGAAGTGTATTAGTCTATTCATGTAATTCGAATTTAGAAAATATTTCGTTTAATCAAATATTTGAAAGATCTTTGGATATCTTGTAAGCATCTATCATCGATACCCACAAAGTATTCATTCGAAAAGCGTTTAACACATACCTTATTACATCGCAGTTCTCCACTTTCTGTCCAATCTAGTGGAGATCGATGAGCAGATCTTGGATCTAGGCATGTAGTTGACTTGCCAATTCATCATCCTATATTTTAATATTATATAATTTATTTAAAAATATATCTTTCTTACATACCTTTGCGTCGGAGGTTCCTTCGTGATGTTCAATCAATTTTTGCTAGAGATCCTTTGTGCTTGTGAACAGATCGACTCGGTTCAGTTCCTCTTTGGTTAGTCCGTATTGTAGGACTCAAGTCGTCTTAGTGTCAGCCTTGACCTTCTTCATTATGTGAGGGTCCTAGCTGTCGCATGTCACCAGTTTTCTAGTACCGTCGAGTAGTAGTGAGAAGTTCGTTTGGATGATGATTCACATCTCAACTTGAGTCTTCAAATAGTATTCCATCCGACCTTTCCAGTATCTGAAATCCTCGGTGGAGAAGAGGGGAGGGCATGTAGTACTGTAACCTTCTTGATGGACCATTTAAGAGTCTCACACAACAAAAATGAAAAGCAAAGTGTACTAAGACTTGGTCTTGGATTACTAATACATGAGTAGAAAAGGTGAAAAAGTGGCTCGAGTGGTATTACACTAATTTCAAGAAAAATTGAAGAATCGACAAATTTATTAGGAGAGGTTATTAGACCAATTCTGATTTATAACGAAAAATTAAAAATATAAAAAAGGCATTGCACCAATTAAGAGTAACCCCGCTCTAATGCCAATTATAGAATCATTGCGCTAGAGGGGGGTGAATAGCGCTCTTGGCTTTTCATGTTTTTTGGAAAACAATCTATCAGAATAATATAGCAAAATAGAAAGAGTAAAAGAAAACAAACAGTTGAGACACGTTGGTTTTACTTGATTTAGAGCCTATGACGACTCCTACTCCAAGGTCTACGATCAACGATCGCTTTCGTTGGGCAATTCACTAATCAGTTGAAGAGTTACACGTGAGATTTTAATTAAAATGTAATGCAAATATGTAAAGTTTACTGATAACTAAGGTTTTGAAGATTCGGCTTTTGGTTGTTGGAATAGCGTTTCGGCATCGTAAAGTCATTTTCGGAGCAACGCACAAGAGTGGAAGTTGTTTGAATTGATGTATTGGAGTTGCTAGTCGAACTTTCTTTTAATAACCCACTCTGGAGGCCCAGACCCCTCCCCGAGCACCCCCCACAGGGCTAACATGATTGCACCTTGTCAAAACTTCATCCAAGAAGTTTATCCATGTCTAAGCGCCCGGACCACCACCGAGCACCTAGACCTACTGACATGGGTCGGCCAGTCGACGCGCTCCAACTCAGCATGCAAATGAATTTTGCCGGTCCAAGCACCTGGAGCAACTCCAGATGCCTGGATCGTCTGGGTGCCTACGGTGATGGAGGTTGGTCGCCCGAGTGCTTCCTTGAAGCCCTTGACCCAGGCGCCTAGAGCAACTCCAAGCACCTAGATGTCAGGGCGCCTGGACATGCTCCATGCGCCTGGACTCCCTTTTTCATCCATTAACTTTTTACAACACAAGGTTAGCACAAGCACAAATAATATATATAAAGCAGGGTAAATTTTGATAATCTCAGGATTGTCTCCGAACTCTCCAGTTCTGACTTCGAGTTTCGTTGAACTTCTAGGTTGGACCAATGTCTACTATTCCCTCTACGGGGAGTGCATCCTCACCTACTCCTTTCAGGAGAGATTTCCTTTTGTCAAACCGGTCCTCCAGACTATTTGGACTTTTGCTCAGCATTTGAGACCTCGGGACTTTCCGCTGGACGTCCAAACCCCAACCCGTCCAGTCTTCCGCCTAGTGTCTGTGACCCCCAGAACTTTCACATAGTGTTCTTAACCCTACGATTTTTCTCGATGTCTTCTACCTGCCAAGGCTTTGCCTAGTCCCATAGACCAGGACTTCATTGTCTAGCCGCAGCTAGGACTTTCTACCTACCTAGTGTTCACTAGGACTTATTTGTCTACCCTCAACTAGGATTTTCACCTTGCCTAAGATCATTAAGGACTTTCCTGCACACTTAATTAAACTTTGTTAGATTATAACATAACTTAATTTTGAACCTTTGTCAAATATCAAAACATAAGTTTGATTAGCTGGTGCTTCTAGCACCAACAATGTATTGAGCGATCTATATTTTTCCATCCATACTTTCTTCATTGAAGTGTCACAATACTTCCATATTCCGCTATAAGAGCTTGGTCCTAATTCCTTTCACATTCTGACTGGGCTCGTGATTATATTTCACTTGTATTGCATTCCATTTTCTCCTCATTTTTTACATTTTTTTCTTTTACCAAGAGAAAATGGAAGATGAAGTCTTCTTCTTTTGCTCCCGTTCTAGGGTTAGTTTAATTAAGGAACTTCCTTTGTCCCACAAAGGATGGAAACCTCAATTTTTTTGTTGTTAACCCCCCAGGCTACATCTCCTGACTAACTCGTTGGCAGCAAGAATTGCCTCCTCCTCCGACTCTGAAAGTCTTTCATTTAGAGCGAGGTTACTATAGTGCATCTCAGGAGCTGCTCGATTTGTAATTCAACAGCAACATCCTACTTAAGGAAGGATTTCTGCACATGATTGGTCTTAGCCCTCGACCGGCTCCTCTCATGTCTTCATTTAGTTAGAATCCTTATCTTCATAAGTTTTGATGTCTAATTGAAGACATGTTATCTCTTGCAGCTGACACCATGATAAGAACATCTCTTAACAAGGTGATGAAGCTTACGGTTGCAGAGTTGGAAGTGCGCCATGCAAAAATCATAAATCTTACTAAAGAGACGCCCAAGGAGGGAGCATCACCAGCTCCAGTTATGACCTCAACAGAGGGGACTTCTCGACTGGCAGCAAGGGCGCCCAACACAATTAGGGAGTTGGGATCTCTTGCTGGTCCTCCCAATGCTCCCATATCGACTTCATCCGTAGAATTGAAGACTTCCCTCTGAATTTCAAGGAAAAGGCATCACCCATCTAGTCTCTCAACCGAACTAGAAGGCCCCTCCTCCCTTGTACAAATTTTCGTTGAATCACCAACGCACACGGGATCAAGATGCTACTCGACTACCACTAACTTTCCATTGGTGCACCTCTCCCCTTCCCTTAGAACTCAACCTCCCATCCTCCTATTGAAGCAAGAACTCCCCTCATGGGAGATGGCTCGTCTCGTGTTCCTGCGGATTTACCAGATGAAGACATTCCTCTAGTGGAGCTTGCCCAAGACCTAGTCTAGACCGAGCACTGATAGACCTTTCTATCTACGATCCAGCAGCCCTTGCTTGGGAGGATGAGGAAGCATCAGCCAAAGACATGCCTATTCGAGATTTAGCAAAAGAACTTTTGTGAAATGGTGTCAAGCACATGTCTTAGTTGATAATTTTTGGATGATGATATCCCAAACTCTGCTAGGGCCATTGAGATTTGAAGGCCAACATCACTGAACTAGAGGCCCAGCTAGCTACAGCTCCTTCCCAAGAGGTTTTGGCTGCAGCTCAATAAGAAATAATTGATGTGCAATAGGAGATCGATCAATTGAAGCAACTACAAGCAGGCACTACCTCTGATTAGGTGATGATCAATACACTAAGGAGGGAGATTGTAGATGCGATGATCGAAAGAACAGTCTGACGCATACTGTGAGTTAGCTACAGGTGAAGATAGACACATGACCACTGCTACAGCTGACTTTTATAAGAAATTAGAGGCAGCCATAGTTAAGGACGTAGCCACTCAAACTGATTTGGATGGCAGTTGGCAAGCTCTAGGGATTCTAATTCAATTAGAGGAATTTTATGATATGGTCAGCATCCACTTCATTTGAATGGTGCGACATGGCATTGATGACACCTTGAAGTAGTTGGTAAAAAATAGGAAGCTCCCTATTGACTCCCCCCTCCAATCATTGAAATTTTGAAGATCAACGAGAGCATCCCCGATGAAGATGCTACTAACTTTTTAACTTCAAGATGTATTTATCCTTTTGTAACTTTTGCCTGCATTAGTGAAAGTTTGAAATCTTGATGTTCTCTATTGTAATAGAGGAAAGGATCTCGGTCCCAACTATGTCAGAGAAGTTATGCCCTGCAAAGCTAAAGGGAGTATGATACCACAGTCGGGAGGATCTCAACCCTAACTACGTCCAAGTCTAAGAGAGTTTGTGCCCTGAAAAGGATATGATTATAGGATACTCGCTTGACCCATGTACGAATGGGAGTCCGCTACCTCAATTGAGAGGATCGCAACCCCAATTACGTCCAAGTCCAGAGGAGTTTGGGCCTTAAAAGGGACATGGTGATACGGTACTTATTCAACTCTTGTATGAAGGGTAGTTCAATACAGCAGTCGAGAGGATCTCGACCTCGACTATGTCCAAGTCTGGAGGAGTTTGGGCCCTGAAAAGGACACGATGATATGGTAATCACATGACTCTTGTATGAAAGGGAGTCCTCTACCATAGTCGGGATGATCTTTGTTGGCGCTACTCGGAATTCTGTTCTGTTTCCCCTGTATAAGAATTTGTACAAGCACAGAACTTTTCCTAGCAACTCATGTGCTTTTCAGAAGTTAAATTTGGATTGCAAACGAAACTTAACATTATTAATCCAAGTTCAACCCATGTATTCATCAGAAGTTAAACCATATTACAGAAGTTGATTAAATATCTATTTCAAGGATTGACTTCAAGGTCGTTGGCGAAGCACTTGGCCTTCTTGAGTATGGGATCATCCACCACTTCCTAGTCAAAGCCTTTCAAAGAAATTGAATATTTAAACTCCTTACAATAAACCCTAGGTTAAACTACAGAGACCTCAATCAAAACACAAGATCGCTAGCCTCTTGTGTTGGTACTTCAGGATCTATACAAAGGAAAAATAAACTAGTACACAGCGGAAACAATTAACTAGTTATACATTCTTTGTAACTTAAAGACATCTTGATCTTCTGCTGTATTCCTCTCCTTCTCTTGGACGTCGTGTGGGCGACGATCTACCAACACACAAAATCCACCCAAGTTCTTCTTTCTTCCAAGACTTTCAGCCACCAAGGGATCAAAGCTAGGAACACCACCTCTTGTTCTTCTTTCTTCCTTGCAACCCATCAGCCACAAGATGGTTGAAGCCTCTTGATGTTGCCGACCTTAGGTGAGAAAGCAAGGAGAGAATAAGAATATGAGAGGGCCGGCCACAAGGAGAATAGAAGAGGAATAGAAATAGTGTAGATGATTATTTCCTCTAAGGCACCATCTATCCTCTTTTATAATCATTAGTAATGACTAAAAAGGAAAGATTTTAACAACAATTAAAATCTCTCTTTTAAATTTCCTATTGTGGATGGCTACAAAAGGAAAGTTTTAAAATTAAAAATCCCCTTTTTAAACATTGTAAATGGCTAAAAAAGGGAAGTTTTTTAAAATTAAAACATTTCTTTGAAATCATGGTTACAAAAAAATAAAATTTTTACTAAGGATCTAAAAAATCTCCATCAACCAAGACTTGAGAGAAGACACTAACCTACACTTCTAGGGTAACCGAGGGGACATCCATGGCTACTCGATTAAACCGTTACAAGTATTCATTCAAGAGTTCTTTGAATTTCTGCCTGAGATCGAACATATCATGCGATGTTTTCTGGTATTACCAACTGGTTACAAAGTGTTGTATGAATATGACTTTAAATTTTTCAAATGTCTAAATTGAAGAAGCATAGAGTCGATTAAACCACCTCTGGATCGAACCTGAGAGCACGGTTAAGAAAACTCAACATTTGACACCATCTGTATATTGGTATAATAAGAAAGTATTCTCAAACTTGTATATATAATCCTCCGGATATGTAGTATCATTATACATTTAAATCTACAATACTCAAAATTGATTTGGTAATTTATACATTTGGAATGTGTAAAGTTACAATCAGATGAAATCTATACTTTTGGAATACTAAAATAAAATAATTGTCATTTAGGGGGTGAACATAAAGAACCACGATAGCTCATTAGCAAATTTTGAGAAAAAAAAAGAAAGTCAAAATACACCAACCCACTATGTGTTTTTATTTTTTTGTTGTTGGATGAATTACACCAACCCACTATGTTGAATTTGGTGAAGGGGATGAATTAAGTCGTTAGAGGACGATCCAAAGGGAGATCAGGATCTTCTTCATTGTGGTGTCATATCAGTATTTGTCTTTTGTCCCCCAGTGTTGATGGATTCCAAATTTTCCAATTCTGATTTTCTTTGACTTGGTGTAGTGTCTTAATGCTTTCCAGTCCACCAATTCTCATGGCGTGGACCTGTGTATGTTGCTCAATTCCTGTGCTAATGAAAGGGAAATAGGTCACTGGCCTTTTTTTTCCTTTTGTTTTTATCCTATATTCAATTCCGACTAATTGTGGGATTGTTTACCAAGTAAAATCAGAAACAGGATAATATAGTTCAATCGCTGTAGATATCCTATGTCGAAATTGAGAATGTATCATTTCTCCTATCCCCAATCATACGATGCGTTACGATGATTAAGTTATAAAATATTATTATATGAGATCTTAAGATCAAAATTTGACATATCTAAATATGACTTTTCCTCATATCTTGGCCACATATATCAATGATTAATAGTCATTTATGATTTATTTCCTCCGTATTAATCTAGGGACGGATTGACGAGGGTGTTAGGGTAAATGAATCATCTTTTTACCACAGAAACTCATAAAAAAATTGCCCTAGACTATAGTACAACAGTAGGACATCCAAATTAATATTGGAACAATCTGTTGTCGGAGATTTACGGATTATTAGCTGAATTTAAACTACAGTGAATTAAATTCAACTTACAGTCCTGAGCAGATAATCTCAGACTACCAGCAGGGGTTGGTTTCTGCTACGAGTCGAAGAGCAACAGAGCGGATTGAGACACTGAGTGGGAAGATCCGTTGAGTAGCAGGTCTGTATTGCCGAGAGAGCAGATCGGCCAAGCAACAGATCACAAAGTTCACTCGGGCAGAGCAGCCGTCTAATTAGATAGGTCGACCGAGCAATACGATCGGACGAGTAGAATGGTCGACCGGGCGGACGGAGAGAGAGGTCGACCGGGCAATAAAATCGAGCAAGTTCTACCAGACAAAGAGTCAGCCGGGCGAGAGGTTGGCCCGGGCGAGTAGGCAGACGGAACTAAGCCGGTCGAGCGAAAAGACATGGAGGTTGAGATGGTGGCGGTCGGGCGAACAGACAGGCAGGTCGAGAAGGTGTCGGTCGGGCGAAGACAGGCAGGTCGAGACGGTGTCAGTCAGGCGAATAGACAGGTGGGGTAAAGATACCGAGCGGAGAGGTTGATCGAGCAAGTGGTCAGTCGAGCTTTGAGTAGCGAACCGAGCCTTGCGATTAACGTAGTTTCCTTGAAATAGATCTGCCCACCTCCGGTTGTGCTTTGAGGCTTATTAGGGTCGTCTATTTCCCAGGATACAGCGATTGACCATAATTTCTATCAAGCACTGGTGGTCACAGTGAACTGAGTGGCACCCGATTGCTATCACGGATACTCTACTGAGCAGGAGTTGCACGATAGAGGAGGATGGGAATGAAGGTGGAGAGCTTCTACTTGTGTTGTTGTGTGTCCTCTGTCTGTGATCGTCCTTATATTTAGGAGCTCAGATCAATGGCAGCGTTAATGGTCGATTAATGACCATTACTCGTCGAGCAGTGAAACGCCTAGCGTTTCACTCATTATCACTCGACCATTTTGATTCTGCAATAATCTCAAATTTAATGCATCCATTTGTCTCGACCAGTCTGGCATTCGATGCGCGCAGGTCATGCCTGCACACGAATCAATATGGTTTAGTGTAATTCTGGCCTCGAATTTGCACCCCCTGCACACCCACGCGTGAAAGAGAATCTCTCCCTATGTATTTGTTCACATCTTCAATGCATGTGAATCGATATAAACCAACCAACATGCCATGAAACTCTCAATGTGGGACTAAAATTTCATTCACAATTGAGTCTCTTTCCTCTTCCACCTCTTCTCCATTCACATCACTTATATCCAACAATCTCCCACATGAATGGAGATAGGGTATATGATAGTATTCAATAGTTGAGTCAAGTATATGATAGATAGGTTTTACTCTTTGAACCTTCCCTTATAAAGATCTGATTGCTTATTGGTTGATAGTAGACACAATGTCCTTGAATTATACTGTTGTTTGTGTAAGCAGTGACAAATCTCATCCAAGACTCTCCCTGATACAACTTAGTTCTCATGAGTGTGTTCATTCTTGGTCATGAACACGCCTGGTTCTGTGAGAAGCTCTAAGAATTGTGCCTCCAATTCTCTTCGAAGCAGCCTCATTTCTTTCTCACATAGGTGATCCCTCGAGAGTAGTCATCTACTCTTCTTAATCATTAAAAGTCATGCGTTTAACCTTCATCCTTCACTGATTCATTGGGTTGTTCTCCCACAGTGTGTCTAGTCAGTGCAAATTAATTATCCCTTTGAACCTAATTCTTGGGATCTCTAGTCAGCATAGGTTCGATGTCCTCTATATTGATCGCTGATAACGGCATCAAGCTCATTTCTCGTGATGAGCTCGCAACTAACTCTTAATTTAACCCTTTGGTTAGCGAATCCGCTAGGTTATCCTTTGACCTCACATAGTTAATAGTGATAACTCCCGTTGAAAGTAGTTGTTATGTCTAGGACATATATGTCTAAACTTATCATTATACAAATGACTCTATGCCCGACCAATTGTTAATTGACTATCGCAATGTATGCAAATTGCCGGCACAAGTTTCGGCCATCATGAAATATCTTCCAAGAATTGTCGTAGCCATTCAGCATCTTCACCATATTTGTTAAGGGCTACAAACTCAGATTCCATCATGGATCTGGTTATTATCGTTTGCTTAGAAGATTTCCAAGATATAGTTGCACCTCCAAGAGTAAATACATATCCACTTATAGACTTAGAATATTTTATATCATATATCCAACTTATATCGTTGTATCCTTCGATCATAGCAGGATATCTCGTATAGTGCAATCCATATTCACGAGTATATTTCAAGTACCTCAATACTCTTGTTATCTCTTTTCAGTGCTCAACACTAGGATTACTCGTGTATATACTTAGTTTACTTACTGCGTAGGTCAAGTCTGGTTATGTACAACTCATCAAATATATCAGACTTCCAATCACTCGAGAGTACTCTATCTGAGAAATACTTTCACCTTGATTTTTCATTAGATGTTAACTCATATTTATCAATGTTTGTACCAACGTAGTATCACCCTTAGTGAATTTCTCAAGAATTTTGTCCACGTAATGAAACTGACTAAGAACAAGTCATTCTGTTGTTCAAAG
Source organism: Zingiber officinale (assembly GCF_018446385.1). Classification (NCBI taxonomy): domain Eukaryota; kingdom Viridiplantae; phylum Streptophyta; class Magnoliopsida; order Zingiberales; family Zingiberaceae; genus Zingiber; species Zingiber officinale. The sequence continues at coordinate 117,514,623 of NC_055987.1, forward strand.
AATTTTGATTCCTAAAATCACATCAGCTAGGCTCATATCTTTCATGGCAAATATTGAGTTCAACATATCTTTAGTGAATTTGATTATTTTATCATTACTCCCAATGATAAGTATGTCATCAACATATAGGCACAAGATGACATAGTCATTCTCTGTAATTTTAATGTATATACATTTATCAAATTCATTAATCTTGAATTCGCATTCCTTCATGGCATTATCAAATTTCTCATGTCACTACTTTGGTGTTTGTTTCAAGTCATATAATGACTTTACCAATCTACATACCTTGTTTTTCTGTCCTTGCACAGAAAATCCCTCAGATTGCTCCATGTAGATTTCCTCTTCTAAATCCCCATTTAGAAAGACAGAGTTTACATCCATCTGATGTATTTCAAGATTCCAAAAAGCGGCAATAGCCAACAATACTCTAATGGAAATTATCATCGACACTGAAAAATACGTATCAAAGTAATCAAGGTCTTCTCATTGTCGGTATCCTTTGATTACCAATCTGGCCTTATACTTATCAATTGTGTCATCTAACTTTATTTTCTTCTTGAAGATCCATTTGAAACCTAGTGGTTTACTTCCAGGAGGAAGATCCACAAATTCCCAAGTGTGATTTTGCAAGATAGAGTCTATCTCATATGCAATTACCTCTCTCCAGTGAGATGCATCAGAAGAACCTACAGCTTCTGAGAAACTTTGGGGCTAACTTTCTAACATGAAAGTGATAAAATCTGATCCATAGGATTTTTCTATCAAAGCTCTTTTGCTCCGCCTAAGCTCAACCTCCACTGGTTCCTCATCATCATCTTCACCTTGTGTTTCATATGCCCGTTTTGAGGAGCTAACATCCTCTAGAGTCTTATATGAAAACACATGCTCGAAAAATGAGACATTTCTCTATTCTATTATCGAGTTCTTGTGTATCTCTAGTATTTATGATTCATACACAACAAACTGATACGCACTGCTATTCTGTGCATATCCAATAAATATGCAATCAACAATCTTTGATCCTATCTTAATCCTTTTCGGATCAGGTACCAACACTTTGACAAGACACCCCCACATTCGTAAGTATTTGTAGGACAGTTGTCTTCCATTCCACAACTTATAAAGGCTCTTATCTATTTTATTTTGGGGTACCTTATTTAAAAAGTAATTAGCTGTTAACACAGCTTCCCCCCATATAAACTCTGACAATTCAAAGCTCAATAGAAGAGCATTCATCATCTTCTTTAAAGTTCGATTTTTTCGCTCAGTAAATTCATTTTGTTGAGGAGTATAATGAGCTGTTGTTTCATGTCACACAACTCAACAAACGGTGATACATATTTACCGGCTCATTCACTTAGAACCACCTTAATCTTTCTATTAAGTTATTTTTCAACCCCATTCTTATAAAGAGTAAATTTCTCTATAGCTTCATCCTTACTTTTGAGAAGATACACATAATAATATTTTGTGTTATCATTTACCAAAGTGATGAAATATTTATTATCACCAAGTGTTAATGTACCTTCTAGGTCGCACACATCAATGTGGATTAGGTCAAGTGGTTCGTTACTTCTTTAAATATGTTGAAAGGATGACCTTGTCATTTTCGCCTCAACACAAATCTCGCACTTGTGTTTTGGGTCAAGGTAGAATGTAGGTATGTTTTGCATATTTATTAATCTACGCAACACATTATAGTTAATATGCCCTAGTCTACCATGTCACAAACACGAAGACTCAAGCATATAAGTGGAAGAGCTTCCATTTTTATTTCTCTTGGGTCTAATGGATATTACATGGAGCTTGAATAGCCCATCAGATACATAGCCTCTTCCTATAAACATTTCATTCTTGGACAATACAACTCTATCCGACTCAAAAATAATGTGAAAATCATGCTTGTTTAACAGTGATCGGGACACTAGATTCTTTCGAATCTCCAGAACAAACAACACGTTGTTCAGAGTAAGGTTCTTGCCTGAGATCATCTTCAGCACCACCTTTCCTTAGCTCATGATGTCCGAGGTTGTTGAGTTCCCTATGAACGGTTTGTCTCTAGTGACTTCTTCAAAGTTGTGGAGCAATTCTTTGTTGCAGCACCCATGTCTGGTGGCTCCAGTATCGATCCACCATTGTCGCGGGTTAAAACCGACCAGGTTCAGTTCTGAGACCATTGCGCAGAGGTCGTCCATTTTTGGTCCCTTATTCAGATTGGTCTCCTGCTTCTTCTTCGGCTTCCTTCACTCCGAAGATTTATGACCTACTCTGTCACAGTTGAAGCACTTCTCAGAGAACTTCTTCTTGCTGATGCCTCATCTGGGTTCCATCTTGGAACACTTGGGATTCTTTCATTTCAAGCTTTGACTGTGCTCGACCATGTTGGCTTTCATAGTAGCCTGAGAGAACAGCTTTCTATCTGAACTCTTGTTGTTTTCTTCGATGCAAAGTCTAATAATAAGTTCCTCCACATTCATCTCCTTCCTCTTGTGCTTCAAGTAGTTCTTGAAGTCCTTCTAGCCAAAAGACAGCTTCTCAATGATAGCAGTCATCTGGAAGGTTTCACTCTGAACCATCCCTTCTGAGTGTTTCTTCTTAGATTTTGGGTTGTCAGCTCAATCCTGTGAAAGATATCCACTGTAATTGTAGGATCTTTGACAACAAATAAGAAATAATAGTTTTTTGCAATGGATTTAGGTCAGCTCTTCACTAGTTATTATTTCGATTTTCAATATTTCTTTAAAAATTTATGATAGATAGATCCTATTACAGATACATCCGTATAATAGATCCTTTAGTTTATTATTGGTATATCATAATCCTAACATATGAATGGCTCAAATAATAAATATTTAGATGAATTCAAACAATTCGAGTTTTTACATGTCAATAACACATTTTTTGCATGTAGATCTTTGAGAAGTGGGTGTATGTGTGTCAAGCATATAGGTACTTGTATGCTTAAAGGGCACTACTGATCACCATCAACAAAGTGTAAGAATGTGCTATGTTAGTTTCCACATTGATCATGTTAAAGGAACTTCACTACCAAATATATATATTTAATTTGCCAACTGTTCCACTATGTTTTTTTTACTCTACTAGCTTTGCAAATGGAAGATTTGGAAATGGAATTCCTTGACCCATAAACCTCAGCTCCATTGTAAGCTTTACTTAGTGGTTAACTTCCATGTCCAAGGTTTGTTCTACTTTTCAAGGATAAGTTTGCTGTAAAATGGCTAAACTCAATCTCTAGTCCGACTAATTTTATAGATAGACGGTCTTCCCCTTAATTTATCTATCAAATAAATCAGAGTATAATTTATGCACGCTCAAAAATTGACTTTCACATATTCATCCTATTTAGGATTCAAAGCCAAATCCTCTTATTATTCCTTGAGGCCGTGAGGTTACGCAAGGCTAGCTTTTTTTCTTTCCTCTTTTTTCCCTTTCGTTGGAGTTTTTTTTTTTCCTACCATTGATTTCTTTCCTTCCTCAATCCACACCTAGGAATAAACAAAGCATTAGCATAGTTTATTGAGAGTATTTTGAGTGACAATGGATATGAATTGGTAAATAAATAAATACATAAAGGACAGGAATTTGCTGGTCTGAAAATGGCAGGCATGGTTTGGTAGAATACCCTAGTTGTTTAGGTTCACGAAGTTGTACTGAATTTTCATATAGCAAATGACTTCATCTTACCATTTTGAACAATATATTTAAGATAGCAGTAGACCGCTTATTCGAGTTATTCGCATTCACTTTGATCATCTTTCATCTGAATTTGATATGAACTTAAGCAACCAACATTGAAACAAAATCTAAGAGGAGCAACTTACTGGGGGAAAGAGTAAGCCACATATCTGAAATTTAACCGAGCAGCTTCCATCATATTATCGTTTCAATTGGCACTTCCACTCCAATAACCTTCCTCTCCACACGAGCAGCTTCCATCCTTAAAATGGTGGAATTGTTCGATATCCCTGATTGTTATTTCTCGGCGAACAATATTTGAGATGGATTTCAGAATGGCATGGCAGCTCCGGCACATATATAAGTTTTTGGTAACCCAGATTGGCATTCCAGGTGTGGTATTCATGAGCCCGAAAGCCACTGCTAATCTCTCACTATGGCCGCAAAAGATATCAGACTCAGATGCTTCCATTTCATCGATGGATCCATTATCAGGCAGAACCATGCCTGCTCTTCCTATCCTTTCATACAAGCCACTTAACACTGCATAAATCTGATTTATCTGAGGGTGTGACTCATCGAAGCTGAGAAATGCATGAACAGACCCCTTCACCTCTACCCAACTGCACCCTGGATCGACCACTAGGCCTTTCTCTCTCATCACCTTCCTTACCTTTGCCACTTGATCCCACCTTCCATTATCTCTATACAAGATACATAACAGCTCATAGTACCTAGCACTCGAATCATCCAATTCAAATATTTTTCTGGCAGCAAATTCGCCGAGCTCTAGGTTGTGGTGAATTCTGCATCCATTCAACAAGGCTCCCCATATGGCAGCATCTGGATCGAGAGTCATATCTTTTACAAACTGGTATGCTCGCTCCAAGTGCCCAGCACGACCCAAAAGGTCCACCATGCAAGCATAGTGTTTCAGATTTGGAGTTACTGAGTACTTCATTTTCATGGTATTAAAGTAGTCCCAACCTTGCGAGACCATCCCCGACCTACTACAAGCACACAAGATACCCACCATTGTAACCTCGTCCGGTTGCACACCAGCTTCAATCATCTGGCTGAACAGTGATACAGCGAGATCTCCATGCCCTTTCACAGCATAACCTGTCAGCATGATGTTCCATGAGACAACATCCTTGCTCCTATGCGCATTAAACTGTGTCCTAGCGTATTTAGTCCTTCCACACTTGGCATATAGGTCGAGCAAAGCATTTGGCAAATATCCTTCTGATCCTAACCTTCTTCTCAGAGCTTGGCCATGTATCTCCTTCCCACACATCAATGCTCCAACCGAAGCACAAGCTGATAGGGAAGCTACCAAGGTGGTGGAGTTAGGCAACACATCTACATGCATTTGGCGCAACAAACTCAGAGCGTCAAAGCTCCTGCTGTTGATCCTCAGACCTGAAATAATGGAGCTCCAAGTAATCACATCCTTCTCAGACATGTACTTGAAGACCTCTAGAGCCTTATCGACACACCTACACTTGGAATACATGTCTATCAATGCATTTCCTACCATGGTGCTGGGCATGACCCTCATGTCCTGTGCTAGCTTGTGTACCTTGGTGCCAATGTCTAAACGTCCTAAAGAAGTGCAAGATGAAAGAACAGTGGAAATGGCGATCTCATCCGGAATGACATTGTTATCCCGCATTTGTTCAAACATTTCCAAGGCCTTCTCAGGAAATCCATTTTTCTCATATCCTGATATCGTTGCGGTCCATGATATCACATCCTTGGATTCCAGGCGCAAGAAAATTTTCTCGGCTTCTCCCAAATCCCCAAAGGTGGAGTACATCTGGATCAATGAGTTATGCACTGAAACATCTGCAAGAAAGTTCATCTTTATCACATAGCCATGAATCTCCTTACCAAATTTCCTATCGCACAGCAAATCAGAAGCAGAGATCACGCTCGTCATCGTCTCTGGAACAGGCTCCAGGGAGAGATCCCTCATCGTCAAGAACAGCTCCAGCCCTTCAGCGCAATTCTCATTCTCAAAGTAGCCTGAAATCATCGCATTCCAAGAGATGCAGTCTCTCCTCGGCATACCATCGAACACCTCCCTGGCGACGGCAGAGTTCCCGCACTTGGCATACATGGTGATGAGAGCATTCATGGCATCGATTTCTGTGCTGAATCCGAATCTGATGACATGTGCATGGACCTCCCTTCCTCTGATCAAGTCTGGGACGGCGGCACAAGACCTGAGAATGCAGGGGAACGTGTACAGATCCGGCCGGGCGCCAGCCCAGAGCATGCACTGGTATAAATCTAAGGCCTCGTCGAGAAACCCAGCCTTGGCGTAGCCCCCGATCATCACATTCCAGGAGAAGACGTTCCTCTCGACCATCTTCCCGAACACCGACCACGCAGCGAGTAGGTCGCCGAACCGCACGAGCATGCTCAAGATGGCGTTGCCGAGGCGAACGCTCAAGCTGGAAGCGAAAGAGGAGGTGGAGGAGATGTGGTAACAGACGCGAAAGCCTTGCTCGACGGCGACCTTCCACTCGCAGAGGCGGAGGAGGGCGACGTAGGCGTCATCGTTCAGGCTGCGCCCCTTGGCTTCCGCCAAGAGGCGAAGGGCGCCGTCCAGGTCGCCTCTGATACAGAGGCGGCAGATTTCGGCGTTTGGGTCGGCAGGGCTGAGGGCAGAGGCCTGGAGTGAACCGCGAGCGGCAAGGTGGGAATTTGGGGCGAGTCTGGAGGGAAGACCGAGGGGTTTCGAGCGCGAAAGATTGGCTGGCAGGAGGAGGCGGCGGCGACAAGGGCGGTTGTGGTCGGAGAAGAAGGGCGAATTTGGTGGGCTGCGAGCAGAAAGCGCCATTGGAAGAGAGGAGAAGATGACATGGTCGTCGCTCGTTAGTAGGTGATTTTAGTAAGCAAATAGTAGGGTTTTAAACTCTCCAACAAGATTTTGAGAATATAGTTTTTTTTTTATCCCACAAAAATTAAGTGGGCACCATTTTATTTTTTTTATCCAAGTCATTAAATTTTATTTTTATTTTAGATTTTTATGACCATTGCCAGACTTTTGAAGCAAGAAAGTTGAAAAAAAAGTCCACTTTTTATTAGAAACATCGAAAAGCGGCCCACTTTTATTTTCAAAACTACCTTTAATTTTGAGATTATTGTAACTACGATCCTATATAATTATAATAATTTTGATGATGTAATTATCCTACGATTTTAATAGTTGATCCTGTCCGAAAATTGATCAGATAGATATTGGAATGTAGTGTTATTATTGATCTCCTGTGGACTTTACTCCGACCTGCAACACAAATGGCGTCAGTACCGAATTAGGGAAGGGGTCCCGCCGATGGTCCTTCGACGCTCAAGTTAGTCTCCGGCGAAGAAGAAGCAAAGAGCGGAGCAACAAGAAGACTGTAGTGCAACAGTAAAATATCGCATACCTCTGCCGATGCTTGGACCCCGGCCCCATTTATATAGAGCTCTTGTAGCGAGCGTACAAGCTTCCTAAGGTGGCACGCGCCCCCAAGTTTTCCCTGAAAAAACTCGTCAATAAAGTGTCTCTGACACAGTACTTTAACAGGTCGAGCATATCTCAGAAGTGACAGTGGAAACTTCCGTCGTATGATCCTCTATCTGACCATGCCGCCTGTCAGCGGCACTAGCTCATAAAAGGATATCAAAAGATAGTTTGCTGTGTTTGTTACTTGGCCGAGCGGAATAGCAGCTCAGCCAGAATTTCGTCGTCCACGTGTTGTCTGTTGCATGCTTCCCAAGGCTAGCACGCGCCCCCAAGTTTCCCTTGAAAAAACTCGTCGGTAAAGTATCTCTGACACAGTACCTTAACAGGCCGAGCATATCTCTGAAGTGACAGTAGAAATTTCCGCCGTATGATCCTCTGTCTGACCATGCCGCCTGTCAGCGGCACTAGCTCACAAAAGGATGTCAAAAGATAGTCTGCTGTGTTTGTAGCTTGGCGGAACAGAATAGCCGCTCGGCCAGAATTTCGTCGTCCGCATGTTGTCTGTTGCTGGGCTGAACTGGATAGCCGCCCGGCCGGAAGTCCACTGTCTGCACGCTCTATTGCTGGGCCAAGCGGGATAGCCGCTCGGCCGGATGTCCACTGTCAGCACGTTCTGTTGCTGCGCCGAGCGGGATAGCCGCTTGGCTGAAAGTTCACTGTCCGCATTCTCGGCTTATGTCGAGTATGTTTCTAGGCCGAGCGGAAGAGCCGTTCGGCCCCGTTTCTGCATATTGCTCCCTTTGTCGTCCTCTTATTTGAGCGTCGGGTGGTCGGCTCATGGTCGAGTCAAAGGTGATATTGGATCAGGCCTTTCTCTTCCCGATCGGGACATGCTCGTCCGATCAGCAAATGACTTCTAAGCATTGACCGCCTTAACTTTGACCTCCACGTGGTAACTATCCTCTGAGCAGTGGGGCTCCTCTTCATCACTGCATCACATGTCTCCTCCTCAAGTCTAGTCAAAGCAGGCTGCAAGTCCAACTGACTGGACAAGATTGTGTATGAAGTTTCTCACCCGATCGACCCCCGTGGTCGGCTGGGTGACCGTTATCTGCTGGCTGGCCTCTTGAAGATCGTCGATCGGCCATAGGTATGCTCCCTTAAGCCGATCGGCACAACAAGCCTTCGTACTTGAGCTTCTTTTCTGGGACTTCTCTGGGCAAGCGTGATTCGACTGACCTCACCCAAATTTCTGGGAAATCGTACAAATCCCTGCACATTAAGCCTGAGCGTGCTTCCGTGCCGTTATTAAATGTCTACCTGTAGGGAGGCACCACGTGTCACACTCAATCGCTACCTTAGTTTCCGTGACCTAGATCGGACGGCTCCGGTCGGCCGAGCTCGGGACTTATAAGCTCGCTGCATAGTCTCCTCCTCTACACTTCTTCCTCAAGCGCTCCCGGCGACCATCTTTCTGCTACTGTGCGATCCACATTCTCCGATGATCCTCCGCGCTTCTTCTCCGGCGACCTCTCCCCAGTAAGCTTTCTTCCAACCGTGCTAGTCTTTGAGCTTTTCGGCTTTTCTTCTTGTGTTTCGGTGATACTCCCGTAACTTTTTCCTCTTTCTGTCGCCTTCCTTCCCCTCAACATCCCCTTTTCGTCTGTTTTTGCGATGGCAAGTTCTTCGCAGTTGTCTGCCTCTGTCCCTGGACTTTGGTACACATCCATGGAGTCTAGGTTCGATGGAGGCAACACTGAGAGCTTGAAAGATGTATTCGAAATTCCTTCAAATCATCAGATCGTTTTGTCTTCTCCGTCCGATCGGCCCAATTCTCCACCACCGGCTATATCTGTTTCTTCTAGGATCAGTTTATCGTCGGTTTGTGGTCCCCGCTCCACCCTTTTATCCCAACCGTTTGTAAGTATTTCTGGATTTCCCTTCCTCAATTAGTGCCTAACTCCTTTAGGCTATTGTGCGGAGTCATTGTACTATTCCGTCTACAACATTCCTCTTACCACCGGATCTTTCATTATTTTTATTACCCTAAATTGTCCGATCTGGGGTCTTTCCTCTTCTAGTCTCGAGTCAGTTTAGTTTTCTTCGACAAGATGTCGACCTCCAACAATCACTAAAAAGTATATTTTTTCTTCATGCGTCTTCCCGAGCGGCCAGACTTCCCGACCCACTGGTAGCTCGAAGTGGTGCCTTAACCACCCTTGAAAAGCTACAAGAGTCGATCAGACTACCTAAACGTAGCTTCGATGTTGGCCGATCAGAAGTACGACATCCACAAGTTGTTGCTGAAAGGCGTCCTTTATATCTTTAGCCTAAGTCCGATCCACACTCGGTTGCCGACTAGCCTAGGTATGAAACTTCTTTAATTCTTCCTTTGATGTTAACTGACTAATCTTTCTCTTTTGCAGTCGAAGTCATGTTGAGAGCACGTTTGGCCGGCAAGGAGAAGCTCAAGGATGTCGCGATCAATGCGGTGGCCATTGAAGAACTGGCGAGCCGCTGCCTGCGGCCGGTCGTCTCAAAAGAAGAGCCCCAGGATGAGAGTGATGTGACGCCCATCTTGGTGAGCGGAGGCGAGGCTAGCCATGCGCCGAGCGGAGGAGCCGCCATGGGATCACAACCTCCATACAAGCGACGCCCGATCATCCTGGATGAGGAGCCATCGAGCTCCGCCTCCTTCGATGTACCACTAAATAGGCGCAAGAGGCGCCGAGCAGAGCCTTCATCGTGCTCCGCTACTTCAGGCGTGCGGTCAGCCAAGCAGGTCAAAACTTCGACCCGGACTCCGCTTCAAATGACAACCTCCGTGTCGTCTGATCGGACGCTCTCCTAGGTTGATCTGCTGCAGGGGACTCTTATTGCGCTGCAATGACCTTCATGCCACCGCCTTCGAAGCCCTTGAAGGTAAAAAAAGTCTGGTATCCGTCCGACATCCTCCTTCCGAGCAATCTCGGCTCAATCGGCCCCGAGCGGCCAACACCACATAACGACGATCCTACATCTGCCCACTGATAACTACAGCGAGTCGAGCACCAAGTCTCGGGCCCCCCAGCACCAGATCATCATCCAAGGGTCGCTCGCTAAGATCTGGGACGACGCACGAGCTCGTGCGGCAATGATGCCTCCGGGCGTGCTCACGAACAGCCACACCCAGAATTCTACTGGGGTAAGTTTCACCTTACACTTACATAATTCACTCTCGATCGATGCTTTTATTTACTTGTTGTTTGCAGTACTAGATGGAGAGCCTGACCATGTGCCACATGCTTGCGTTTTTGGAGGAGGAAGTAAAGCAATTGAAGGCATCAGGCGGCCAATCCTTCGCCGCTCAGGAAAATCAGACGCCGAGGTGGCCAAGTTGCGGGCCGCTTTGGAGAGCGAATGGGCTAAGAGCGTCGGGCAGGCCACAATGATGGAGCGGCTCAATAAACAAGTCGTTGGATCGTGAAAGTTGATAGAGGGGGGTGAATATCGATTTAAAAGTCGAAAAGATGATTGAGTACACAGCAGAAAAAATAAAATTAAAGCAACACTAACACAAGTAATTTTTTACCTAGTTCGGAGCCTTGGTTGACTCCTACTCCAAGGTCTGTACTCGTTGAGTGCTTGCGTTGGGCAATCCACTAGCAATTCGAAATATTACAAGTGAAATTACAATTGCTTTAAAAAAAATACCGACAACAATAAGGAATGAAAAAGAGGCGCGTTGTCGGAGGAGCTTCGTAGCGTCGCAGGAACGTAGCATGGTAGAGCAAGTGTTGGAAGATCTTGTTGTTCGTTGTACTTAGCTCCAGGGTGCATCCTCCTTATATAGAGGCTCCGGGCCCTCGGATCCCTTCCGGGCGCCTAGAGTGTGGCGTAGCCCGTCCAACCAGAGTGTTCCACGTGATGTCATGCGTTAGGGATAACTTTTGCATTCCGAGCACCCGGATCCCTTCCGAGCACTAGGAACTTTGTTTTTTCAGCAACCTGCAAAAAACATTAGTCCGAGGTAAAATACAAAACTACCCTACAAAACAAAGTGTTAGCACAGTTAAGTTATAAGAGTAATAAAAGCAGTAATTAGATTTCATCTCCTCGAGACTAGAATCAAATCACGATCACAACTTAGATTTCCGAAATGAATCTATGTTGGATCGACGCCTAATGTTCCCTTCGCAGGAACGCGTCCTCACAGTCACTCCCTTCTAGTGACTTACTTTAACTTACCTGCCAGATGTCCGGTCAGCCTTTCGACCCATCTGGACTTTGTGCCAAATGTCCGGTCAGCCTTTCGACCCGTCTAGACTTCGTGCTAGCTATCAGGTCAGCCCGTCGACCTAGTTGGACTTCGTGTCAGCTATCAGGTCAGCTCGTCGGCCTAGCTGGACTTTGTGCCAGACGTCAAGTCAGCCCATCGACCCGTCTGGGCTTCTCCTTCACACTTGGTCAAAGTATTAGATCAATATGAAACTAACTTAACCTACTTTGTCATTCATCAAAACTTGAGTTAGACCGTTAGTGCTAACTGCACCAATAATCTCTCCCTTTTTGATGCAATGACAACCTGGGTTAAGTTAGTGAAAAATATGCAAGTTAAAACAAGGTTTTTAAGTTAGTTGTTTTCTATGGGATATTTCATTGTTTTGTTTTAACTAACTTAAATCGCCTAACCCTCCCCCTTTGACATTCATCAAAAATTAACACAGAGCATCCAAAAATAAGTGATCTAAGGAAGTAGAACACAGTACAATAGAAGATTTGACTTAAGGTCAGATTGACTTGGGGGAGTCTTATCAAAGAGAGATTTTGAAACTTTTGTTTAAAATTTATTTTTTTCAAAATAGCTAAGTTTTGAAAGATCAACTTTGTAAAATTAACCTAATTTTCAAAGTAAACTTTGCATCTTTTAAACACTATTTTTACAAAAGTAGGTCCAATTTTCAAATCAAAATTTCAAAACTAAGTGAAAATTTTCAAAACTAATTTTGTAACATCCAATTTGCAAAACTGAGTAAAGGTTATACAATCCAAATTTCACCTTAGTGAAAAAAATTAATTTCAAAATTAAGTTTATAAAATTTAATTTTCAAAACTAGGTAAATATCTATTTTTCAAAACTAAGGTGTAACGACCCAAATTTCCTTGTTTTAAGTTCCAAAAGTTCTTAAAAATATTTGAAAATGCTTTAGAAATATTCTAGAGATTTTGAGAAATTTTTAGAGTATTTTTATGTAATTTTTGGAGGTCGTTTGATATTTTTACAAAACGAAAGAAATTTTGACAAAAATGTCCAAGCCGAGATTTGAACCGGAAACCTCGGGTTAAGCAGAGATTCGCGTAACCAAAAGACCAACCGAACTCTTCTTAACTAAACCTATATCGTAATATAGTTAAGTTATAATGAGAACCCAAAGTTAGACCTAGTTATAAAAGGATTAGTTTTTTTCTTTCTCCCGAAAACCTATCTGTCCTTCTTCCCTTTCTTCCTCCCGCGACGGCGTTGTTCCCCTTCTTCAAGCGATTCTTCTCGGGCGAAAGCGCAGCCAAGGCTAGGGCTCCTCCTCTCGGGCGACGACAGCGAAGAAGCAAGGTCATCCCGTCGAGGAGGGCACGCGGATAGGAAGGGATCGTCGAGATCTTCACCTCCTCCGAACCCTAGACTATTCCGTCGGTTGTAAGTGCAAGAACAAGTGGTAAGTACTACTCACCTGTGGTAGGATTTGCTCCAAACATAGGGTTTTCGTTTTCTTGCTTTCGGATTTTGCTGTGCCGAGTAGAATTATATGCTAGAGCTTTTCTTTCCATGCTCTGTTTATCTAGCCGAATTGCTAAGGTTAGGTTTGCTATGCCGAATTGTTGTGCTAGGGTTTTCCTTTCCATTCCACTTGTATGAATTGCCTGTTAGTGATGTTAGATTCTTTATGCTGGAAAGTTCCATGATGAAACCATAGTTTCAGTTTGTGGTTAGTTTCCTTTATAGCAGAATTTGTTCCTGATTATATGAATCCGTAGCCTGCTATTGCTCAAAACATGTTTCAGATGTATGTAAGTTTAGTTAAACCGTAGCATGCAGTGTTTCCCACTGAACATAAAAAGCTTTCATTTTAGCATCTCAGATTTTAGACCTTTACTTGCTATTTTAACAAGTACGAACATCCCTATTTTTCTAGTATTACAATTCTGAATTCTTTGCTTATTTTGGTTAGCATGAACAACCATATTATAAGGATTTGGGATTTGTTTGTTTTGCTACCTTATCTAGCATCCTAGTATTTAGCTCCTTGCAGTTTTGTAATCTTCCTGCACTACCGTAAGCATGAATAGCATTTTCCTTGCTACTCAAAAAGGCAAGAACAACCTTTATTTAAAGTATATAGTGTTAGTTTCTTGGTTTCTTGATCATGAACAACTATTAAGCTTATCTTGTAGTTTGATTGGCTTTGCTTTATTTTTATAGCATGCTCAGTTAGTTGCAATTCTCTACTTGTTAGATATACTTACAAGGTTCTAGTAAGCTCTATTAGGGGATTATGAAAAGTTATGAGTAGAGAAAAAGACCAAGGTCTAGTTAGAAAAGATAACAAGTAATTTAAAGTAAGAGGTTAGTACCCGACTTCCGAGGTTGTCGTTAAACAAATTCAGGTGACCAATTCCAAGGTCTTGGCCCTGGTAAGACCAAGGTTTTTACCCTCATAGGACTGGAGGCTTGCTACCTCAGTCTCTATTAGAGAGTGCGCATTTGGTACTAAGCCTGGGCCCAAGAAAGAGAAGAAGAAAGTTAAACATAAATTTCAAGTATAAGGCTATAAGTAAATGAGACAAGTATCACCTATGTTTAGAACCAGCCAAGTTTAGCTCTATTAATTCTAAGCATACCGTATTAGTTTTCATTTGCTTTCCTTATGAGTTTATCGAGCATGATTAGCTTTATTTCCAGCATGCAGATTTATTCTTGTATATCATGAGTATGCAGATTATTTTAGTGTTTTGCTATTAGAGGAGCATAAGTAGCTTTTCTTTTTAGCATTTCAGTTTTAGCATCCTTTGAATCTTATGCACTTTCGAGTTTTTGTGAGATAGTTTAGTACTTTCTAAGCATTTTCGCTTATAGATTTATTTTCCTCTTACTGCAGATAAAGAAAAGCTAAAGCATAAAGAGGAAGGCGACAAGGAAGATGCGTGATGGATGTGTGTGATGTTTGGATATATGGAAGCCTGGGACCTTGCTAAAGGATCTAAATGGGATTCTTGCTAAGAATTTGTTGAGAGTTTATTAGGAGTCTTTCTTTAAATTGCTAGAGAAATTAGAGGTTGCACATTGCTATTTTGTATTGCTGGATTTGATTTAGTTTTGTTTCTAATAGCATTGCGAATTTAGTTTGCTTGTTTATTTTATAAGCATGAGCAGTTTGTATTTGTTGTTATGTGAGCATGTGCAGAATTCATCTTTACCGTCAGTAGAAGCACCCTTTTCTTATACTTTGCTTAATTGGGAATAATTCGACATGTGTAGATTTAGTGATGCATGCTTTGGTATATCATGTGTAGATGCTTGATAGCAGCAGTAACCTTTCTTATATTTCGGTTTCCATGAAAGGTGTTTATTTACAATTATGTTAATGATTTTATTTAGTTCTATAGTCCTGTGAAGGTTGGGAATTTTATAGCTTGAAAGGTTGGTTTGTTTCCTTGCTTCAGTTAATATGAACGGTGCATGTTTGCAATTATGGAAGTGCCTTAGTTTAGTCTATGTAGCCTTGTATTGTTTCGGATTAATGTAGCTGGTAAGGTTCAGATTTGTTTTTGCTATGCTATCATGTTCTTCTATATCTTGTATAGTTCTGGATTATTATGACTGGTAAAGTTAGGTGTATTTTATTTTTCTGACACCATGTTTTGGTTAAATTAAAAGTACATGTTTCAACCATGTTAATGCTCAAAGTGAATGATAGACTTTGCATATTTTGAACATGATAAGAAGGGGTTATATGCTGTTTTTTTTCTTTTAAAATAAAAGAGTTCAGATTTTAAGCATTACTAATATTAGCATAAGTAACACTAGTAAGTTGAATAATAGTTAAGTAACAACTACCTTTAGAGAGTAGGAAGGAAGGTGGGTCGTTACAGTTGGTATCAGAGCAGTTCCCATTCTCCAACATCACACACACATCAGCATCAACCTTGCCGTCTTCAAGTAAGAAAGTATTTAAGTTTTTCCTTTTATGCTTTCTTTATTATTTGCAGTAGAGAGTAATTGCTTATATGCGCTTTAGTAAGATAGAAGTTTTGTTTTTCTTTATTTATACATATGTTTGTTTAGAAAGGATAGAGAAGATATCAAGCCTTTTTCTTTGCATAATTAGATGGCAAGAAGAGGGTGTCCCCGTACCGCTCGTACTGAGGACCAGGATCAGGAGAACCAAGGCCCAGGCTCAACTGAGCTCAATCTCTCTGAAGTTGTTGCTCAACTCCAGAAACAAGTAGCAGAGCAGCAGCAAGTAATTGTCAATCTGATGGCAAATCAGCAATCAGTTCCTCCCCCTCCCCCAGCTGTCACTACGGAGACTCCAGTGGTAACTGAGGTTCCACCAGCTGCCCAGAGAGTCGTCACAGTACCTCAGAGACAAGAAGCTTACCTCATACAGTGGCTGAAATTGAAACCAGAGAGCTTCTCAGGCACGACTGAGCCCTGGGATGCCCGGGCTTGGTTCAAAACACTGGAGAGCACAATGGAGCTTCTTGACTGGCCAGAAGTCGAGAAGGTCAAGTGCGCCTCTTTCTGCCTGTCAAGAGATGCTCGTATATGGTGGGAGAGGATAAAGACCAAGAGGGCAGCCAATCAGATGAGCTGGGCTGATTTTCAATCAGAGTTTTATGAAGAGTTCTTCCACCTACAGATCACCAACAAGCACTATGAGGAATTTATAGAGTTCAAACAAGGTGACCTGTCAGTGGAAGAAGCAGCCAAGAGTCTCTGCCCAGAGCTGGTAAGTACAGAGAAGGAGCGAGTCAGACTGATGCTCAGAATGCTGAGACCACAGATAGCACTGAATGTGAGCAGTGGAGCTCACCGACCCCAGACTGGTGAAGAGTTGATCAATAGGGCATTAATTGCTGAGCACTACCTGAACAACATTAAGGCACAACGAGTGCAGCACAAGCCAGTGAAGATAGAGGACAAGACAGTGGGGAGCCAGAAATCCCAGTCAAGTAAACAGAACTGGAAAGGCAAGGGTAGTAAAAGAAAGTAGTGGAACTCAGGAAGTAACCAGAAGGGAGGACCAGCAAACAAGCAGACCAAGTTCCCTCCCTATCCCAAATGTGGGAGAACACATCCAGGAGCCTGTCTTTTGGGTAAGACTGGATGTTATTCCTGTGGTCAGGAAGGACACATGGCTAAAGAATGTCCTAACAAGCTCAAAGCACCTCAGCCATAGCCAGTGCAATATGGAGGCAAGCCTGCACAGTTATATCACATGGAAGCAGCACTAGAGGGACCCTATATCAGTCAGGGAAGGTTGGAAGTTCCACCAGTTCTAGTCTTTGATAGTGCTAGAGTATTCTCCCTCACCAAAGAGGAAGCTGCTAGTGCCTCCACGGTTGTAACAGGTCAAGTAGTTATTTTTCAACATTTAGCTACTGTACTATTTGATACTGGGGCGACCCATTCTTTCGTATCAGTACCCTTTGCCAGTAAATTACAGTTACCTACAGAGAGTATGAACTCCAAGTTCTTGGAGATCCTACCTTCTAGGGAAGTCATGGAGTCCAATCAGTGGCTTCGAGCTGTACCGGTCAGAATTGCAGACCGAGAACTATATGTTAGCCTAGTAGTCCTCGCCATGCAAGATTTCGATATCATTTTGGGTATGAATTTCCTCAGCAAGTATAGTGCTTCAGTAGACTGCCGCAGAAGGAAAGTAATCTTCAGTCCAGAGGGTGAACCACCTTTTGAATTCACGGGAGTGCCAAGGAAGAAGACCCAGAAACTTCTCTCTTCTCTGGCAGCTCACCAGATGTTAGCTAAAGGGTGTGCTGGTTTTCTTGCATACATAGTAAATGTAGAAGAACAAAAAGGACTCAAGTAGGAGGATGTTCGGATAGTATGCGAGTATCCAGAAGTATTTCCAGAAGAGCTACCTGGACTGCCTCCCAACAGAGAAGTGGAGTTTGAGATTGAATTGGTTCCTGGTACCGGTCCAATTTCAAAAGCTCTGTATCACATGTCTCCAGCAGAGCTGAAAGAGTTGCAAGAGCAACTTCAGGAGCTACTTGACAAAGGCTTCATCCGCCCTAGTCACTCACCTTGGGGAGCTCCTGTGTTATTTGTCAAGAAGAAGGATGGATCTATGCTGATGTGCATAGATTATAGAGCTCTGAATCAAGTGGCAATCAAGAACAAATACCCCCTTCCCAGGATCAATGACTTATTTGATCAGTTGAGAGGGGCAACAGTATTCTCAAAGATAGACATGCGTTCTGGGTACCATCAGCTGAAAGTGAAAGAAAGGGATATACCCAGAACGACTTTCAGGACAAGATACGGACACTACGAGTTTGTAGTCATGCCTTTTGGTGTGACTAATGCACCAGCGGTCCTCATGGACTTAATGAACAAAGTGTTCAGAGAATACCTTGAAAAATTTGTCATCGTATTCATCGACGACATTCTAGTCTATTCAAGGACCCCAGAGGAGCATGACACGCACTTGAGAATAGTATTGCAGACCCTACAGCAGAAACAGCTTTATGCTAAATTCTCAAAGTGTGAATTCTGGTTAAATCAGGTGGCGTTCCTAGGTCACATCATTTCTAAATAAGGTATCCGAGTGGATCCTGCTAAGATAGAAGCAGTCAACGATTGGCATAGACCCAAGAACGTCAGGGAGATCAGAAGTTTTCTTGGTTTAGCGGGATATTACAGAAAATTCGTAGTGGACTTTTCCAGAATAGCCTCTCCACTTACAGCCCTGACCAGAAAGAACAAAAAGTTTGAGTGGTCAGACAAATGTGAGCAGAGTTTCCAAGAGCTGAAGAAGAGACTGACCAGTGCTCCCATTCTGACTGTTCCAGCTAGTGACAAGAGTTTTGACATCTACAGTGATGCCTCCAAGATGAGTCTAGGAGCTGTTCTCATGCAAGAAGGAAAAGTTATAGCTTATGCTTCCAGACAACTCAAAGAATATGAGAAGAACTACCCCACTCATGATCTTGAGCTGGCAGCTATGATCTTTGCATTAAAACTCTGGCGACATTATTGGTATGGAGTTCAGTGCAGAATCTTCACAGACCATCAAAGTTTAAAGTATTTTTTCACCCAGAAAGATTTAAACATGAGACAGCGCAGTGGCTAGAGTTGGTCAAAGACTATGACTGTGAAATTCTCTACCACCCAGGCAAAGCTAACAAAGTGACAGATGCACTAAGTAGAAAATCCAGTGCATCCCTGATGTCTTTGTCATCATTAGCCCTGCCACTGCAGAAGGAGTTGTCAGATTTTGGAATGAGAATTATTTATGGGCAACTCTCTGTATTGACCTTAGAGTCTACCTTGCTTGAGGATATACAGAGAAAGCAGAGTGAAGATCCAGACATCCAAAAGATCAAGCAAGGGATACAAAAAGAAGATACAGAGTTTCGAGTATCAGACAGCGGAGTTCTTTATCAGGGGAATCGTCTTTGTGTTCCCAATGATGAGGAATTAAGAAGGAAGATTCTAGAAGAAGCTCATAGTACACCTTACTCCATGCGTCCTGGTTCTACCAAGATGTACCAAGACGTGAAACAGAGGTTCTGGTGGTCTGGACTCAAAAGAGATGTTGCAAAATATGTCAGTACCTGCCTGACATGCCAGAGAGTCAAAGCAGAGCACCAGAGACCAGGAGTCCTGCAACCCCTCCCAATACCAGAGTGGAAGTGGGAAGACATATCCATGGACTTTATAACAGGTCTTCCAAGAACCACGAATGGATATGATGCGATATGAGTAATAGTGGACCGATTGACCAAGTTTGCTCATTTTCTAGCCATCAAGGTGTCCCATTCTATAGAGCAGTTGGCACAACTATATGTTAAGGAAGTAATCAGGCTTCACGGAGTTCTTAAATCTATTGTTTCTGATAGAGATGGGTGTTTCACCTCTCACTTTTGGGAGTGTGTTCAGAATGCACTAGGCACCAAACTCAAGTTCAGCACAGCCTTCCATCCTCAAACTGATGGACAGACAGAGCGAGTAAATCAGATTTTAGAAGATATGCTCAGAGCTTGTGCGCTAGATTTCAAGGGAAGTTGGTGCAAGTATCTATGTTTAGCTGAGTTTGCCTACAACAATAGCTATCAGGCCACCATCAAGATGGCACCTTATGAGGCGTTATATGGCAGGAAGTGCAGATCACCCATTTGCTGGCAAGAAGCAGGTGAAAGAAGAGAAATGGAAGTAGAGCTGGGCATCCAGACAGAGATGATAGAAGAAACCACTTAGGCTATCAAAAAGATCACATAGAGGATTGAGATTGCCCAGAGTAGACAGAAGAGTTATGCTGACACACGTCGTAGGCCACTTGAATTCCAAGTAGGGGATTCAGTCTTTCTCAAGGTTGCTCCTATGAAGGGAGTGATGAGATTTGGCAAGAAGGGCAAATTAAGTCCCCGCTACGTAGGACCTTACCTGATCACAGAAAGGATTGGGAAAGTAGCTTACAAGCTGGACTTATCTCAAGATATGTCAGCGATACATAACGTATTTCATGTCTCCATGCTAAAGAAGTGTCTCCACGACCCTAGCCAAGTGATTGAGCCTCAGTCAGTGCAGATTCAGGAGGATCTTAGCTATGAGAGCAGACCTACAAAGATAGTGGACAGAGAAGTTAAGAGACTAAGGAATAAAGAAGTACCACTAGTGAAGGTCATCTAGCAGAACCAGAAGCATGAGGAAGTCACTTGGGAGCGTGAGGACAGTATGAGACAGAAATATCCAGAACTATTCTAAGTTCGAGGACGAACTTTTTATAAGGTATGGAGGATTGTAATGACCCAAATTTCCTTGTTTTAAGTTCCAAAAATCCTTAAAAATATTTGGAAATACTTTAGAAATATTCTAGAGATTTTGAGAAATTTTTAGAGTATTTTTATGTAATTTTTGGATGTCATTTGGTATTTTTACAAAACGAAAGAAATTTTGACAAAAATGTCCAATCTGAGGTTTGAACAGGAAACCTCGGGTTAAGCAGAGATTCACTTAACCAACAGACCAGCCGAACTCTTCTTAACTAAACCTATATCGTAATATAGTTAAGTTATAATGAGAACCCAAAGTTAGACCTAGTTATAAAAGGATTAGTTTTTTTCTTTCTCCCGAAACCTATCTGTCCTTCTTCCCTTTCTTCCTCCTGCGACGACACTGTTCCCCTTCTTCGAGCAATTCTTCTCGGGCGAAAGCGCAGCCAAGGCTAGGGCTCCTCCTCTCGGGCGACGGCAGCGAAGAAGCAAGGTCATCCCGTAGTGGAGGGCATGCGGTGTCACGCCCCGGAAGAGTCCCTGTCCGAAGAAATTTCGGCAGCACCTCCCCTGTACGGCGGACAATCTGAAACTTTCTACAATCACTATATACCTCAGCCACATGCGGCTGGAATAAACAACAACAATAAATAGACAATCACCACGCAGTTAATATAATTCTCAGCCTCTGGTGACACAACCACGCAGTAATAAGATGACTCGAAATTAACCCTACTCAACTACACTCGTAAAGCTCAAATCCGAAGAACTCACCTCTTTTGCTGTCCAGGCAGGCATGTAGTAGAACAAAACCAAATCATACCAAAATCCATCGACAAATATAATCCATACAAGCTCCAAGTATCTAAACAATACAAGATCAAAACATAATCTAAAACATAAAATCAAAAGATAAGTAAACAGTCTTGTGGCTGCAGGGGACTAGCACTACATGCAGTGGGGACTAGCGACTGGAACTGCTCCGGACAGCCTCAACCTGAAAATATAACAACAATGGAGGCGGGGTAAGTCCAACACTCAGTAGGTACAACTGATATGCAAAATAAAGTAAATAACAGACAACACTAACCATGTGTACAGTCTCCTGAATACGAGAAGAATAAATGCAACTGAAACAAAAACAGGAGAAACTGTATTAACAAGGATCAAGGTATAAAGGTAACTGGGTCGTCAGACCGAGAGTGTCATAATCCTGTATGCATGTCAATCATATGCATCCAAATAAATGCAACAAGTAAATGCAGCAAACACAAACAATAAATGCATCATGCATATGATGCGAATGTCATGGTCACCCCTAACGCCAGTCAGCCATCCCACACACAATGGTGAGTCCGAGTGGGTAGGGCTGTGACAACCGTGCACTCTGACATCACTGCTCCTGATGAGTGACCGAGTGGACGAGATGCTGTCGGAGTACATACATACTCCTACCCCAAATCATAAATGGGGGAGCGCAATGCTCTCATCTCCCGGTACACGATAACGGGGAGGACTCTCTGTCGGCTACCACGCTGAGTCACACTACCCATGAGCGGACTAACGAAGCCAAACAAAGTCCAACTACCTGCCGGCTACAACACTGCTACACTAAACCAACTGAGCCAAACAGAGCGGAACTGACTGCCGGCTACCACGCTGAGTCACCAGACCAACGGAGCCAAACAGCAGAACTGCCACACACCTGTCTGATATACCACTAACCCATGAGTGGTGGTGTGTACAGATACATGTAACTGGCGATGTGCTTACAATAATGGAGCAGACAATCGCACAGCATGCAATCATGCAAGATGATGCATGACAATAAACATGACAATATCACAAATAGCATAGCATGCTCTATACATATGTATAAGATGTGTACTACAAGATAACGAATCAAATAGAAGGTACACAAACAGATAGGGTATCAAATAAACCCTAGGTTCTGAACATAATATATCATATGGTTGGGTCACTACCTAAAGCATGTATGGTCAGATAAATAATAACATGCAGTGCATAATAAATAAACAAGCAAATATGTATCAGATCATGTAGTGACCAACCGAAATAAATGGGAAACACAATCATTGCTATTTGTTAAACACTTTATTATGCATATCAAAAGACATAAGTCAAAGTACCCGCTTCTAATAAAATGGTCCAATCCGGTAATCAAGATACTCGTCGAGATACCATCCCGAATCAAAGTCCTGTGTCGAACATATAGATATATTTTATTTAGCTACAATTCAAATGAATTTAAATAGCTTAATAAAATCCATGAAACTAAATCAGGGAAAACCCTAATTAACATAACCAATTGCCTACCCAAAATTAAATCCAACCATTGACTAAGGTTAATGGTCTTAACCCTAATCGTTCCATTAGTTTCATTTAAAACCAACTCAATCTACAACAAGGATCCGCCATCAATGTATCATCCTATAACCAAATTAGGTACGTATCAATTCATACATAAAACATATAAACCTAATTCAACCCATACATGATCAATAGCATATGTCAAACTCCTATGCCTTACCTGAAACTCATAGCCGCTTATCATTGTTGGAAGTAGGATCGTTTGCTGCTGGAATCTACCTATTGCCGGAGATCAAACGATACTGTAGGAAAACAATTCATCAAATCCTTGAGTCTACATAATTCCCAACCAACAATTGAACCTCACCGTGGACTGATCAAGAGCAGTGGCAAGTTTGGTGGTCGGCACAGAGGTGATCGCTGAAAAATAAAGGGAAGAAGCAATTTCGCTCGGCAGTGGCAGCAACCGGAAGAACTAGGGCTTAGATTCCACACTAGGGCATCCTCAAGAGAAGTGTGTCTGCGCTAAGGCACAGATAGGGCCGGCTGTGCTCGGATGTCGCCGTAGAGATGGGTGTCGCGGCTGAGGCTAGGGCACCGGTAGCAGGGAGAAGAAGACCGGCCGATGCTAGGGTACAGAGACACCAAGTCTGTAGAGGAAGAGGACTGTGGTGGCACCGGCTAGGGCTCAGGCGACTGGAGTTCCTGTGGCCGGCGGTGTCTCGGCGTCGGAACGACAGTGGCGCGCGTGAGGGAGGAGAGGCTAGGGCATGGGGTGGCGTCGGGAGGAAAGGCTCGGCTTCACCGAGAAGAGGAGAAGATAAAGGGAGGAACCGCTACAGTCGGCGGTTAGGGCAGATTCGCCGCGAGGGGGAAGGAGTCGGGAGGAGAAGCACGGGTTCGGCGTGAGGAGAAGAGAGCAAATAAAAACAAGGAAAAAGAAAATAGAAAAAGGAATTAAGAAAAATCAACTTTTCCTTATTTAAATGGGGTAGCCAAAACAGGCTTTTCCGGCCCCGTTTTTATCCTCGTTAACTCATCCGTACGAGCTCCGAAAAATTCCCGAAAAATTTCCAAAAATTCCGAAAAATTCCCTTATTAATATTCGCCTATTTCCGGTATTTTACATTCTCCCCCACTAATAAAAATTTGGTCCCCAAATTTTGTTATCTACCATCAGCAAGTACTAACAACAAATAAATAGTATAAATGCTAAACGGTAAATAAATCACATACCTCAAGTAAAAAGATGGGGGTATCGAGATCGGATCGTATCCTCGAGCTCCCAAGTAGCCTCCTCGTCTGAATGATGCTGCCATCCGACTTTAACCAGCCGGATAGTCTTGTTCCGCAACTGACACTCTTTCCGGTCGAGAATCCGTACCGGAACTTCCTCATAAGTAGCATCAGGCTGAACTGGAACTGGGATATCTCCCAGCACATGTGTCGGGTCATGTACGTATCTCCTCAGCATCGATACGTGGAACACATCGTGAACGCCTGACAGGGACGGTGGTAGTGCCAACCGGTAAGCTACCGCTCCAATCCTCTCCAAGATCTCGAAAGGGCCAATATACCGCGGAGCTAGCTTACCACTGAGGCCAAATCTCTTCACCCCTTTCGTGGGTGAAACTCGCAGAAATACATGGTCGCCAACAGAAAACTCTAGTGGTCTGCGTCTCCGATCAGCATAACTCTTCTGGCAATCCTGCGCCTCTGACATCCTCCGTCTGATGGTACGGACCAACTCTGCATCCTGCTGAACTCTATGAGGTCCCAACAACTGGGCCTCTCCAACCTCATCCCAGAGGACGGGTGTCCAACAAGGTCTACCATACAACGCCTCAAACGGTGCCATCTGGATAGCCGAATGAAAGCTATTGTTATAGGCAAACTCTACCAACGGCAGATGGTCCTCCCAACTGCCTCCGAAATCCATAACACACGACCTCAGCAGATCCTCTAAAGTCTTAATGGTCCGCTCTGACTATCCATCTGTCTGTGGATGGAAGGCTGTACTGAAACGGAGCTATGTGCCCAAGGTCTGCTGTAGACTCTGCCAAAATCGAGACGTAAACCGTGGATCTCTATCCGAAATAATACTCAACGGAACACCATGTAGTCTGATGATCTCCCGGCAATACAGATTTGCCAATCGATCCAGGGGATCAGTCCTCCGGATCGCTAAGAAGTGCGCGGATTTGGTTAATCGATCAACGATTACCTAAATCGCGTCATGACCTCGTCGTGTCCTCGGCAACCCTACCACAAAGTCCATGGTAATGTGATCCCACTTCCACTCAGGAATAGGAATCCGCTGAAGTAATCCGGTAGGTCTCTGGTGCTCAGCCTTCACCCGCTGACAAACAAGACATCTAGCTACAAAATCCGCGATGTCTTTCTTCATGCCGTTCCACCAATAGGAACGTCTCAAGTCCCGATACATACGGGTCCCGCCTGGATGGATCACAAATCTAGAACGGTGTGCCTCCTGGAGTAGCTCCTGTAAGACCGGATGAGACTGAGGTACACATAATCTGCCTCGGAAGTATATAATACCCTCCTGCTCTCGTGTAAACTCGGTCGGTTGCCCGGAAGCTATCTGACTGATAATGAACTGCAAATGCTAATCACCAGCCTGGGCCTCTCGGATCTTCGTCCTGATCGACGACTGAGCAACCATGGTAACCAGAATACCCTGCTCTGTAGTGTTGGTGCAACCTTAGGTCAAGGTTGACCTGGTTGACCAGACTCGAGTTGACTTGACTCGAGTTATGTTTTGATGTTTGACGAGTTATGACGATGTTTGACGTGAACAGAAAAGTTGTATCTTGATGTTTGACAAGGATACAAGCTTGGGAGATTGTGGGTGCAACTCGTGGTCAAGGTTGACCTGGTTGTCCCGAGGTGAGTTGACCTGACTCGGAAAAGTCCAAGCAGGGAGCTTGGCACGGGAGAAAGTCCAAGTATGGAGACTTGGCACGGAGAAGTCCAAGTATGGAAGCTTGGCACATGGGAAGACGGAGAGGGCTCGGTAGCTCGTTCTCCGGAATGTGGTCAGAGAGGGCTCGGTAGCTCGTTCTCTGGACCGGATGTGGAAAGTCCTGGTGAGTGAAGCCAGGTGAAAATCCTAGCGAGTGAAGCTAGGTGAAAGTGAAAGTCCTGGTAAGTGAAGCCAGGCATTCGGGAAAGTCCCGTGAGTGAAGTCAGCGGTTTGAAGTCCCGTGAGTGAAGCAGCAGATTGAAATCCTGGTGAGTGAAGGTAAAACCCTAGTAAGTGAAGCTAGGTGAAAGTCCCGGTGAGTGAAGCGGGGGAAAATCCAGATGGATCAAGGGTGATCGGACATCCGGTGTTGGGAAGTCCAAGTAGATCAAGGAGTGATCGGATACTTGGCACGAAGAGGAAAGCCCAAGTGGGTCAAAGGGATTGATCGAACACTTGGTGGAGAATTCTAGCAGTCAAGGAGTGACCAGATGCTAGAATGATGAACCAACAGTCAAGGTTGACCGGATGTTGGTGTAGAAGCCCGAGGTTTAGGGCTGGGAGTTTGGATCGGTCCGGGACCGATCCAGGATACATCGATAGCCCGACGGTCACCGACCGATCAAGAACCATCCAGAGTTTCATCAGAGTTATCGATCGGTCCGAGACCGATCGACAACGATCGAGGCGCAGAAGTTCGAGAGAGAAGCCGATCGGTCCACGGACCGATCAGAAATTCCCGATCGGTCGTGGACCGATCAGAGGTTTCGATCGTCCATGGACCGATCGAGACGAAGCGAAGGCTAGGAATGGATCGGTCGTGGACCGATCCACATGGAGCCTGATCGGTCCACAGACCGATCCAGGCACTAGCCGTTGCGACGCAACGGCTAGATTTCTTCTGTGTTTCTTCGCTTTCTTCGCAGGTTATAAAAGGAGGGCTGCTGCTGCGAGCCTCCTTCTTCTTCCTTCTTCTTCTTCCTTGGATTGAAGCTTCTGCTTCTGTGCTCTGAGGTTCTGAGCTTTGTTGAGCTCGCTTCCGAGATCAGCTGCTGCAGTTGGGTTGTGAAGTTGCTGCTTCATCGCCTCCGGTCGACAGAGAAGGCAAGCGAGTGTTGCATTCATATTGTTGTTTGTATTTGCTTCTTGCTTTCCTTGTACTCCTTTCTTGTTGTTACAAGTATTGTGGCGAGGTTTCTCCACCCACAAGGAGCATTTATTAGCCGGTTCTCCGGGGACTCATCCACCGACGGATTGATAGGCTTCGTCCACCTTACGGACACGCCGAGGAGTAGGAGTTTATCTCCGAACCTCGTTACATCGGTTTGTTTGAGGTTTGTCTTCTTTCCCTTTCGTTTCTGTGTTTATTTTCCGCTGCGCTAACAAGTTTTGTAGAAAGAAACGACGATTTGGGGTCGGCTATTCACACCCCCCTCTCTAGCCTCCGTACGAAGGATCCTAACATGTAGATCCCTTCTCCTCAAGGTCTAACTCGGAGAAACCCTGAACCAAGTCTGTAACTGAAACTCGGTGGCAAGCCAAAGTCCCTCTGGACTTCCTACTGAGTGCATCGGCAACCACATTAGCTTTCCCCGGGTGGTAGCTAATGGTACAATCGTAGTCCTTCAGGAACTCCATCCATCTCCTCTGTCGGAGATTAAGCTCCTTCTGAGTGAAAATATATTTGAGACTCTTATGATCAGTGAGAATCTCAAATGTAATACCGTATAAATGATGTCGCCATAGCTTCAGAGCAAAGATGATGGCAGCTAACTCCAGGTCATGAACTGGGTAGTTCTTCTCATGCTCCTTCAGCTGACGAAAAGCATAAGAGACTACTCTGCCGTGCTGCATCAGAACAGCGCCTAAACCCTGTAGAGAAGCGTCGGTGTAAAGTACAAATCCATCCTCTCCAGAAGGTAAAACCAAAACTGGAGCCGACACTAATCTCCGCTTCAGCTCCTGAAAGCTGGTCTCGCAATCCTCGGACCACATGAACTTCACGCCTTTCCTGGTAAGACGTGTCAGCGACATAGCAATACGCGAGAAACCCTCGACGAAATGTCGGTAATATCTGGCCAATCCCAGAAAACTGCGGATCTCCTGAACTGATTTCGGCTACTCCCAGCTGGTGACAGCCTTGATCTTCTGAGGATCAACTGAAATACCTCTGCTAGAGACCACGTGTCCCAGAAACCGACTGAGGATAGCCAGAACACACACTTGCTTAACTTTGCGTACAGCTGATGTCGTCGAAGAATCTCCAAAACTGTGCGAAGATGCTGTGCGTGCTCCTCCTCGAAACGAGAGTAGACCAATATGTCATCAATGAAGACGATAACAAACTGATCCAAATACTCCAGAAAGATGCGGTTCATCAAGTCCATAAACACCGCTGGAGCATTGGTAAGCCCAAATGGCATTACCAAAAACTCATAATGACCGTATCTCGTACGGAAAGCTGTCTTCTGGATATCTGAGTCTCTGACCCTCAACTGATGATATCCGGATCGTAGATCAATCTTAGAATACACTGATGTACCTCTGAGCTGATCAAACAAATCCTCGATCCGTGGTAAATGATATTTATTTCTGACGGTAACTGCATTCAGTTGCCTATAGTCAATACATAACCTCATAGTACCATCCTTTTTCTTGACAAACAATACCGGAGAACCCCATGGAGAAACACTAGGGCGGTTGAATCCCCTGTCTAAAAGCTCCTGGAGTTGAACCTTCAGCTCGTTCAACTCTTTTAGTGTCATACGATAAGGAGCTTTCGATGCCGCTGCGGTCCCCGAAATCAGCTCAATAGTGAACTCCACTTGCCTTCTGGGAGGCAACCCTGGCAGCTCCTCTAGAAATACATCTGGGTACTCCCGAACTACAGGAACATCGGAGAGCTGCGAACTACTGCTGTCTTCAGTACTAATCAGAGATAATAGGAAACCATGACAGCCGTGAGACAGCAGCTTCTGCGCCTGGATCGCCGAAATAATCGAGATGTCGTCGTCTCTGATGCCAGTGAAACTCCACGAGGGTTGGTTCGGAGGCTGGAAGGTGACCACCCTCGTCTGGCAATCAACGGTAGCATGATATACTGACATCCAATCTATGCCAAGAATGATATCAAACTCGACCATGTTGCCAAAGTCTAATGGGCAACCTCTGACCTCTTGGGTGACCTCCAATGTATCACCGGAGGGTAGAGAGACGGTCAGTCGCTGCGATCTAAAAATGGGTAATCCACCAATCTCCCACATAAACGCACGACACTCTAACAAACTGAATTAATAGGCCATTCTCTAGCTTACCATGCTTAGTGAATTTATATTGGTGTCGAAACCTAACTTGTGGGGCCTGCAATTACCGATTAACACTTGTCTATTTGATCTGAGAAGTTTCTATGTTTCATGTCAACATTCATAAAACCATAAAAGTAGCAATCTAAAATAGCAGCATATGGCACCGGAGCTGCCATTATTGGATATTCCTTCACCAACTAAGGATAATTCTGAATTATAAACTGAACTCCTTAATGAATAGGTCAACGGTCTTGAGTTAAAATGACTAAATTTTCCCAAGGAAAAGGTTGTGGGTTGTGGCTTAGAAGAGTAAACTATCAGTAACTTGGTTTACTTTGGATAATGAGTGGACCTACCAAATAAATTATCTCATCAGTGGAAATTTCTTTATTTAGGAAACGATGATTTCATTAGATTTGTATAGGTTAAACAAAAACCTTGACTGGAAACATTTGGTAAATCTAACCTTTCTACCAATCAACCATTAAGAATGAACAAGTAGGTTTATACATGGAGCGGGTTCCAACCATTTTAAACTAGTTGGATGTTTGGTAAAGGTTGAGATCGACATGCTCTTCATACTAAGGTCCAACTCAAAGTAGATTAAAATGGCTATATGAATAATGTTTTAACCATAAGTACTGTGTCAGTTTAACAGGTAAGCAACCTAGTAATCTCTTCAGCCGGATCTAAGCCAGTATAATCCTTTTATTTACCCATTTGGACCATTTGCAATTTGATGAGTTGAATCCATACAAGTTCTACATCAAAAGAGGCGAACACATCACATTTCCACATCGTAAAGCTCTACTGAACAGAACCTGCAACTCAACCAACTCCACTCAACATAGACTCCTTTTATCCTCATTGCCATCCGAGATCAAAATTTGATTGACGTAGCTAGAAATTTCTGTGCTCTTTTATAGGTTTGACACAACAAAGGTATAAAAGCAATGTGTGGCCAATTACATGAAAACGGTACATGCAAAAATACCACATAATACCCTACAGAGATAGGTGTTAGCTAGAGCCCTAGAGCCAATCATTTGATGATTGTATTTTGGACTTGTTGTATCATATTCTATATAAATAAAGGCATTTGGTTTTTGGTTATTATACTTACTTGTATTGGTGCCAAATAAACTAAGTATAATAATGTCCTTGAGTAGACGGTTCTCACCTATATCAATCGATTAGTTGAACCGATAGTGAGATGATATACGGAACACTACTCTTAATCATTCCTAGTCGAGTATTAACATTCAGGGACAATGTTAATGCAATAAGACTAGCATGTAGGTCAACTCGATGACTTGATCTCACAAGTCATGGATATAGAGATATCAAGTTGACACATGAGTATACATTAGAGAATGTATACTGAATGACCCACCATGAGAAAGTATCATGGATCGTTATATGAGTGTCATATACTTTCTCATGTGGCTATTAGTATGACTACTAGTCCTTAGACCTGAAGTCACCATGGTTCCCTACATAAGGAGTTATGTACTTTAGTTTCGTCAAACGTCACACGTAACTGGGTGGACTATAAAGGCGATTACTGGGTATATAACGAATTATGCAGAGGGATGTGAGTGATGTAGATGGGATCTATCCCTCTCATATGACGGGAGCGACATCGGTATTCTTGATAGAGTGAGACTACGAAGTACATGGCCATGCCCAAATGAGTCAATATAGGATATTGAGCTCATTTGATTTAGTGAGTCTACTTGGAGTTCAAGATTTAGATTGGTCAGAGGATGACACGGTCTATGCCTCACATTGATCAATCTAGATGTCTAGGATAGAAGGACACTTGTCATATTTCGTGAGGAGTCACAATTAGTAGTCACAAGGTGATGTCGGATCTCGACATTCTTGTAACTTGGGTAGTAATGATGTGTTGCTAGATACCGCTCATTACTTATGCTCCTAAATAGGTTTAGGGCATTGCCAACGTTACAAGAACCTATAGGGTCACACACTAAGGACAATTAGATAGATATTAGGTTCATATGATGAACCAAGAGGATTAGATTCATTTGATGAATCAAATTAGATTAAGAGTAATCCTAATTGGGCTAACTTGAGTTGGACTCAAGTTGATTCATGTGTTCAATGAGTCTAATTTAGATTATGACTCATTGAATCAATTTAATTTAATGAATTAGATTCATTATATATTAAATTGGCTTGAATCAAATGGTTAGATTAGATCAACCATGGAAGAGGTTTGGTCAAGTTTGACTTGACTTGAGAGGAAGGTTAAAAGTCAAGTTTGACTTGACTTTATGCCACCTCATTGGTGAGTTGGCATTGATGTGGACTAATGATGTTACTCCACATCATCATCATAGTTGCCACCTCATGGGAGTTACTATTAAGTGCCACCTCATGGAGGTTACATTCTCTCCTTGATGACAACTTAATGCATTAATGAGGGGAGTTACACATGAGAAAAGTGGCCGGCCACATTTTGAATGGTGTGTGAATTGATTTTCATTATTCATTCAAGTGTGGAATTTTACATCTTCTTCCTCTCAAGCTCTCCCTCTCCTCCTTCCTTGGCCGAACCACATAGATGCTAGCACACCTTGGTTTTTGGTCACCTCCACCTAGTGTGTTCGTGTGGATACGTGTAGAGAGTTGTCTACATTGACAATTTCGAGATCCGGCGTACCGAGGACGAGCGGGATATGCAAAAAGGGCACGCAACAAGGGTAAAGATCTTCATCATGTAGATCTAGAAGTTTTGTAACTCGTATGTTTTCGAATTTTTCTTCGCACGAGATCCGTTGGCTAGGGTGATTCAGGGTTTCTGCGACGCGAAAAACCCAACAGTGGTATCAGAGCCACGTGCGAAGCTTGTACAAGTTTAATTTGATTTTTATGAAAAATTAAAGCTTCTGTACATTTCTGTAAATTTATGGTTTTTATAGTTTTAAGAGTAATATTTCTCGTAGAAGCGAAGCACAAGTGTTTATACACTTGTAGGCTTCGACTACCGAGAAGTTTTTTCCGAAACGGCATCGTTTCGACCCAAATCTTTTTGGGACAGCGGGATAAGGTGCTCTTGGATCGCTTAGGAGCAACTCACGATGGTTAGATCGCGGGTAGGGGTACTGCCCCTAACCCCGCAAGGGGATTTGCTCCGCGATTGCGCCCGAAATCGCTAATCGGGACCGCAGGGAAAAGTTTACTCATAAAATCTGTAAAATTATGAAAAATTACAGAAAAATTACAGAAATATATAATTTTGAATTATATATTAATTTTGTGGTAGTCATGACCCAAAGACCCAATTTGATTGGACAATATGTGTTGTAATTCATAATACGGCCTGCGTGCCGTTATGTGATGTGCGTGCTTATATTTTTATTTTTTTATTTTATTTTCGCGACCTGCGCGTCGTGCCTTTCTCATATATTCTGGTTGTAAATTAGATTTAGACTCGAATGTAGGTCGAGTTTCAAAATTGTAATGTACAAAATTGGAGCTGTGGAAGGTCCACTCGAGACGGAGTTACGAGGAGGGCGCGAGCAACACGAGGTGGTCAAAGGAAGGAGCTTGAGAAGCTGTTGACCTTAGGTTGACCATCCGATCTTCTCATTGGCTTGAGAAGATCGTAGTAGGACCATGACATAATCACAAAATTATTTGATTAATTATTTAATTAATTATTTTGTGTGTATGTGATGCATGCTAGTTAATTAAGTAATTAATTAGTGCCTTACGATTAGATTAGATCTAAGTCGTGCACATGATGCACCCTTCGATTAAATTAGATCTATCGAGTATATGATATGTATCATCATTTAGATTAGATCTAAATCACGTCAACTCGTAATGCCTACCATGCCGTGATACCTACCACTACCTCGATCGCATGTAGTTGTTGAATCTGCCAAAGCAGAGCAACACATACTATCTTGGTAGGGTACGGAGGGATAATCTTGGTCCCGCCTATCAACGCATGGGTGAGTACAACTCAATTAGATTGAGTATTCCTAGTTAACTCGGTTGGATCGAGTATAACTATAGGCATTCTTCCAACGGTTGGAAAGATAGGTCAAAATCACATTTATATTAACTCTCGGGCGTATTAGCCAAAGCTAACTCGAGTTTTAATATCAATGCGGATCTTGATCCTATAAACAAGAGTTGCATAGAGATGTAATTAGTAATCGTTACCTACCAATCATACTAAGTCTTGGGCGTATTAGCCAAAGCTAACTCAAGGGTTAGTATGATGTGGATCTTGTCCCACGTGAATTATAGAATTCAGTGGGAGCATCATTTAGTTAAAGGCCTAATTAAATGATTAAGAATATGATACTTATTTCTGCATTTATTTCTATTGTAGAATTTCCATGACGTCGAATACGAACACCTTCTCTCTGCGATCTGTCCTTAAGAAGGACAAGCTCAACGGAGCAAATTTCCTGGACTGGTACAGGAACCTGAGAATAGTTCTCACCCAAGAACGTAAACTGTACGTTCTAGAGCAGCCCATTCCGGAGGCTCCTCCTGCCAAGGGCCGAGATGCTTACAAGAAGCATCAAGATGACGCATTAGATGTGTCCTGTCTTATGCTCGCGACTATGAACTCTGAGCTTCAGAAGCAACATGAGTTGATGAGTGCTTACGATATGGTTGAACATCTTTATCACCTATATCAAGGACAAGCAAGGCACTGGAAGAGGAACTCCAAAGAATACCTGGAAGATCTTAAGAAGAAGAGAAATAAGATTTCTACTTCAGGTATACATATTATAGAAGTCAACCTCTCTATTTCTTCATCGTGGGTATTAGATACCGGATGTGCTTCGCACATTTGTACCAATGTACAAGCGCTGAGAAATAGCAGGGCATTGACGAAGGGTGAGGTAGACCTATGAGTAGGCAATGGAGCACGGGTTGCTGCTATTGCTGTAGGAACTTACTATCTATCTCTGCCCTCTGGGCTAGTACTAGAATTAGATGATTGTTGTTATGTGTCTGCCTTGACTAAGAACATAATTTCAGTTTCTTGTTTGGACAAGAAAGGATTTTCGTTTACAATAAAGAACAAATGTTGTTCTATCTATTTAAACGATATGTTCTATTGTAGTGCACCTCTGATGAACGGACTCTATATTCTAGACCTTGAGAGCCCTATCTATAACATAAATACCAAGAGGTTCAAGTCAAATGACCTGAACCAAACCTATCTCTGGCATTGTCGCTTAGGTCATATAAATGACAAGCGCTTATCCCAGCTCCATAAGGATGGTTTGCTGGACTCATTTGATTTTGAATCATATGAGATATGCGAGTCATGCCTACGGGGCAAGATAACCAAGACTCCCTTTAGTGGGCACAGTGAAAGAGCGACTGATTTGTTAGGACTCATACATAGTGATGTATGTGGCCCTTTCAATGTCGCTGCTAGAGGCGGTTATAGGTACTTCATCACATTTACTGATAACTTCAGTAGATATGGTTATGTGTACTTGATGACACATAAGTCTGAATCCTTTGAAAAGTTCAAAGAATTCAAGAATGAAGTACAGAACCAGCTTGGCAAGAGTATTAAGATACTTCGATCCAATCGAGGTGGAGAATACCTTAGCCATGAGTTCTGTGACTATCTAGCTGAGTGTGTGATTCTATCCCAACTTACTCCTCCTGGAACACCACAGTGGAATGGTGTATCCAAACGGAGGAATCGTACCTTATTAGATATGGTACGATCTATGATGAGTCACACAGATCTTCCGACATATCTATGGGGATATGCTCTAGACACGGGAGTTTTCATTCTCAACCGAGTTCCATCCAATGCTGTGATAAAGACACCATATAGGATATGGACTGGGAGAGATGCCCAGGTGTCTTTCATGAGGATATGGGGTTGTGAGGCTTACGTTCGACGTCAAGTCTCAGACAAGTTAGGACCCAAATCTGACAAGTGCTATTTTATTGGATATCCCAAGGAAAATAAGGGATATTACTTCTA
The DNA here is from genome assembly GCF_018446385.1 of Zingiber officinale. Taxonomy (NCBI): domain Eukaryota; kingdom Viridiplantae; phylum Streptophyta; class Magnoliopsida; order Zingiberales; family Zingiberaceae; genus Zingiber; species Zingiber officinale. The sequence goes on from NC_055987.1 coordinate 117,549,398, forward strand.
AATTCCCAGTCAGCACAAAGTAGTTGTGGCAAAGACTGGGATCTTTCTAGAAAGGGACTTTGTTTCTAGAAAGACTAGTGGGAGCGCGTTCGATCTTGAAGAAGTTCAAGATGCGAACAATAGCACTGATGCCTCGATGGAAATTGAACTGGAACCACAAAGTGTTGTGGATGATGTTGTTCCACAAGGAGTTGAGGAACAACAACCAGTTCAAGTAGACATACCTCTTCGCAGGTCCGATATACGTCGTCAGGCTGAGAGATACTCATTTCTCTTGTCGACCATGATGACATTGTGCTCATAAAGGATGAGCCTACCACCTATCGGGAAGCTGTGACCAGATTCTAGAAATGGCTAGAGGCCATGAGATCCGAAATGGAATCCATATACACCAACCAAGTATGGACTTTGGTTGATCCACCGAAGGGTAAAACCCATTGGGTGCAAGTGGGTCTTTAAGAGAAAGACCGACATGGATGGACTTATCTATAAGGGTCGCTTGGTAGCTAAAGGTTTCAAGATTCATGGTATTGACTATGATGAAACCTTTCTCCAATGGCGATGTTTAAGTCCATTCGGATCATGCTTGCTATTGCGACCTACCATGACTATGAGATATGACGGATGGATGTCAAAACCGCGTTTCGAATGGAAACCTACTGAGGATGTGTACATGACACAACGAGGATTTTGTAGATCCACATACTAGCAGTATGCAAGTGCATAGGTCCATTTATGGACTAAAGCAAGCTTCTCGGGCTGGAATCTTTGATTCGATGATGCAATCAAACAGTTTGGTTTCATCAAGAGAAGATGAACGTTGTGTCTACAAGAAGGTTGTAGGGGACATAGTTGTCTTCCTCATATTGTATGTGGATGACATACTGCTCATTGGGAAGGACATCCCTATGCTTCATCTGTCAAAACACGGCTAGGGAGTTGCTTCTCAATGAAGGACTTAGGTGAGGCATCCGTATTCTAGGGATACAGATCTATAGAGATAGATCTAAGAGATTGCTTGGCCTAAGTCGAGTACATACATTGACAAGGTACTCCTTGGTTTGCCATGCAGAACTCCAAGAAGGATTGCATCGATGTCACATGGCGTGAGTCTTTCGAAGACTCAAGGTCCCTCTTCTAGAGGAGAGAGACCGCATGGATCAGATCCTTATGCTTCAGCCATAGGATCGATCATGTACGCCATGCTATGTACTCGACCGATGTCTCGTATGCTTTGAGCATGACGGGTAGATACCAGTCAGATGAAAGTCTTTGGATAGCGGTCAAGAATATTCTTAAGTACTTAAGAAGGACTAAAGAATATTTCTTGATATATAGAGGCGATGATGAGCTAGCTGTAAAGGGTTACAGTGATGCTAGCTTCCAAACCAACCAGGATGACTATAGATCGCAGTCGGGGTTCGTATTTTGCATTAATGGTGGTGCTGTCAGCTGGAAGAGTTCGAAGCAGGACACAGTAGCTGATTCTACAACAGAGGCTGAGTACATTGCTGCATCAGAGGCAGCAAAGGAGGCAGTTTGGATCCGCAAGTTCATCACTGAACTTGGGGTGGTTCCTAGCATTGCTGACCCCATTGAGCTCTATTGTGATAACAATGGAGCTATAGCACAGGCGAAACAACCTCGCTCACACCAGTGGACTAAACACATACTACGGCGCTTCCATCTCATTCGAGAGATCATCGAGAGAGGAGATGTGAAGATTTGCAGAGTACCTACAGAGGCTAACATCGCAGATCCCTTGACCAAGGCTTTGGCACAGAGGAAGCATGATGGTCATACTAGGTCATTTGGGCTTAGAGCCTACACTGATTGGCACTAGTGCTAGTGGGATATTGTTAGCTAGAGCCCTAGAGTCAATCATTTGATGATTGTATTTTGGACTTGTTATATCATATTCTATATAAATAAAGGCATTTGGTTTTTTGGTTATTATACTTACTTGTATTGGTGCCAAATAAACTAAGTATAATAACGTCCTTGAGTAGACGGTTCTCACCTATATCAATCGGTTAGTTGAACCGATAGTGAGATGATATAGGGAACACTACTCTTAAGCATTCCTAGTCGAGTATTAACATTCAGGGACAATGTTAATGTAATAAGACTAGCATGTAGGTCAACTCGATGACTTGATCTCACAAGTCATGGATATAGAGATATCAAGTTGACACATGGGTATACATTAGAGAATGTATACTGAATGACCCGCCATGAGAAAGTATCATGGATCGTTATATGAGTGACATATACTTTCTCATGTGGCTATTAGTATGACTACTAGTCCTTAGACCTGAAGTCACCATGGTTCCCTACATAAGGAGTTATGTACTTTAGTTTCGCCAAACGTCACCCGTAACTGGGTGGAGTATAAAGGCGATTACTGGGTATATAACGAATTATGCAGAGGGATGTGAGTGATGTAGATGAGATCTATCCCTCCCATATGACGGGAGCGACATCGGTATTCTTGATAGAGTGAGACCACGAAGTGCATGGCCATGCCCAAATGAGTCAATATAGGATATTGAGCTCATTTGATTTAGTGAGTCTACTTGGAGTTCAAGATTTAGATTGGTCAGAGGATGACACGGTCTATGCCTCACATTGATCAATCTAGATGTCTAGGATAGAAGGACATTTGTCATATTTTGTGAGGAGTCACAATTAGTAGTCACAAGGTGATGTCGGATCTCGACATTCTTGTAACTTGGGTAGTAATGATGTGTTGCTAGATACCGCTCATTACTTATGCTCCTAAATGGGTTTAGGGCATTGCCAACGTTACATGAACCTATAGGGTCACACACTAAGGACAATTAGATGGAGATTAGATTCATATGATGAACCAAGAGGATTAGATTCATTTGATGAATCAAATTGGATTAAGAGTAATCCTAATTGGGCTAACTTGAGTTGGACTCAAGTTAATTCATGTGTTCAATGAGTCTAATTTAGATTATGACTCATTGAATCAATTTAATTTAATGAATTAGATTCATTATATATTAAATTGGCTTGAATCAAATGGTTAGATTAGATCAACCATGGAAGAGGTTTGGTCAAGTTTGACTTGACTTGAGAGGAAGATTAAAAGTCAAGTTTGACTTGACTTTATGCCACCTCATTGGTGAGTTGGCATTGATGTGGACTAATGATGTTACTCCACATCATCATCATAGTTGCCACCTCATGGGAGTTACTATTGAGTGCCACCTCATGGAGGTTACATTCTCTCCTTGATGACAACTTAATGCATTAATGAGGGGAGTTACACATGAGAAAAGTGGCCGGCCACATTTTGAATGGTGTGTGAATTGATTTTCATTATTCATTCAAGTGTGGAATTTTACATCTTCTTCCTCTCAAGCTCTCCCTCTCCTCCTTCCTTGGCCGAACCACATAGATGCTAGCACACCTTGGTTTTTGGTCACCTCCACCTAGTGTGTTCGTGTGGATACGTGTAGAGAGTTGTCTACATTGACAACTTCGAGATCCGGCGTACCGAGGGCGAGCGGGATATGCAAAAAGGGCACGCAACAAGGGTAAAGATCTTCATCATGTAGATCTAGAAGTTTTGTAACTCGTACTCGTATGTTTTCGAATTTTTCTTCGCACGAGATCCGTTGGCTAGGGTGATTCGGGGTTTCCGTGACGCGAAAAAGCGATTTTCGCGGCCCGAAAAACCCAACAATAGGTTATTCTTGTCCATAAGCAATTCACAAGGATTCTATAATTATCTCATTCTCTAATATCAAGGATTTAGTATCATTAAGCTTTGTTGATTCTCTAGATTCAGACCAAAAATAAATCTACTCAAGTATTACTATGAGTACCAAAATTATAAAAATTAATCATACCTATTTGCTGTCTAGAGATGTTCCGTCGCTGTCCAGTCCCCATTATACCTCAAAATTCCGAACGAGAAATCCAAAATAAAATCCGAAACGAAAGTCCAAAACATATACGTAATGGAAACTCCGTGCAACCAAAATAACTACCCAGTTTGACTCGCAAACTTGGGCTAGCACAATATATCCAGAATACTAAAAGCAGGTATCACACCCTGCTCTGATACTAATAAATTGGTATCAGATAAATCTTGAAAATCCAACACACGGAAACCCAACATGTATCGCCAAACTTTGGCGCTCTGATACCATATCAATAGGTATCAGGTTATCTCAAATATCCAAAATACGAAAACAACGATCGTAAAACTTAAGCTCTGATACCACTAAATTGTCACGCCCCGGAGGAGTCCATGTCCGAAGAAATTTCGGCAGCACCTCCCCTGTACGACGGACAATCTGAAACTTTCTACAATCACTATATACCTCAGCCACATGCGGCTGGAATAAACAACAATAATAAATAGACAATCACCACGCAGTTAATATAATTCTCAGCCTCTGGCTGATACAACCACGCAGTAATAAGATGACTCGAAATCAACCCTACTCAACTACACTCGTAAAGCTCAAATTTGAAGAACTCACCTCTTCAGCCGTCCAGGCAGGCATGTAGTAGAACAAAACCAAATCATACCAAAATCCATCGACAAATATAATCCATACAAGCTCCAAGTATCTAAACAATACAAGATCAAAACATAATCTAAAACATAAAATCAAAAGATAAGTAAACAGTCTTGTGGCTGCAGGGGACTAGCACTACATGCAGTGGGGACTAGCGACTGGAACTACTCCGGACAGCTTCAACCTGAAAATATAACAACAATGGAGGCGGGGTGAGTCCAACACTCAGTAGGTACAACTGATATGCAAAATAAAGTAAATAACAGACAACACTAACCATGCGTACAGTCTCCTGAATACGAGAAGAATAAATGCAACTGAAACAAAAACAGGAGAAACTGTACTAACCCGGATCAAGGTATAAAGGTAACTGGGTCGTCAGACCGAGAGTGTCATAATCCTGTATGCATGTCAATCATATGCATCCAAATAAATGCAGCAAGTAAATGCAGCAAACACAAACAATAAATGCATCATGCATATGATACGAATGTCATGGTCACCCCTGACGCCAGTCAGCCATCTCACACACAATGGTGAGTCCGAGTGGGTAGAGCTGTGACAACCGTGCACTCTGACATCACTGCTCCTGATGAGTGACCAAGTGGACGGGATGCTGTCGGAGTACATACATACTCCTACCCCAAATCATAAATGGGGGAGCGCAATGCTCTCATCTCCCGGTACATGATGACGGAGAGGACTGTCTGCCGGCTACCACGCTGAGTCACACTACCCATGAGCGGACTAACGGAGCCAAGTCCAACCGCCTCGCTACCACGCTGCTACACTAAACCAACGGAGCCAAACAGGCCGGCTACCACGCTGAGTCACCAGACCAACGGAGCCAAATAGCAGAACTGTCACACACCTGTCTGATATACCACTAACCCATGAGTGGTGGTGTATACAGATACATGTAACTGGCGATGTGCTCACAATAATGGAGCAGACAATCGCACAGCATGCAATCATGCAAGATGATGCATGACACTAAACATGGCAATATCACAAATAGCATAGCATGCTCTATATATATGTATAAGATGTGTACTACAAGATAACGAATCAAATAGAAGGTACACAAACAGATAGGGTATCAAATAAACCCTAGGTTCTGAACATAATATATCATATGGTTGGGTCACTACCTAAAGCATGTATGGTCAGATAAATAATAACATGTTGTGCATAATAAGTAAACAAGCAAATATGTATCAGATCATGTAGTGACCAACCGAAATAAATGGGAAACACAATCATTGCTATTTGTTAAACACTTTATTATGCATATCAAAAGACATAAGTCAAAGTACCCGCCTCCAATAAAATGGTCCAATCCGGTAATCAAGATACTCGTCGAGATACCGTCCCGAATCAAAGTCCTGTGTCGAACATATAGATATATTTTATTTAGCTACAATTCAAATGAATTTAAATAGCTTAATAATATCCACGAAACTAAATCAGGGAAAACCCTAATTAACATAACCAATTGCCTACCCAAAATTAAATCCAACCATTGACTAAGGTTAATGGTCTTAACCCTAATCGTTCCATTAGATTCATTTAAAACCAACTCAATCTACAACAAGGATCCGTCATCAATGTATCATCCTATAACCAAATTAGGTACGTATCAATTCATACATAAAACACATAAACCTAATTCAACCCAAACATGATCAATAGCATATGTCAAACTCCTATGCCTTACCTGAAACTCACAGCCGCTTATCACTGTTGGAAGTAGGATCGTTTGCTGCTGGAATCTACCTACTGCCGGAGATCAAACGATGCTGCAAGAAAATAATTCATCAAATCCTTGAGTCTACATAATTCCCAACCAACAATTGAACCTCACCGTGGACTGATCAAGAGCAGTGGCAAGTTTGGTGGTCGGCACAAAGGTGATCGCTGAAAAATAAAGGGAAGAAGCAATTTCGCTCGGCAGTGGCAGCAAGCGGAAGAACTAGGGCTTAGATTCCACACTAGGGCATCCTCAAGAGAAGTGTGTCTGCGCTAAGGCACAGATAGGGCCGGCTGTGCTCGGATGTCGCCGTAGAGATGGGTGTCGCGGCTGAGGCTAGGGCACCGGTAGCAGGGAGAAGAAGACCGGTCGACGCTAAGGCACAGAGACACCAAGTCTGTAGAGGAAGAGGACTGTGGTGGCACCGGCTAGGGCTCAGGCGACTGGAGTTCCTGTGGCCGGCGGTGTCTCGGCGTCGGAACGGCAGGAGGAGAGGCTAGGGCATGGGGTGGCGTCGGGAGGAAAGGCTCGGCTTCACCTAGAAGAGGAGAAGATAAAGGAAGGAACCGCTACAGCCGGCGGTTAGGGCAGATTCGCCGCGAGGGGGAGTAGGCAGGGGGGAAGGAGTCGGGAGGAGAAGCACGGGTTCGGCGTGAGGAGAAGAGAGCAAATAAAAACAAGGAAAAAGAAAATAGAAAAAGGAATTAAGAAAAATCAACTTTTCCTTATTTAAATGGGGTAGCCAAAACAGGCTTTTCCGACCCCGTTTTTATCCTCGTTAACTCATCCGTACGAGCTCCGAAAAATTCCCAAAAAATTTCCAAAAATTCCGGAAAATTCCCTTATTAATATTCACCTATTTCCGGTATTTTACATGTGAATAGGAAGGGATCGTCAAGATCTTCACCTCCTCCGAACCCTAGACCATTCCATCGGTTGTAAGTGCAAGAACAAGTGGTAAGTACTACTTGTTGGTGCGGGAAGCATCCGACGATCGAACCTAAGTTTTGATAATGGCAAAGGATTCAAAGTTAAGGTGCTTTGTTATCTGACAGCTTTTGCTGAGTGTTTCAGGAAAGTCCTAACTGCGGTTAGGCAAGGTAAAACCCTAGGGGGTGGTAACCCTAGGTCATAGGGGGTGGTAACCCTATGCGGAAAGTCTTGGTAGGTCGATGGTTTCAGGCAAAAGTCCTAGGGGGTGCTAACCCTAGGTGGAAAGCCCTGGTGTCGCGAACCAGGTGAAAGTCTGAACTGGCCGGATGTTCAGAGAAAGTCCGGAAGCATCGAGTGACAAAGTCCGGTCGATCTAGAGGATCGTACTGGCATCAGATAATCTCCGAGTGGAGTAGGTGAGGACGCGTTCCCGTAGAGGGAGTAGGCGTCGGTCGACCTAGGGTTTCCGGTAGGAAACCCGAAGTCAGAAGAGACTATTAAATATTTCAATAGTTATATCATTGTTTTGTGCTAACTTTGTCTTGCGGGGTATTTTGGGATTAACATATCTTGCGGACCAAAGTACAAAAGATCTCGGATGAACAGTGCCGGCGCCTCCATGGAGCTTGAGGCGCCTCGGGTGCAAGGAAAAGCAGACTGGAGGCGCCTTGAATGGAGTTCAAGGCGCCTTGGACCGGAGGTTGAAGGCGCCTTGGATAGGCTGAAGGCGCCTTGAACCAGATAGAGTTCGACCAGGTCCGTGCTGATCCACGCGGGTGACTCGGCTCGTTCAAGGCGCCTTGGTGAACAGTATAAGGCGCCTTGAACCCCCTTTATAAGGGGTCTCGACCAGCAGCTTCAAACAGAACTTTGAAGTGATCTTACTGCTACAAGCTGCTCACGAGACGATTCCGAAGTGCTGTTGCGAGACATCGACGACCCGGAGCTCTGAATCTTCAGATTACGATATTGTCGTCGGTATAACTGTATTCTTTTTAATACTTAACTGTAATACTTGTACTCTTGTCGAGCTTATAGTTGTTGCCCACGGAAAGCGATCAAGGATCGCGGGCCTTCGAGTAGGAGTCGTCACAGGCTCCGAACGAAGTAAAAATCCCTTGTCTCTCTGTGTCATTTTATTCCGCTGCATTAACTCTTACGTTTTACGATTCCGATAATTGAACGATTATAGCCACGAGCGCTATTCACCCCCCTCTAGCGCGTCTCGATCCAACAATTGGTATCAGAGCGGGGTCGTTTTGAATTGGTGCAACCACCTTTCAAAACAAATTTTTCGCAGTTTTTTTCGTTTTCGGAGTCGAATTAGAATTTAGCCTTATAGCTATATTCTAATTTTTGTTTCCCTCGAATCGACTTTTGCTCGAAGTAGGTGCAACACCACTCGAGTTCGTTTTTATTATTCTTTATTCCAGCACTACTAATCCAAGACTTAGTCTTGGAACATATTCTGTTGTTTTCTTTTGTTACATAATGGCCCAACAAGAGGGTTTCAGCACTGTACGTCCCCCGCTATTCTCCGGAGAGGATTTTGGCTACTGGAAGGGAAGAATGGAAACGTATCTAAAGATACAATTCGAAACGTGGATGATCATAAAGACGGGACTGAAACTGCCAATCGATGACGACGGCAAAACTACACCCTGCGAGAAGTGGGACGCTTCTTTAATAAAAAAGGTGGAAGCCGACGCCAAAGCTACCTGCACCCTCCAGTGTGGTCTTACCAAGGAAGAACTCAACAGAGTTGGCCCGTTCTCCTCTGCAAAGGAGCTCTGGGAAAAGCTAATCGAACTCCACGAAGGCACTGACGACACCAAGGTAAGTAAAAGAGATCTTTTACTTAATAAATTATATAATCTAAAAATGCAGGAAGGCGAAACGGTGAGTTCTCTTCACGCGAGAATACAAGACATCCTTAACTCTCTTCACGGAATTGGCCGGAAGATAGAAAATCGGGACGTAATAAGGTATGCCCTAAACTCGTTTCCAAGGAATACATTGTGGGCATCAATGGTAGATGCCTACAAAGTTTCCAAGGATTTATCTTCTTTAAAACTAGATGAACTTTTTAGTGAATTTGAACTTCATGAGCAGACTAATGCACAGCCTACCGAGAAAGGTATTGCGTTGGTTGCAGGTACAAGCCGAACCCGGGAACCGAGACCACGACGGAGAACCGAACCAGCATCGGAAGCTGAACCAGACTCTGACGATGAAGAAGGTGACATTACAACCGAGCTGGTAAACCTCGTGAAGAAGCTCTACAAGACGAAAGGATTCGACAAAAGAGATCTAAAGAAGGCAGTAAAATCAAAGGAAGGCCCACAAAATACAAAGATGAAGTTTGAAGTTACATGCTATGGGTGTAACCAAAAAGGGCACATCAAAACCAACTGCCCTAACCTGAAGGAGGTCAAAAAGCAAAGAAGGAAAAAGGTCCTTAAGGCAACATGGGACGAATCTTCATCGGAGGACGATGACGACGAGCTCGAACAAACGAGTCTACTCGCATTAATGGCCCGGGACCAAGTCGTCGAATACGGATGCGAGAGCGAGTCTGAGGCAGAGTCCGAGCAAAGCCACGGATCCGTATCCGTTTCCGAAGGACCAGACCCCGCTGTAAGTAACTCCCGGTTGAACATTTTAGTTAGCTATTTATTGCGCAAATTAGCTAAGTCAAACCTGAAAGTTAAGTCACTTCTAAAGGAAGTAAGTGTCCTTAAAGAAGTGGTTAACACCAAACCCTTACCTGACCAGAGTCAGACTGAATTTCCAACTCAAGTTCAAAAACTTGAGGAAGAAAATTCAAGTCTAACAAATCAGGTTAAAGATTTAGAAAATACCTTAGAACGGTTTACTTTGGGCTCCAAGAATTTGAACTTGATTCTTGGGACACAAAGAGCCGTCTACAACAGAACTGGGCTGGGATACAAAAGTAAATATAGATCTTATCTATCATTAATAAACAAACAAAGTATTAAATCAGTCCAAGCATGGGTCTCCAAGTCTAACTTGGTCAATCAAGTTGGACTTGGCCAATACTGGGTTCTGAAGGATCAAATATACTACCTCAATAGACCATATCGAGGCCATGATCCAGGGGGAGCAAAAAGAAAAACAATCCTAAAAATTTAAAATTCAAAATTCAAAATTAAATTCAAAATTCAAAATTCGAAATTGAAATTAAAAATTAAATTCAAAATTAAAATCAACTTCGAAATTGAAATTAAAAATTAAATTCAAAATTCAAAATTCGAAATTGAAATTAAAAATTAAATTCAAAATTCAAAATTAAATTATAAACTCAAAATTCAAAATTAAAAGCAACTTCAAAATTTAAAATTAAGTTATAAATTCAAGATTCAATTAAAACTCAAAATGAAGATGGAGGATCCAGACTCGCTGGCACCCCCAACTAAACTACCCGGCAGGGTAACTGAACCTAATCTACCCGAAATGGGTAAAACAAGAGTAGATCACCCGGCAGGGTAATTAAGGTTAGATTAAAATGGACTAAGGTTAACTTGAACCACAGTACTGGTGAAGTTTTTGGATGATAGTACGTTAGGGAAGCTTGGGCATTGCATGTCTAGGAAGATATGGCTTTGACCTGGTGCATTTGGCCAAGTGGAACTGACCGAAGCTACCCTTAAATGGATCCTAACTAGTTAGACCAAGGTTTAGTACTAAGCTCAATGGGTAGGACTATTTGGAAAACCTCGAAAGCATGGTTACTTTAATGAGTTCCTTGTGACTCACCATAGCCCAGAAGTTTATCCAAAGAATGCTTACTTGTTGAACCCAAACCTAAACCTGAATCTAACACAAAGTTAACCCAAACCTTAAAATTGAATTATAATTCATCTCACAACAATTATAGGATTCCCTGATTGAAAATTTAGGTCGGGTGAGATGATTAAGAAATTTAAAATTAAAATTCAAAATTATTTTAAAATCAAATTTCAAAATTATTTTAAAACTAAATTTCGAAATTAAACTAAATTTCAAAATTATTTCAAAACTAAATTTCAAAACTCTTTCAAAATTTATCTCTAACAAGTTTACTTCAATTTAACTATCGTGAAATCCATTAAAACAATTCAACCACTTCCTATGTAGGAATTGGATCAATGGATGTTGGATAGTGGCTGCTCCAGACACATGACTGGAGATAAATTGAAGTTTACTAAACTCACGTACAAGAACTTAGGATCAGTTGCATTCGGTAACGAAGGTCAACTTAAGGTAATCGGAAGAGGTAATATCGAACTCAACTCCGATTTTATTATTCGAAAAGTCCTTTTAGTTGAAAATTTCAAGTTTAATTTACTAAGTATAAGTCAATTGTGTGATAGCGGATACTTAGTAACTTTTGACAAAACCAGGTGTTTAGTTAAAAACATTGAAAATCCTGAAATCTTACTTAAGGGACTTAGGATAAATAATATGTATTCAATTAATCTACCGACATCCTCAACAAAGTGTTTTCTAACACAAGAAGAGGAAACTGATTTGTGGCACAGAAGATTGTGTCACACTCACACTAGACTCATTTCAAAAATGAGTCATAATGGTTTAGTTAAAGGTTTACCAAAACTAAAATTCATTGAAAATTCTATCTGTAATGCTTGTCAACAGGGAAAACAAACTAAGTCAACACACAAATCAACAAATCTTGAAAGAACCAGCTCCTTACTTGAGCTCCTTCACCTTGACTTATTTGATTCACATGGAGCTAAGTCACTAAGCAAGAACCAGTATTGCTTAGTAATAATTGATGACTACTCTAGATTTTCATGGGTAAAATTCCTAAAAACTAAAGATGAAACCTATGAAATATTTAGTAACTTTTGTAAATTAATAGAAAATGAAAAAGATACTAAAATTAAAAGAATAAGAAGTGATCACGGAGGGGAATTTGAAAATCATAAATTTACCCAATTTTGTAAAATAAATGGATATCAACATGAATTTTCATGTCCTAGAACCCCCCAACAAAATGGTCTGGTGGAACGTAAAAATAGAACTCTACAAGAAGCCGCTAGAACCATGTTAAATGAATATAATTTAAATCACCAATTTTGGGCAGAAGCAATAAATACTGCAAATCATATTCAAAACCGAATTTTGATCAACAAATTTCACAAGAAAACCCCTTATGAACTATATTATCATAAAATTCCTAACTTAAATTATTTAAAAGTATTTGGATGTAAAGTTCACATTTTAAATACTAAAGATTATTTAAGAAAATTCACACCCAAATCTAACAAAGGAATATTTTTAGGATATTCCTCAAACAGTCGAGCCTATAGAGTCTACAATCAAAACACCCTAAAAGTTGAAGAAACAACTAATATAATATTTGATGAAGAAAATAATCTACCAAATATAAATGAGAATGTTGAAATTGATCCAAGAAATATAGAAGATGATGAAATTCAACCAAATCTTAATAAACCAGAGGAACCAGCCCCTGACCCACTTATAAGACCAACTAGGGCCAGTACCTCTCACCCATCTGATCAAATTTTGGGTGATCCAAATCTAGGAGTCAGAACTAGATCCTCCTATAGAATCCACAGTCAGATTGCCCTAATTTCTAAAATCGAACCAAAAACAATAGAAGAAGCACTACCTGACCCGGACTGGATCATAGCTATGCAGGAAGAGTTAGCCCAATTTGAGAGAAATCAAGTCTGGGAACTTGTATCTAAACCCTCAAATAAATCAATAATCGATACAAAATGGGTATTTAGAAACAAGCTAGATGATCAAGGCGAAATAATTAGAAATAAGGCTAGGCTTGTAGCTAAAGGATTTAGCCAAGTTGAAGGTTTGGACTATGATGAAACCTATGCCCCAGTAGCTAGACTCGAATCCATTAGAATGTTGTTAGCCTATGCAGCAAACAAAGGATTTAAACTATACCAAATGGATGTCAAGTCAACATTCTTAAATGGATTTATTAAGGAGAAAGTATATGTAAGCCAACCCCCAGGATTTGAGGACTTAGGATATCCTAATCATGTATTTAAGTTAAAAAAGGCCTTGTACGGACTTAAACAAGCCCCTAGGGCATGGTATGAACGATTATCAAATCACTTAATATCCAAAGGTTTCAACCAAGGTCAAATAGATTCAACTCTATTTGTAAAAACTGTAGAAAAAGACATCTTCATAGCTCAAATCTATGTTGATGATATAATTTTTGGATCAAATAACTCTAAATTTTTAAAAGAATTTATTAAATTAATGGAAAATGAATTTGAAATGAGTATGGTTGGTGAACTTAATTTTTTTCTTAGGCTTACAAATAAAACAAACTAAAGATGGAATATATATTTATCAAGCTAAATATGCAAAGGAATTAATTAAAAAATTCTGCATGGAAAATTCAAAAATAATAAATACTCCAATGGCAACCAACATTAACATAGACTCAGCAAGCTAAAGTATAAAATCAAATCAAAGCCTAACTTAAGCTCACTTAACCTTTGAGCCAACCCGACATATTATTTGCGGTTGGTATGTGCGCAAGATACCAATCTTGTGCAAAAGAGTCACATTTAACCTATGTTAAAAGAATACTTAGGTACATTAAAGGTACTCTAAATATAGGACTCTAGTACCCTAGAACTTGCACCTTTGACCTTCTTGGCTATTCTGACTCGGATTACGCCGGATGCAAGTTAGATAGAAAAAGCACAAGTGGTAGTTGTCAATTTCTAGGACAATGCCTAGTAAGTTGGTCAAGTAGAAAGCAACATTGTGTGGCTTTGTCTACCACTGAAGCTGAATATATAGCCTTAGGTGAATGCACATCTCAATTGCTTTGGATGATGCACACTCTTAAAGACTATCAACTGAACTATCATAACACAAAAATCTCAATTGATAATATAAGTTCCATAAATTTAACAAAAAAACCAATTCATCACTCAAGGACTAAACATATAGAAGTGAAGCACCATTTTGTAAGGGATCATGTAGCTAAGGGTGATATTATACTCAACTATGTTGAGTCAAAATCAAATCTAGCTGACATCTTCACAAAACCCTTACCTGAACTTGAGTTCAGCTCACTTAGAAGACAAATAGGAATGTGTTGGGTAGAATAGACAATGTTTTTTTAAAAATTGGTTATGATTTGCTTTTAAAATTTCTAGGAAAATACTTATTTCAAAATTCCGATTTCTTAGAATTTTCAAAAATTCTGGATTTAGCTTAGGTTTTCCCCTAGATATCATGTACCCCTAGATTAAAGCCAGAGCATCTCACAATCACCTAGGTATACCTTGCTTGTGTTTGACAAACTTAGAATGGCGTGAGGTGCATAGGGTACAGCCTGGACTCAGGAATGCTTATATTTGTGCATCAATATGAGTCTGGGCGTTAAACACATCATAAATAATAATCAAGTCAAGTCTTCCAGCTCTAGCCAACTCTAGATGGACCAAATGGACTTAATTTGACTAACCATGTGAAAGCTACTGCCCTCTAGGCAATCAGCAAGTAGCTAAAGGTTAGACAATTGGGAAAAGTGTGTTTCAATTTTTTTTAAGCATGATTGTACCTTAAGGTTATAATCAAATTACTTTACCTGATTATTTTAAGGCTCTGATACTTAATCAAATTAAACTCAGTAATTTAATTTGACTCATGCTTGGACTAGAAAACAAACTACTGCTACTCCCTGTGTCCTAAAACTAAATATTTTTTAATATCAAAGTTTCTTCAAAATGCATATTCAAAACTTAATTACAGTTTTTCAAAACTTGTCCATGTAATTGAGTATTCAAATATTTTCAAATCTAGTCAACTTTTTATAACGTTTTAAAGTTTTCAAGTGACCTCATATTTTATAACTTCTAAGCAAATCCTTTTATTGAAAATTCAAATACTCATATTTTCAAACTTAGTTAATTTTAAGACTATTTTAACTAGACTTAGTTAGATTGTACTCTAAACTTAGCTATTTGGCAAAATATTTTCTCAATACAAATTATTTCGAAGCTAAATATATAGCTAAGTATTTTCAAATTTGGCAATCTAAGAAGAAAATTTATTGTTATCCCTCTTTGAAAATTTTCCTTCAGAAAAATACAAATCTACTTTCAAACTGGTTTATTTTTGATATATGGCAAAGGGGGAGAGTAGGTAAATTAAAGTTAAAGGAAAATTCAAAGTATTTAATAAAGGAGGGCTTTTATTAAGGGGGAGTCTAATATTACCAAGTTAAAAGTTTCCAGCTTAACTGTTATTGCATTTGAAGTTTATTTACTTAAGCTTGGTTAACTTTATGCATATGTTGTTTTTCTTAACTTTGAATTACGTATTGCCATAATCAAAAAGGGGGAGATTGTTGGTGCGGGAAGCATCCGACGATCGAACCTAAGTTTTGATAATGGCAAAGGATTCAAAGTTAAGGTGCTTTGTTATCTGACAGCTTTTGCTGAGTGTTTCAGGAAAGTCCTAACTGCGGTTAGGCAAGGTAAAACCCTAGGGGGTGGTAACCCTAGGTCATAGGGGGTGGTAACCCTATGCGGAAAGTCTTGGCAGGTCGATGGCTTCAGGCAAAAGTCCTAGGGGGTGGTAACCCTAGGTGGAAAGTCCTGGTGTCGCGAACCAGGTGAAAGTCTGAACTGGCCGGTGAAGCGGATGTTCAGCAGAAAGTCCGGAAGCATCGAGTGCCGAGCAAAAGTCCAGTCGATCTGGAGGATCGTACTGGCAACAGGTAAATCTCCTGAGTGGAGTAGGTGAGGACGCGTTCCCCGTAGAGGGAACAGTAGGCGTCGGGTCGACCTAGGGTTTCCGGTAGGAAACCTGAAGTCAGACTCGGACAGTCAAGAGACTGTTAAATATTTCAATAGTTATATCATTGTTTTGTGCTAACTTTGTGCTGCAGGGTATTTTTGGGATTAACATATCTTGCAGGGACCAAAGTATAAAAAAGACCTCGGATGAACAGTGCCGAGGCGCCTCCATGGAGCTTGGAGGCGCCTCGGGTGCGAGTCAGGAAAAGGCCAGCGCAGCAGACTGGAGGCGCCTTGAATGGAGTTCAAGGCGCCTTGGATAGGCTGAAGGCGCCTTGAACCAGATAGAGTTCGACCAGGTCCGTGCTGATCCACGCGGGTGACTCGGCTCGTTCAAGGCGCCTTGGTGAACAGTATAAGGCGCCTTGAACCCCCTTTATAAGGGGTCTCGACCAGCAGCTTCAATAGACAACTTTCAAGTGATCTTACTGCTACAAGCTGCTCACGAGACGATTCCGAAGTGCTGTTGCGAGACATCGACGACCCGGAGCTCTGAATCTTCAGATTACGATATTGTCGTCGGTATAACTGTATTCTTTTTAATACTTAACTGTAATACTTGTACTCTTGTCGAGCTTATAGTTGTTGCCCACGGAAAGCGATCAAGGATCGCGGGCCTTCGAGTAGGAGTCGTCACAGGCTCCGAATGAAGTAAAAATCCCTTGTCTCTCTGTGTCATTTTATTTCGCTGCATTAACTCTTACGTTTTACGATTCCGATAATTGAACGATTATAGCCACGAGCGCTATTCACCCCCCCCCCCCTCTAGCGCGTCTCGATCCAACACTACTCACCTGTGGTAGGAGTTGCTCCGAACTTAGGATTTTCGTTTCCTTGCTTTCAGATTTTGCTGTGCCGAGTAGAATTATATGCTAGAGCTTTTCTTTCCATGCTCTGTTTATCTAGCCGAATTGCTAAGGTTAGGTTTGCTATGCCGAATTGCTGTGCTAGGGTTTTCCTTTCCATTCCACTTGTATGAATTGCCTATTAGTGATGTTAGATTCTTGATGCTGGAAAGTTCCATAATGAAACCGTAGTTTCAGTTTGTGGTTAGTTTCCTTTATAGCAGAATTTGTTCCTGATTATATGAATCCGTAGCCTGTTATTGCTCAAAACATATTTCAGTTGTATGTAAGTTTAGTTAAACCGTAGCATGCAGTGTTTCCCACTGAACATAAAAAGCTTTCATTTTAGCATCTCAGATTTTAGACCTTTACTTGCTATTTTAACAAGTACGAACTGCCCTATTTTTCCAGCATTACAATTCTGAATTCTTTGCTTATTTTGGTTAGCATGAACAACCATATTATAAGGATTTGGGATTTGTTTGTTTTGCTACCTTATCTAGCATCCCAATATTTAGCTCCTTACAGTTTTGTAATCTTCCTGCACTACCATAAGCATGAATAGCATTTTCCTTGCTACTCAAAAAGGCAAGAACAACCTTTATTTAAAGTATATAGTGTTAGTTTCTTGGTTTCTTGATCATGAACAACTATTAAGCTTATCTTGTAGTTTGATTGGCTTTGCTTTATTTTTATAGCATGCTCAATTAGTTGCAATTCTCTACTTGTTAGATATACTTACAGGGTTCTAGTAAGCTCTATTAGGGGATTATGAGAAGTTATGAGTAGAGAAAAAGACCAAGGTCTAGTTAGAAAAGATAACAAGTAATTTAAAGTAAGAGGCTAGTACCCCCGACTTCCGAGGTTGTTGTTAAACAAATCCAGGTGACCAATTCCAAGGTCTTAGCCCTGGTAAGACCAAGGTCTTTACCCTCATAGGACTGGAGGCTCGCTACCTCAGTCTCTATTAGAGAGCGCACATTTGGTACTAAGCCTGGGCCCAAGAAAGAGAAGAAGAAAGTTAAACATAAATTTCAAGTATAAGGCTATAAGTAAATGAGACAAGTATCACCTATGTTTAGAACCAACCAAGTTTAGCTCTATTAATTCTAAGCATACCGTATTAGTTTTCATTTGCTTTCCTTATGAGTTTATCAAGCATGATTAGCTTTATTTCCAGCATGCAAATTTATTCTTGTATATCATGAGTATGCAGATTATTTTAGTGCTTTGCTTTTAGAGGAGCATGAGTAGCTTTTCTTTTTAGCATTTCAGTTTTAGCATCCTTTGTATCTTATGCACTTTCGAGTTTTTGTGAGATAGTTTAGTACTTACTAAGCATTTTCGCTTATAGATTTATTTTCCTCTTACTGCAGATAAAGGAAAGCTAAAGCATAAAGAGGAAGGCGACAAGGAAGATGCGTGATGGATGTGTGTGATGTTTGGATATATGGAAGCCTGGGACCTTGCTAAAGGATCTAAATGGGATTCTTGCTAAGAATTTGTTGAGAGTTTATTAGGAGTCTTTCTTTAAATTGCTAGAGAAATTAGAGGTTGCACATTGCTATTTTGTATTGCTGGATTTGATTTAGTTTTGTTTCTAATAGCATTGCGAATTTAGTTTGCTTGTTTATTTTATAAGCATGAGCAGTTTGTATTTGTTGTTATGTGAGCATGTGCAGAATTCATCTTTACCGTCAGTAGAAGCGCCCTTTTCTTATACTTTGCTTAATTGGGAATAATTCGACATGTGTAGATTTAGTGATGCATGCTTTGGTATATCATGTGTAGATGCTTGATAGCAGCAGTAACCTTTCTTATATTTCGGTTTCCATGAAAGGTGTTTATTTACAATTATGTTAATGATTTTATTTAGTTCTATAGTCCTGTGAAGGTTGGGAATTTTATAGCTTGAAAGGTTGGTTTGTTTCCTTGCTTCAGTTAATATGAACGGTGCATGTTTGCAATTATGGAAGTGCCTTAGTTTAGTCTATGTAGCCTTGTATTGTTTCGGATTAATGTAGCTGGTAAGGTTCAGATTTGTTCTTGCTATGCTATCATGTTCTTCTATATCTTGTATAGTTCTGGATTATTATGACTGGTAAAGTTAGGTGTATTTTATTTTTCTGACACCATGTTTTGGTTAAATTAAAAGTACATGTTTCAACCATGTTAATGCTCAAAGTGAATGATAGACTTTGTATATTTTGAACATGATAAGAAGGGGTTATATGCTGTTTTTTTTCTTTTAAAATAAAAGAGTTCAGATTTTAAGCATTACTAATATTAGCATAAGTAACACTAGTAAGTTGAATAATAGTTAAGTAACAACTACCTTTAGAGAGTAGGAAGGAAGGTGGGTCGTTACATGAGGTTTGGACAATTCAAATTTCAACTTAATGAATAAAATAAATTTTTAAGATTAAGTTTATAAAATTTAATTTTCAAAACTAAGTAAAATCTATTTTTCAAAACTAAGTTTGTAAAACCCAATTTTCAAGAAAAAAATCAAATTTAAAATAGATTTAAAATATTTTTAAGGAAATATTTTTCAAAATAAGTATGAAAACAGGTAATCCTCTCCCTAAACCTAACATAAAAAAAACTGTCTAACCAATTAGTTACTTATTAACTGTCAGAGGACAGAAGCTTTCACTTGGTTAGTCAGGTTAAGTCAATTGTAATCAGTTAGTATTTGTGTAAAATACCGAAAAATGGCGAATAATGATAAGAAATTTTTCCTGAATTTTTAGAAATTTTTCTGGAATTTTTCGGATACCATATGGACGAGTTTACGGGGATGAAAACTGGGCCCCGGGAAAGCCAGTTTAGATTACCCCGTTTTAACAAGGAAATGTTTATTTTCTTTAAATCATTTCCTTTTCTTTTTGCTTTTCTTTTCTTTTATTTTCTTCTTCTCCTATTCCCCCCGCCATTTCCCTCTCCCCCGCGTACCCTAGCCTCCCACTGTGCTCGCACCATCTCCTCTCACGGTCGTTTCTCCCCAAACTGCACGCGACAGTTTCTTCCTCGCGATTAAGGCTCTCGACCAAGGGAAAGCCTCACCTCCGCCTGACTCTTCTCCCTCTCATCTTCCCTCTGAGCCGCACCACCCAATTCCTCTTCGTCGCCGGCCGATCCCTCTTCCTCCTCACTCACGATGCCTCTGCCCTAGATAGGCACCGCACGGAGCAGCGCCGACCCTCCACAGATCGCCTTTCCCTGTGCCCTAGATCCCGATTCTTGGTGGCCGCCGCACGGAGCAGCGCCAACCATCGCTGGAGATTTCTTGCTTCCATGCCCTAGCCTCGGTCCACTGCCATCGCTGCATGGGTTTGGTTTCGGACAGAAGCCAGCAGTTGAGGCCTCTACTGATCACCTCACAATCGACCTCGATAGATCGAACCCCCTCTGTTGCGATTTGGCAGCACAACCACCACTTCCTGTGCCCTAGATTTCCACTGTCGGGTTCATCCATTGCATCAGCCACATTCTGTTTGACGGGAGGGATTTGCTGATACGAGATTGTGGTAAGGTATTATGATCTTGGGTTGTAGAGAAACTGGATTTCCTATTCCAGAATGGGAAGTTTGTGCTAATTTGGTTGGATGATCATTGTAGCTTTGATTGTGTATGTTGTCAGCCATTTCTTCGCCCACAGAAGACCATCAGCAATCACTTGTCCATGAATAGAGGTAAGGTGCTCAGGTTGTTCTGGAAATTTGGTTGTTGTTTGGATGTCGATTTCTTGAGCTTCATTTTGATCCAGACAGTGTATTGCAGGGCGTTTCTTGATTTCTAACAGCTACCTCTGTCCCGACAGAAAGTTGTCTTTGCTATGAATTTGTTGGGCTATGGATTAAGGTAAGAAGTAGGGAAATTGGTTTGTATTGTTGATGAATTAGGTATGTGTTCAATTGGAGATGATATGGATTACTAGATGGTTAGTATATCACTAGTTGATACATGATTAGTGTGATTGAATAGTTAAATGTAGGTTTTGATCTTAGATGTAGATCATGGTTGGGTTTGATTATTTTAGATGGATTATGCTTATTGCAAGTTATAATTCGTATAGATTAGATAAAGTCGATTGAGGAGTTGGATGATCCAATCAGAGTTTATAATTGGATTTGGATTTATGTTAGCTTCTCGAGGATTTGATTTAATTAATTTATTTATATGTAATTAGCTAAATCTGGATACCATGTATTACAAGACTGATTCGAGACGAGCGTCTTGACGTTAGATTTGACCGGATTGGACCTGCTATTGGAGGCGAGTACCTTGACTTATCTTTGATAATGTCATGTTAATATGTTTAGTAGGTTATAACCTTTAGTATTGATTATACTCGTCTTTGCTTCGGTTCGTTACTACCCGATACCTGTTACATGCTTGTTTCGTTTATTTATTATGCACTTCATGATAGTACCTACCTAATTATACATGCTTATTGGGGTAGTGACATGACCATATGTTTTATTTATGTTCAGGACATAGGTTTTATACCTTATCTGATCTGTGTACCTTTGATTTGGTTCATTGTCCTACGGTACACATTTTACATATATATGGATATTGCTATGCTGCTCAGGATTTTATCATGCTTAGTGTCATGCAACATTCGCATGATTGCATGCTGCGCGATAGTCTGCTCCATTATTGTTGAGCACATCGCCAGTTTCATCACTGTCGGTGCTCCATTGGTTCGCTCATGGGTAGCGTGACGCAGCATGGTAGCACGTCAGTTTGCTCGGTGGTACTCCGTTGGGATGCTCATGGGTAGTGTACTGCAGCGTGGTAGCACACCGGGATCCCTCCCCGTCATTGTGTACCGGGAGATGAGAGCATTGAGCTCTCCCATTTATGATTTGGGGTAGGAGGATAGATGTACTCCGACAGCATCCCGTCCACTCGGTCACTCATCAAGGGCAGTGATGGCAGAGAGCACGGTTGTCACAGCCCTACCCACTCGGTCTCACCATTGTGTGTGAGATGGCTGTTTGGCGTTAGGGGTGACCATGTAATTGGCATCATATGCATTTATGCATTTACTGATTGTGTTTGTTGCATTTATATGCTGCATTTGGATGGATGCATATGTTTGACATGCATACAGGATTTATGATACTCTCGGTCTGACGACCTAACTATTCTGATAGGAGGCCCTGGTAAGTACAGTTCTCTTCAGCCTTTTCTATTGTGCATTTCCAGCTTTTGTCCAGGAGATTGTACTCCATAATTATTACTGTCTGTTATAGCTTACTATACATGTCAACTAGGTATCTGCTGAGTTGTTGAACTCACCCCCGTGGACACTATCTTTTTCAGGTACCAGGTTATTTATGGAGTCGCTTGGAGTATCCTATCTGTTGGTTCCCACGTCACATCAGAAGACTTACAGTTTCCCTATATGTTTTATTTGTTTTATGTGTCAATGAATTTAGCTTTGTGCTCTGGTTCTGTTTTCTGGAGTGTTGTTGTTGTTACGTGGTATTTTGTATTGTTTGTTGGTTGTGTAAGCCTAGCCGGCTAGCAGTCTTGTATTTTGGTTTGTATTTGGTTTTCTATTGTATTCTGCTGTGTTTGGTTTGGTACAGCCGAGTGGGCTGTTAGATCTACATATAACTGCATGGTTGTGTTTTTATTGTATCAGCCGAGTAGGCTGTATATAAACTGCGTGGTTGTGTGTATGTTCCAGCCGCATGTGGCTGATGTATACTGTGTTTGTAGAAATATTTCAGATTGTCACCTGTACAAGGGAGGTGCTGTAACACCCCACCCTCCTCACTACTAGTCTATGAGGGTGGAGCGATACTGAACTGCTAACTTTACTTAATTACAGTTGTTCACATATAAATATCAATACATGAAACTCTCTAAACATGCAATTAGTGGAAGCGAAAAACATAAATAACTAATCTACACATACTACTCAAATATATGTCCACCACTAAATACATGTCAATCTAAACATGCATGCAACAATAACACAACTCAATAGTGAGACTAATTTGCATAGCAATTCTAATGAGAAAATTCTAAATATATAAAGTCATTTTATGAATTAAATCATCTACATGAATAAACAATCCCAATAGTCTAAATACAAAATATCTTAATAAAATCTTTAACTAAATCCCAAGGCTTCTATAGTCCAGGCATCACACATCCATCCGCACCTCCTTGTCGCCTTCCTTTATTATAGATTTTCCTTTCCTTTATTTGCAGTAAGAGGAAAATACATCTATAAGCAAAATTGTTTAATAAGCGCTATCTAACTCACAAAAACTCGAATGTGCAAATAAATACAGCAATGCTAAAAACTGAATCTGTAAGAAGAAAACTACTCATGCTCGTCAAATAGCAAAGCACTAAAATTTGCATACTCATGATATACAAGAATAAAACTGCATGCTGGAAGACAAGGCTAATCATGCTCAAAAAACAAATAAAACTAATACTGCATGCTTCGAATTAAAAGAAACTAACTTGCTGACTCTAAACATAAGTGCAGCCTATTTCATTTATTCCAAAAAAACTTATAATCTTATACTTTTATATAATAATAATAATAATTTCTCTTGTTTAAAAAAAACTTATACTTTAATACTTCAAAATAATAATCAATCTCTTCTTGGGCCCAGGCGTAGAACCATTGCGCGCTCCCTAATAGAAACTGAGGTAGCGAGACACCAGTCCTACGAAGGTAAAGACCTCGGTCTTACCAGGGCCAAGACCTCGGAATTGGTCGCCTGGATTTGTTTAACGACAACCTCGGAAGTCGGGTACTAGCCTTTCAAAGTAAAATATCTTAATTACTTCTTTTTTAAATGCCTTGGCATTTTAACAAGCACCTTGTGTGCCAAAATCCCTAAAGTCTTGACTTTGGGATCTACTTAAGGCCTTGGCCTTTTTCTTTCTTTTCTTTATCTTTCTTATAAAACTCAAAATACTGATAGGGAACTCAAAATCTGGAACTGAAATGCTTAATGAAAAATCTGCACTGCAATGCATATTAAAAATCTACAAAGCATATTAAAAATCCGCACTAATGCTTAACAAAAATCTGCATTAATGCTTAACAGAAATCTGCACTAATGCTCAACAAAATCTGCACTAAAGTTTAATAGAAATCTGCACTAAAGTTTAACAGGAATCTGCACTAATGCTTAACCAAAATCTGCACTAATGCTTAACAAAATCTGAACTACATACTAAAGAGGAGTTGTACATGCTTATCAATTCAGCAAAAGAATAACCCTACACTTCTACTACGAGTTGTTCATGCCTAATTACTGCTAACAAAACAAAGGAGATTCTGATTTCATACTATAGAACCTGTTCTTACCCCTATCAGAGCACAATCCGCACTGCACATCAGCTCTAAAGAACTGTTCATACACCCCTAAAGAGTTTAATAAGGTACCTATATTCCACATATAAGCAAACTCTAGGTTTCTTTATTATAGGGCACAGAATTCCTTCAACTAACTACTGCAGAAATGAAAAGAGATGACAAATCTTAGAATTTCCCTTAGCCCACAACAAATCTCAATTCTTTACAACATATTTCGAAGCCAAGAGGAAAACTAAACCAAAATCTGCAAATTCCAGTCCATAATAGCATATTCCGAAATCTGAACTTGCATTGTACCGAAAATAACTAAATCTACAACCATGCTAAAAAAAACTATTCTTAAACTAACTATTCATGCTATTAAACCACACGGCTGAATCCTCTTTAAGCATGCTACAACAGAACACAAAGGAGCAAGCAAATCCTTTTTAAGCATGCTACAACAGAACTACAAAGCAGCAAGCAAATCTCGAAACTACTCTTAACTCTCTAGCACCCTAAATTCTGCACAACATGATCCGAAACAAGAAGAATCTAAATCCCTAGCAAGCATAAATTTGGCACAAACACAATCCAAAACAAAAGAGCATGCTGTGGATGGTAAGGAGTGAAACAAAGCTCCAAAACTACTCTTACTGCAGGTGAGAAGCAACTTACTTTGCTTCTTGGATTCACAATCTGAACAAAAGACCTCTAGGGTTTCGGAGATGTGCAACTTCCGGCCCCTTCTTCATGCCCACAGCTTCTCCTCGACGAGAGGATCTCAACCGTGTAAGGAACCCATGGATTTAGCCCCTCGCCGGCCGCCGGAGACGATGCCCTAAACTCGGCTTCGAATTCGCCCGAACAGAGGTGCCGCGCACGAGAGAGAAGAGGAGAGGAGAAAGGTTAGGTCACGTAAGAAATCATGCCCTAAGTTCCTCTCTTTATAACTCCAATATTCTGTTAACTATTACTTCTTAAATAAACTTCGCTCCTTCCTTAATCAGCACGACCCTGCTGGGTTCATGGTCATCACGTTTCTCTTAAGACTTGGACCGGGTTGAAGGTCACGGGTTCGAACCTCGGCCGAACCTCTTTATTTTTTTAAACTTCTTCCTTTTGGTAAAAATATCAAACGAACTCCAAAAATTGCATAAAAATACTCTAAAAATTTCTAAAAATCTCTAGAATATTTTTAAAGCATTTCTAAATATTTTTAATTACTATTAGGACTCATAATGAGAAATTTTGGGTTGTTACAATTCCCCATATCTTATAAAAAGTTCGTCCTCGAACTTAAAATAGCTCTAGATATCTCTGTCTCATACTGTCATCACGCTCCCAAGTAGCTTCCTCGCACTTCTGATGCCAAATGACCTTCACTAATGGTACTTCCTTGTTCCTTAGTCTCTTAACTTCTTTGTCCACTATCATCCATATCGCATCGTACCTATTAGTGGTCCTTGGAAGACCTGTTATAAAGTCCCTGGAGACCGTAGGTGCATTAGTCACACCAAATGGCATAACTACAAATTCGTAGTGTCCATATCTGGTCTTGGAAACTGTTCTGGGTGTATCACTTCCTTTCATTTTCAACTGATGGTTCCTAGAACGCAGGTCTATTTTAGAGAACATTGTTGCCCCCTTTTAGCTGATTAAATAGATCATCTATTCTGGGAAGAGGGTACTTGTCCTTAACTGTTACTTGTCTCTGGAGTTGAGTAACAACTTCAGAGAGATTTGGTTCAGTTGTTGTAACGACCCGCCTTCTAATGACTAAGCTGTGAGACCGATCGCTACATTATATTGTGCTAAATTACTATTGCGGAAATCTGGATTGATTAAAATTTTACTAAACTGATTACCGTAAAATCTGAACTTAATATTCTAGGTGTACCTAGGAGTTGTACACATGATAGGGAAGATAATCTATGTCTCTCGGATGTCCTGCTAGCTGTAATCAGGCATTTCAATCGATCCATAGAATCGATTGAGCTGTCGGATCGACCCAGTGATCGATCCAGCTTGATACTGGCACGGAGAAAACTCTGGATCGGTCGGCTGACCGATCCATAAACTATTTTGCTTCTGTACGCGGCTGGATCGGTCTACCGTGATCGGTCAGTAGACTGATCCAGTGGCTCACTGATCGGTCGGCTGACCGATCAGTGAGCTTCTGTACTCCCTGCAAACTCTCTGTTCGTGACTGAATCGGTCAGCTGACCGATCCAGTGGCACAACCCCATTCTGATCGATCTGTAGATCGATCTGGGTTTCTGATTTCGAATCAGAACCCTGATTTCAGCACTATTTCGTGCCCAACTCATACACATCAAGTCTATAACAGCTAGAACTATTTTTAACATGTAATTGCTAACATTTTAAACATGATATCACACATGGTTCCCTAATTCATGGCATGTAAATATACTATGTGTAGAATAATAAAGTTCTAACAGTTAACTAATTTTGCTGAAAGTTCTAATGCATAAATAAAGCTTGTTAGATCCCTAAGATCTTTTATTCCAAGTTCCTTCCACACACATCTTCATCGCATTGTCCTCCAGCCTCCGCTAGTCCATTTTCCCTTTACCTTTATCTGCAGTATAAGGAAAAAGTATCTGTAAGCTTAAAGCTTAGTAAGAAACCATCTACCTCACTAAAACATGCATTCGATGCAGTATGCTTTTAAAAACATGCTATTTGAAATACAAACTGAATATGCTAAACATGGCATGGCATACAACACATAGAAATCAAAGCTAGTCATGGCATACTATCATCTAAACATGTGTAATAAAAACTGAACATAAACACCAAAACATGGCATACAAAGCTAACCATAACTATCATGTGTAACAACAAGGAAAACTGAGCTGGACATGAATTAAACTAGTCTGGAACTGAATTCAAACTCAACTAACATAACTGATCTTTGTGTGTTTTGAAAAAACATAATATAATAGATTAAAATACATAATCATACTGCTAATGGGCCCAGCAACTGTACATGCTATGCGCGCATCCTTAACTAGACCCGGGGTTGCAAATCCCGAATTTAGTAAGGTTTACTAGGTTATCTAAACCTAGGGACCGACTATGGGAGCCCAGCCCAATGGATATCTAATCCTGTACAGTGCCACTACTGAAAATAAAATACTGAATCATAGCTAATTAATTTACCTTGCTTCTACTAGGTTATCTAAACCTAGAGGCGACTGTGGGTGCCCACCCATTGGACCGTAGTCCCATATATGCTGTGGCAAGGCTAACTAAACTATTTAAATGCTTCTATTGCATTTACTGAGCTATTAAAATGCCTAAGTTGCATTTTTCTGTGCTAAATAATTTAATCGAACACTTAGTATGCACTAATTCGCATCTTTGTGCCGAAAGTCTACATATTACTAAACTAAAACATGAAATTCACACGGAAGCTACTTATACTGCAGTGAGGGGTTTCTTACCTCCTGTTCGTAATTTCTTACGATTCTAATTGCTAGGTTTCACGGAGGAGAGATCTCTTCGACGATCTTCTCGCGTCTATGCGTTCCTCTCACGGAGGGGAGCGTCCTCGTGCCCTTGGAACCCTTGGGACAGAACCCTTGCTTGTTCTTGTGGTTGGCGTCGAGAGGAAGAGGGGAGAAGGGAGGGTTGCGGCATGGCTAGGGTGAGGAAAAGAGAGGTTGCCGATTAAAAATAAAACCCTCACTTAATAATTTCTTATTTATATTAAGTGGGTAATTCCACCCAACTCTAATATAAATTTAATTGCCTCCCTTTTCTTTCAGGACGGCCCTGCTGGGTTCACTTGGTTTACTAAAGCTATCTATAAGTCATAGGGTTCGCTAGGTCTCGGATTCAATTCCCGCGTAGGCTATTTTCGTTTTCTATTTATTTTTGCTACTTCCGCTATCCTAAAAATTCTGTAAAAATATCCTAAAATTCCAGAAAAATCATAGAATATTTCTAAAATAACTTTAAAAATTTTCGGGCGTTATAATCCCCCATACCTTATAAAAAGTTCATCCTCGAACTTAGAATAATTCTGGATATTTCTGTCTCATGCTGGCTTCTGTCTCCCATGTCGCCTCTTCTGCTGTGTGACTGTGCCAAATAACTTTGACTAATGGTACTTCCTTATTCCGCAATTTCTTAACTGCTCGGTCTATTATCTGAATAGGCCGACTGTCATAGCTAAGGTCGTCGCGGATCTGTACCGACTGGGGCTCTATCACCTGGGTGGCATCTGGGGTATGCTTCTTCAGCATAGAGACATGAAATACATTGTGGACGGCTGACATTTCCTGGGGTAGCTCTAGCTCATATGCTACCTTGCCCACTCTTCTGCTGATAAGGTATGGTCCCACATATCTGGGACTTAGCTTGCCCTTCTTCCCGAAACGCATTACTCCCTTCATGGGAGCTACTCTGAGGAACACTGAATCCCCAACTGAGAACTCTAAAGGTCTGCGCCGTGTATCAGCATAGCTTTTCTGGCGGCTCTGAGCTGTCTCTATCCTCTGGCGGATCTGCTGTATAGCTGCTGTGGTATCTGCTACTAGATCTGTCTGAAGCTCTAGTTCTTTCTGCTCACCACTCTCATACCAGCAGATTGGAGATCTACACCTCCACCCATAGAGAGCCTCATAAAGTGTCATACCGATAGTGGCCTGATAGCTGTTGTTGTATGTAAATTCTTCTAAGCTCAGATATTTGCACCAACTTCCCTTGAAGTCCAGGGCACATGCTCGGAGCATATCTTCGAGTACCTTATTTACTCACTCCGTCTGACCATCTATCTGAGGATGGAAGGCTGTGCTAAATTTTAATTTCGTGCCCAAAGCTGTCTGTACACACTCCCAGAAGTGTGATGTGAATCTGCTATCTCTGTCTGATATAATGGTTCGTGGGACTCCATGTAATCTAATGATCTCCTTGAGGTACAACTGTGCTAGCTGTTCCATAGAGTAGGATATCCTGATAGCTAAGAAGTGGGCTGATTTGGTCAATCTGTCAACTATTACCCAGATGGTATCAAAACCATTCGTGGTTCTGGGTAATCCCACTATGAAATCCATGGAAATATCCTCCCACCTCCATTCTGGTATCTGTATGGGCTGCAAAACTCCCCCTGGTCTCTGATATTCTGCCTTAACCCTCTGACAGGTTAGAGCGATGTCTCTCTTCATCCCAGGCCACCAAAAATGTTTCTTCAAGTCCTGATACATTTTGGTGGAGCCAGGTGCATCGCATAGGGAGTCTTGTGAGCCTCATCTAAAATCTTTCTTCGTAGTTTCTCCTGATCTGGAACGCATAATCTGTCACCAAAATATAATACCCCGCTATATGATATTCTGAACTCTCCACCTTCTGATTCTGCTAAACTTTGCTTGATTCTCTGAATTTCAGGATCCTGCTCCTGAGCTGTCTGGATGTCACCGAGCAAGGTAGACTCTAATGTCATAGTAGAGAGCTGTCCGACTATGAGCTCGAGACCGAAATCTGAGATCTCCTTCTGTAGGGGCGGTGACATGGCTGCTAGAGATAATAGGGTAGCGCTGGACTTCTTACTGAGGGCGTCTGCTACCCTATTCGCTTTTCCTGGGTGGTAGAGGATATCTATGTCGTAGTCTTTGACCAGTTCTAGCCATCTGCGCTGTCGCATATTCAAATCCTTCTAAGTGAAGAAGTACTTCAGACTCTGATGATCTGTATACACTCTGCACTGAGCTCCATACAAGTAATGTCTCGAAATCTTGAGAGCGAACACCACTGCTACAAGCTCAAGGTCATGAGTAGGATAGTTCTTCTCATAATCCTTAAGTTGTCTGGAGGCATAGGCGATCACCTTGCCATCTTGCATCAGCACTGCTCCTAGTCCCAACTTCGAGGCATCACTATATATGTCAAAGCTATCTGCGTTCTCTGGTAGAGTCAGAATAGGTGCACTGGTCAATCTCCTTTTCATCTCGCTGAAACTGTTCTCACAGTCCTCTGTCCACTGAAATTTTCTGTTCTTTCTGGTAAGAGCTGTCAGTGGGGAAGCTATCCTGGAGAAGTCCTCTACGAATTTCCTGTAGTAACCTGCTAATCCCAGAAAGCTTCTGATCTCACTGGCGTTCTTGGGTCTTTTCCAGTTGCTCACAGCTTCTATCTTACTGGGGTCTACCATGATACCATCCTTTGAGATGATGTGACCCAGGAAGGACACTTGATCTAACCAAAATTCACATTTTGTGAACTTGGCGTACAACTGTTTCTGCTGGAGGGTCTGCAGTACTATTTTCAGGTGCTCTGCGTGTTCTTCCTGAGTTCTTGAGTAGATAAGAATGTCATCGATGAATACAATAACAAATTTATCTAGGTAATCTCTGAATACCCTGTTCATGAGGTCCATGAAAGTAGCTGGAGCATTTGTCACGCCAAAGGGCATGACTACGAACTCATAATGTCCGTATCTAGTCCTGAATTCTGTCTTGGGTATGTCCCCTTCTTTAACCTTCACCTGATGATAACCTGATCTGAGGTCTATTTTAGAGAACACTGCTGCTCCCTTTAGCTGATCAAATAGGTCATCTATTTTGGGAAGAGGATACCTGTTCTTGATTGTGACTTGGTTCAGTGCCCAGTAGTCTATACACAGGCGCATGCTCCCGTCTTTCTTCTTCACGAACAATACAGGTGCTCCCCGTGGTGAGTAACTAGGACGGATGAAGCCCTTGTCAAGCAGCTCCTGTAATTGCTCATGAAGTTCTTTCAGTTCTGTTGGGGCCATGCGATAAGGTGCTTTGGAAATAGGATTTGTACCGGGAATGAACTCTATCTCAAATTCTATCTCCCTGTCTGGTGCTAAGCCTGGTAACTCTTCAGGGAAGACTGCTGGGTAGTCACATACGACTCGGACCTCTGCTAGTTGTCGGTCCTTGTCCTGACTGGTACTGACTACGTGTGCTAAAAACCCCGTACATCCTGAATCCATTAACCTCTGTGCCTTCATAGCTGAGAGAAACTTCTTGGCCTTTCTCCTGGGTTCTCCGACGAATTCGAACTGTGCTTCCGTTTCAGGTTGGAATATGACTTTTTGTTTACGGCACTTGATGGAGGCACCGTATTTGATCAAGAAGTCCATCCCGAAGATGATGTCGTAGTCGGTCATATTAATCACTATCAGATCGCAAAAGAGCTCTCTGTCTGCTATAGTGACCGGCACTGCTCTGAGCCAGTGCGTAGATGTCATAACTTCTCCTGAAGGTAAGGTCGTCAGGAACTGACTACTGAGCTTACCTCTGGAGGTACTGCTAACTACTCAGCAAATGCCCTGGATATATATGAATGGGTTGCCCCTGTATCGAATAAGATAGTTGTACTTTGCTGTAAAATACTAATCTGACCTGTAACAACTGTTGAGGTATTTGCTGCGTCCTCTCTGGTGAGTGAGTAGATCCTCGCATTGGTCGTAGCTGGAGGGGCTTCTAATCTGCCATGGCTGATATGTGGACCTTCTAAAGCGGCCTGCATCTGATGTAACTGAGCTGGCTGGCCTCCATACTGAATTGGTTGTGGCTGAGGAAGACTGGTCTTGTTTGGACACTGCTTGGCCATATGCCTTTCCTGCCCGCATTCAAAGCATCCTCGTGTGCCCTTACGACAAACTCCAGGATGGAATTTCCCACAAGTAGCACACTTTGGATAACTGAGCTGCTTGCTGGCTGGCCCCCCTTTTGGGTAACTCCCTAGTTTGCGCTTGTTGCTAGAGTTCCCTTTCCAGTTAGAGCCATGGGAGCTATGGCCCTGCTGTTTCTGAGTGCCTGAGCCTCCTTGGCCTTTCGCTTCTGAGAGGACTTGCTTCTGCTGTTTGATGCTATTCTGGTAATGCTCAGTGATTAGAGCACTGCTCACTAATTCTTCTGTGGTTTGTGGCCTATCAACGCCACCAGCCACATTCATTGCTATTTCTGGCCTCAGCATCTTGAGCATCAACCGGATTCATTCCCTTTCTGTGCTGACTAGTTCAGGGCATAGACGAGCCAATCTATTGAATTTCTTCATGGCTTCCTCAACTGATAGGTTGCCCTGACGAAACTCAGTGAACTCGTCGTAGTGGCGGTTGGTGACCCGCATGTGGAAGAACTCCTCAAAGAATTCCTTCTCGAAGTCAGCCCATGTCATCTGGTTCACTGGGCGCTTCGCTCTGATTCTCTCCCACCACATACGAGCATCTCCTGTCAGACAGAAGGAGGCGCACTTCACCTTCTCATGTTCGCCACCCGAAGCTCCATCGTACTCTCCGGTGTTTTGAACCATGCCTGGGTCCCATGGTGCCTAAGAAGTTCTCTGGTTTGACTCTTTGCCCTTGGATCGGATAGGCTTCTCTCGGGTTCTGCTGGGCCCTTGGTGCTGCAGTTGGGTGAGTGGAACCTCTAAGACCCGGTGTCGCTAAATTAGGCTCCGGGGTGATAGGGAGTGTTCTGGCGACTAGCCTTTAAGGTGGCTATTTCTGTTGCTGTTCAGCTAGCTGCTATCACTAGTGCTGTAAGGTCTGGGGGAGGCACTGAACTGCCTGCCTCGTGCTGGGGCTCAGTGGCTGCTGCCCTTCTAGCTGGGCGTCCTCGTGCCATTTTTAAAGACATGAAGGACATACATGACTAACACAAGCATAATAGAGTAACTATTGTTATCATGTTAACTACTATCATAAACAAGCATGCTTTAGTTATATCTAAACATGAAAACAAGAAACATAAAGAAAGTGAGAGATGTTCTAACTTGGAAGCTACAGATACAATGCTGATGTGTGTGTAGGAAGTATGGAAACTGCTCTGATACCACTCTGTAACGACCCGCCTTCTAATGACTAAGCTGTGAGACCGATCGCTACATTATGCTGTGCTAAATTACTATTGCAAAAATCTGGATTGATTAAAATTTTACTAAACTGATTACCATAAAATCTGAACTTAATATTCTAGGTGTACCTAGGAGTTGTACACATGCTAGAGAAGATAATCTATGCCTCTCGGATGTCCTGCTAGCTGTAACCAGGCATTTCAATCGATCCATAGAATCGATTGAGCTGTCGGATCGACCCAGTGATCGATCCAGCTTGATACTGGCACGGAGAAAACTCTGGATCGGTCGGCTGACCGATCCATAAACTATTTTGCTTCTATACGCGGCTGGATCGGTCTACCGACCGATCCAGGAGTGCACTGATCGGTCGGTAGACCGATCCAGTGGCTCACTGATCGTTCGGCTGACCGATCCATAACAGACGCAAACTCTCTGTTCGTGACTGAATCGGTCAGCTGACCGATCCAGTGGCACAACCCCATTCTGATTGATCTGTAGATCGATCTGGGTTTCTGATTTCGAATCAGAACCCTGATTTCAGCACTATTTCGTGCCCAACTCATACACATCAAGTCTATAACAGCTAGAACTATTTTTAACATGTAATTGCTAACATTTTAAATATGATATCACACATGGTTCCCTAATTCATGGCATGCAAATATACTATGTGTAGAATAATAAAGTTCTAACAGTTAACTAATTTTGCTGAAAGTTCTAATGCATAAATAAAGCTTGTTAGATCCCTAAGATCTTTTATTCCAAGTTCCTTCCACACACATCTTCATCGCATTGTCCTCCAGCCTCCGCTAGTCCATTTTCCCTTTACCTTTATCTGCAGTATAAGGAAAAAGTATCTGTAAGCTTAAAGCTTAGTAAGAAACCATCTACCTCACTAAAACATGCATTCGATGCAGTATGCTTTTAAAAACATGCTATTTGAAATACAAACTGAATATGCTAAACATGGCATGGCATACAACACATAGAAATCAAAGCTAGTCATGGCATACTATCATCTAAACATGTGTAATAAAAACTGAACATAAACACCAAAACATGGCATACAAAGCTAACCATAACTATCATGTGTAACAACAAGGAAAACTGAGCTGAACATGAATTAAACTAGTCTGGAACTGAATTCAAACTCAACTAACATAACTGATCTTTGTGAGTTTTAAAAAATCATAATATAATAGATTAAAATACATAATCATACTGCTAATGGGCCCGGCAACTGTACATGCTATGCGCGCATCCTTAACTAGACCCGGGGTTGCAAATCCCGAATTTAGTAAGGTTTACTAGGTTATCTAAACCTAGGGACCGACTATGGGAGCCCAGCCCAATGGATATCTAATCTTGTACAGTGCCACTACTGAAAATAAAATACTGAATCATAGCTAATTAATTTACCTTGCTTCTACTAGGTTATCTAAACCTAGAGGCGACTGTGAGTGCCCACCCATTGGACCGTAGTCCCATATATTCTGTGGCAAGGCTAACTAAACTATTTAAATGCTTCTATTGCATTTACTGAGTTATTAAAATGCCTAAGTTGCATTTTTCTGTGCTAAATAATTTAATCGAACACTTAGTATGCACTAATTCGCATCTTTGTGCCGAAAGTCTACATATTACTAAACTAAAACATGAAATTCACATGGAAGTTACTTATACTGCAGGTGAGGGGTTTCTTACCTCCTGTTCATAATTTCTTACGATTCTAATCGCTAGGTTTCACGGAGGAGAGATCTCTTCGACGATCTTCTCACGTCTATGTGTTCCTCTCGCGGAGGGGAGCGTCCTCGTGCCCTTGGAACCCTTGGGACAGAACCCTTGCTTGTTCTTGTGGTTGGCGCCGAGAGGAAGAGAGGAGAAGGGAGGGTTGCGGCGTGGCTAGGGTGAGGAAAAGAGAGGTTGCCGATTAAAAATAAAACCCTCACTTAATAATTTCTTATTTATATTAAGTGGGTAATTCCACCCAACTCTAATATAAATTTAATTGCCTCCCTTTTCTTTCAGCACGGTCCTGCTGGGTTCACTTGGTTTACTAAAGCTATCTATAAGTCATAGGGTTCGCTAGGTCTCGGGTTCAATTCCCGCGTAGGCTATTTTCATTTTCTATTTATTTTTGCTACTTCCGCTATCCTAAAAATTCTGTAAAAATATCCTAAAATTCCAGAAAAATCATAGAATATTTCTAATCTAACTTTGAAAATTTTCGGGCGTTACAGTTGTTCTGGGCTCTTCGTTCTCCTGTGCTCGGTCTTCAGTATGAGCGGTACGGGGACGTCCTCTTCTTGACATCTAGTTATGTAGAGAGAGAGGAAACTAAGCAAAATTCTTGACTTTAAACATTTAGGAGTAAGCACTTCTAAACACCTCATTATTCTGCTCATATAATCAAATACTTCTAAAAATTTCTCTTTACTGTAAGGAATAAGAAAAGCATACTAAAAAAAAATTTAAATGCTTTCTTACTTGAAGACGGCAAGGCTGGTGCTGATGTGTGATGTTGGAGAATAGGAACTGCTCTGTTACCAACTTGTAACACCCCACCCTCCTCACTACTAGTCTGTGAGGGTGGAGCGCTACTAAACTGCTAACTTTACTTAATTAGAGTTGTTCACATATAAATATCAATACATGAAACTCTCTAAACATGCAATTAGTGGCAGTGGAAAACATAAATAACTAATCTACACATACTACTCAAATATATGTTCACCACTAAATACATGTCAATCTAAACATGAATGCAACATTAACACAACTCAATAGTGAGACTAATATGCATAGCAATTCTAATGAGAAAATTCTAAATACATAAAGTCATTTTATGAATTAAATCATCTACATGAATAAATAATCCCAATAGTCTAAATACAAAATATCTTAATAAAATCTTTAACTAAATCCCAAGGCTTCTATAGTTCAGGCATCACACATCCATCCGCACCTCCTTGTCGCCTTTCTTTGCTATAGCTTTTCCTTTCCTTTATCTGCAGTAAGAGGAAAATGCATCTATAAGCAAAATTGCTTAGTAAGCGCTATCTAACTCATAAAAACTCGAATGTGCAAATAAATACAGCAATGCTAAAAACTGAATCTGTAAGAAGAAAACTACTCATGCTCATCTAATAGCAAAACACTAAAATTTGCATACTCATGATATACAAGAATAAAATTGCATGCTGGAAGACAAGGCTAATCATTCTCAATAAACTAATCAGGAAACAAATAAAACTAATACTGCATGCTTCGAATTAAAAGTAACTAACTTGCTGACTCTAAACATAAGTGCAGCCTATTTCATTTATTCCAAAAAAACTTATAATCTTATACTTTTATATAATAATAATAATAATTTCTCTTGTTTAAAAAAAACTTATACTTTAATAGTTCAAAATAATAATCAATCTCTTCTTGGGCCCAGGCGTAGTACCATTGTGCGCTCCCTAATAGAAACTAAGGTAGCGAGCCACCAGTCCTACGAGGGTAAAGACCTCGGTCTTACCAGGGCCAAGACCTCGGAATTGGTCACCTGGATTTGTTTAACGACAACCTCGGAAGTCGGGTACTAGCCTTTCAAAGTAAAATATCTTAATTACTTCTTTTTTAAATGCCTTGGCATTTTAACAAGTACCTTGTGTGCCAAAATCCCTAAAGTCTTGACTTTGGGATCTACTTAAGGCCTTGGCCTTTTTCTTTCTTTCCTTTATCTTTCTTATAAAACTCAAAATTCTGATAGGGAACTCAAAATCTGGAACTGAAATGCTCAATGAAAAATCTGCACTGCAATGCATATTAAAAATCTACAAAGCATATTAAAAATCTACAAAGCATATTAAAAATCCGCACTAATACTTAACAGAAATCTGCACTAATGCTTAACAGAAATCTGCACTAATGCTCAACAAAATCTGCACTAAAGTTTAACAGAAATCTGCACTAAAGCTTAACAGAAAAATGTACTAATGCTTAACCAAAATCTGCACTAATGCTTAACAAAATCTGAACTACATACTAAAGAGGAGTTGTACATGCTTATCAATTCAGCAAAAGAATAACCCTATACTTCGACTACGAGTTGTTCATGCCTAATTACTGCTAACAAAACAAAGGAGATTCTGATTTCATACTATAGAACTTGTTCTTACCCCTATCAGAGCACAACCTGCACTGCACATCAGCTCTAAAGAACTATTCATACACCCCTAAAGAGTTTAATAAGGTACCTATATTCCACATATAAGCAAACTCTAGGTTTCTTTATTATAGGGCACAGAATTCCGTCAACCAACTACTGCAGAAATGAAAAGAGATGACAAATCTCAGAATTTCCCTTAGCCCACAACAAATCTCAATTCTTTACAACATATTTTGAAGCCAAGAGGAAAACTAAATCGAAATATGCAAATTCCAGTCCATAACAGCATATTCGAAATCTGAACTTGCATTGTACCAAAAAGAATTAAATCTGCAACCATGCTAAAAAAAACTATTCTTAAACTAACTATTCATGCTATTAAACCACACGGTTGAATCCTCTTTAAGCATGCTACAACAGAACACAAAGGAGCAAGCAAATCCTTTTTAAGCATGCTACAACAGAACTACAAAGCAACAAGCAAATCTCGGAACTACTCTTAACTCTCTAGCACCCTAAATTCTGCACAACATGATCCGAAACAAGAAGGATCTAAATCCCTAGCAAGCATAAATTTAGCACAAACACAATCTGAAACAAAAGAGCATGCTGTGGATGGTAAGGTGTGAAACAAAGCTCCAAAACTACTCTTACTGCAGGTGAGAAGCAACTTACTTTGCTTCTTGGACTCACAATCTGAACAAAAGACCTCTAGGGTTTCGGAGATGTGCAACTTCCGGCCCCTTCTTCGTGCCCACAGCTTCTCCTCGACGAGAGGATCTCAACCGTGTAAGGAACCCACGGATTTAGCCCCTCGCCGGCCGCCGAAGACGATGCCCTAAACTTGGCTTCGTATTCGCCCGAACAGAGGTGTCGCGCGCGAGAGAGAAGAGGAGAGGAGAAAGGTTAGGTCACGTGAGAAATCAGGCCCTAAGTTCCTCTCTTTATAACTCCAATATTCTGTTAACTATTACTTCTTAAATAAATTTCGCTCCTTCCTTAATCAGCACGGCCCTGCTGGGTTTATGGTCATCACGCTTCGCTTAAGACTTGGACCGGGTTAAAGGTCGCAGGTTCGAACCTCGGCCGAACCTCTTTATTTTTTTAAACTTCTTCCTTTTGGTAAAAATACCAAATGAACTCCAAAAATTACATAAAAATACTCTAAAAATTTATAAAAATCTCTAGAATATTTCTAATGCATTTCTAAATATTTTTAATTACTATTAGGACATGTAATGAGGAATTTTGGGTTGTTACAGGTGCTGTCGAAATTTCTTCGAACATGGACATTCTCGGGGCGTGACAATTTAGTGGTATCAGAGCAGGTATACGATATTTGCTATGTGTTCTAGATTTTCGAGATTTATCTGATACCAATTTATTGGTATTATAGCACGATTTATGAGTCTTATATCCCATGTTTCGGATTTCATGTTTTAGCTTTCTTGATGTGACTTTTCAGGTTTTGGGACCTGGCAGCAATAGGGCATCTCCAAGGTATAGGAGGTATGTGGGTATATTGTTATCATATATTTTTGTTAGTGTTTGCATTGTTGACTATTATAGTTGTGACATGTATTAGCATTTTTTATTTAGTACCTGTTTGGTTGTTGTAGCACATATTACATGTGATGGGTTAGCCACTGATCTTGGTCGACCTTAATAGAGATCAAGGATTACAGTTTCTGGTGATTTTTCATATCATACACCAGTAGTTTTTGCTTCTATTACTACTAGTAGGAGATGGAGGCACATACCAGCCTCTGCTATTATTATCTGTGTAGTGGATAGTATCTACATATTAATGTTGACTTAGCTAGTAGTATATCATTTTATCTTAGTTAATTTCATCAGTAAATATTGATTTACTCTTGTTAGATCGATCAGTAGAAGACTGATTTACGTTTTTCGACTTGGGTAGTCATAGATCGATATATCTTAGTGATTGGGAGGATTAACGTACATTTGTTAGATTTAGATAGTCGATCACCGATTCATTGTTTTGGTTGGTCCGATCAGCAGGGATCGACTTACTCTATTTTATAAAAATGCTGATCTTTGGGTTATTCGTGCTTCGTAGGATATCTTGAGCACATTGGGTACATGGCTTGTACTGACATGGGAAAGGACTGAATTAGCCGTATACCTTTGTCGGTTTGGTCAATCGATAGAGGATCGATGTATCCTATTCCATGTGGACTTTCATTTTAGACTGTATATACCTAGTTGGATAATTTAGAAGGTTGAGTTGGGTTATATATGCTGATTATTCATAACTATGTTGCATGTACATTTGATTGTTATGTGTTGTAGGAGTCCTGTGGTAGACTGTCCATTTGCAAGTAGTATATGCATACATGTTTTGATATGGTTATTGTAGGTTCCTTGTGGATCATAGCTATGTAGTTAGGTGTACATGTCTGATTGTTTTATTGGAGGAATCTTATCGATTTAAATCTGTGTTGTGATATGTACATATGTGTTTGGTGTGGTATCTGAGGTATCTTGTTGATTATGTTTGATTTGTGAGGGCACCTAGGTTTAGTATGCTTTATTGGAAGTATATGTTGATTATACTCTTGGCATAGGTGTTTATATGTCATGTGAGTATTGCTTGAGGTGTATTGTCGATTATACCTACGATGATTTATGCACACGGGCTCGGTATGTAAT
Organism: Zingiber officinale; assembly: GCF_018446385.1. Taxonomy (NCBI): domain Eukaryota; kingdom Viridiplantae; phylum Streptophyta; class Magnoliopsida; order Zingiberales; family Zingiberaceae; genus Zingiber; species Zingiber officinale. The sequence goes on from NC_055987.1 coordinate 117,589,349, forward strand.
GTTGGAGGTATCACACTGATTTTTTTCCTGTGATATAAGTATGTTTGGTGTGTACTAATTGGAGGATTATGTCGCTCATATTTATGTTGCGTGTACACGTGTGCCAGGTGTATTGTTGGTAGCATCATGATTATTCTACTTATGTGGAGTGTCTACATTATGTTATTTGTTGTATTTCCCTGTCAACTAATTCTCCTATTAATGGGTGACCCACTAGGATGTTGATAGAGTTGACGATGGATTTGATTTGCTTACTAGGTTGTTATACCTTGACTACCCACAGTGACCTGTGGTAGAGTGACCTCATGCAGTCTCTAGCTAGATAGTGAGGTTCCTTGGGCACTTATGTATTGTTTATGGTGGAGCGTAGATCACACATATTATTGTTGGTTTGTGGTAGAGCGTTGCTCCCACATATTTTAGATTATTGTAGTGGAGCGTTGCTCCCACATATTATGGATTGTTCATGATGGAGCGTTGCTCCCACATGTTTTGGATTATTGTGGTGGAGCATTGCTCCCACATGTTATGGATGGTTGTGGTGGAGCGTTGCTCCCACATATTAAGGATTTCTTGTGATAGAGCGTTGCTCCCACATATGTGGTATTTCTTGTGAGGGAGTGTTGCTCTCACACTGGAGGATCTATTCTTTGGTGATTTATACTGTTGGTGATTAGATCTTAGACTTATTATCGGGGATCTTATGATTAGGAATGTCTGTAGTACAGACATTATGAGTTCTTGATTTTACCATTTAGATTTACAGTGCCCTAGATGTTTTCAGGGACTCGATGATTTTGGTATTCCTAAGATGTTTGGATCGGTTTCCATTGTCTTTGTTGACAATGTTGTGATCTATTTCAGATCCAAGGTGAGTCACGTACATTATCTTCACATAGTTCTAGAGATGTTTCGATGAGAACATCTATATGTGAAGATCAGTAGTGCGTATTTTGATTGTCTTATGTGTAATGTTTGGGACACACGGTCTCCCGTAGGGGTATACGTGGTTCCACAGGAGATAGAGGTTGTTACAGTTGGGAGTAGATGGAGTCTATGCAGAAGGCTCGCAAAATACTTTGTTTGGCTCGATATTTTCTGGAGATACGTTGAGGGTTTCTCTTAGATTGTTATGTCGCTGACACGCCTGACCCGGATAGGCGTGAAGTTCACTTGGACAGAGGACTGCGAGACCAGCTTTCAGGAACTGAAGCGGAGATTAGTGTCGACTTCGATTTTGGTTTTTACCTTCTAGAGAGGATGACTTCGTATATTACACTGACGCTTCTATACGGGGTTTGGGCACTGTTTTGATGCAGCACGGTAGAGTATTCCCATATGCTTCTCGATAGTTGAAGGAGCATGAGAAGAACTACCCAGTTCATGATCTGGATTTGGCTGCTATTATTTTTTCCTTAAAGATTTGGCGGCATCACCTTTATGGTATTACAGTTGAGATTCTCACTGATCATAAGAGTCTCAAATAACTTTTTACTCAGAAGGAACTTAATCTCCGATAGAGGAGATGGATGGAATTCCTGAAGGATTACGATTGTACCATTAGCTTTCACCCAGGGGAAAAGCTAATGTGGTTGCCGATGCACTCGACAGGAAGTCTAGAGGGACTTTGGCTTGCCACCGAGTTTCAGTCACAGACTTGGTTCAGGGTGTCACCGAGTTAGGCCTTCAGGAATAGGGACAGACAGAGCAGGGTATTCTGGTTACCATAGTTGCTCAGTCGTCGATCAGGATGAAGATTTCAGGAGGCCCAGGCCGGTAATCTGCATTTACCGTTTATTGGCAGTCAGATAGCTTCTGGACAGCAGACCGAGTTTACACGAGATGATGAGGGTATTATATACTTTCGAGGCAGATTATGCGTACCTCAGTCTCACCCGGTCTTACAGGAGCTACTTCAGGAGGCTCGTCGCTCACGATTTGCGATCCATTCTGGTGGTACCCGTATGTACCAAGATTTGAGGTGTTCTCATTGGTAGAATGACATGAAGAAAGCATCGCGAAAATCGTAGCTAGAAGTTTTGTCTGTTAGCAGGTGAAGGCTGAGCATCAGAGACCTGCCGGATTACTTCAACGGATTCCTATTCCTGAGTGGAAATGGGAACATATCACCATGGACTTTGTGGTGGGTTTACCTAGGACGCGATGAGGTCATGACGTGATTTGGGTAATCGTTGATCGATTAACCAAATCCGCGCACTCCTTAGCGATCCGGAAGACTGATTTCCTGGATGGATTGGTAGATCTGTATTGCCGGGAGATCATCAGATCACGTGGTGTCCCGTTGACTATTATTTCGGATAGAGACCCCCGGTTCACGTCTCGTTTCTAGCAGAGTCTGCAGCAGGCCTTGGGCACTCAGCTCCGTTTCAGTACAGCTTTCCATCCGCAGGCAGATGGACAGTCAGAGCGAATCATTCAGACTCTAGAGGATTTGTTGAGGTCATGTGTATTGGATTTTGGAGACAGTTGGGAGGACCATTTGCCAATGGTAGATTTTGCCGACAATAACAGCTTCCATTCGGCTATCCAGATGGCACCGTTTGAAGCGTTGTATGGTAGGCCTTGTCGGACACCCACCCTCTAGGATGAGGTTGGGGAGGCCCAGTTGTTGGGACCTCATAGATCTCAGCATGAGGCCGAGTTGGTTCGTACTATGAGACGGAGGATGTCAGAGGCGCAGGACCGCCCGAAGAGTTATGTTGGTCGGAGACGCAGACCCCTGGAGTTCTCTACTGGCTACCAGGTATTTCTGCGAGTTTCACCCACGAAAGGGGTGAAGAGATTTGGCCTCAGAGGAAAGCTAGTTCCACGATATATTGGACCTTTCCAGATCCTGGAGAGGATTTGAGCAGTAGCTTATCGTCTGGCACTACCACCATCCGTAGCAGGCGTCCACGACGTATTCCACGTATCTATGCTGAGAAAATACATACCCGACCCGACACATGTGCTGACAGATATCCCAGTTCCCGTTCAGCCTGACGTCACCTACAAGGAGGTTCCGGTACATATTCTAGACTGGAAAGAGCGTCAATTGCGGAACAAGACTATCCGACTAGTTAAAGTCGGATGACAGCATCGTTCGGACGAGAAGGCCACCCCGGAGCTCGAGGATACGATCCGAGCTCGATAACCCCCATCTTTTCACTTGAGGTGTGTGGGTTATTTTCTGTTCAGCATTTATACTTTCTATTTGTTGTTAGTACTTGCTGATGGTAGATAACGAAATTTGGGGACCAAATTTTAATTAGTGGGGGAGAATGTAAAATACCGAAAAAATGATGAATAATGATAAGGAAATTTTTAGAAATTTTTCTGGAATTTTTCGAAAACCGTTTGGACGAGTTTACGGGGATGAAAACTGGGCCCCGGGAAAGCCTGTTTAGACTACCCCGTTTTAACGAGGAAATGTTTATTTTCTTTAAATCATTTCCTTTTCTTTTTGCTTTTCTTTTATTTTATTTTCTTCTTCTCCTCTTCCCCCCGCCGTTTCCCTCTCCCCCGTGTGCCCTAGCCTCCCACTGTGCTCGCGCCATCTCCTCTCATGGTCGTTTCTCCCCAAACCACACGCGACGGTTTCTTCCTCGCGATTAAGGCTCTCGACCAAGGGAAAGCCTCACCTCCGCCCAACTCTTCTCCCTCTCATCTTCCCTTCGAGCTGCGCCACCCAATTCCTCTTCGTCGCCAGCCGATCCCGCTTCCTCCTCCCTCACGATGCCTCTGCCCTAGATCGACACCGCACGGAGCAGCGCCGACCCTCCACAGATCGCCTTTCCCTGTGCCCTAGATCCCGATTCGTGGTGGCCGCCGCACGGAGCAGCGTCGACCATCGCTGGAGATTTCTTGCTTCCGTGCCCTAGCCTCGGCCCACTGCCATCGCTGCATGGGTTTGGTTTCAGACAAAAGCTAGCAGTTGAGGCCTCTACTGATCACCTCACAGTCGACCTCGACAGATCACACCCCCTCTGTTGTGATTTGGCAGCACAACCACCACTTCCCGTGCCCTAGATTTCCACTGTCGGGTTCATCCATTGCATCAACCACATTCTGTTTGACGGGAGGGATTTGTTGATACGAGATTGTGGTAAGGTATTATGATCTTGGGTTGTACAGAAACTGGATTTCCTATTCCAGAATGGGAAGTTTGTGCTAATTTGGTTGGATGATCATTGTAGCTTTGATTGTGTATGTTGCCAACCATTTCTTCGGCCACAGAAGACCATCAGCAATCACTTGGCCATGAATAGAGGTAAGGTGCTCAGGTTGTTCTGGAAATTTGGTTGTTGTTTTGATGACAATTTCTTGAGCTTCATTTTGATCCAGACAGTGCATTGCAGGGCATTTCTTGATTTCCAACAGCTACCTCTGTCCCGACAGCAAGTTGTCTTTGCTATGGATTTGTTGGGCTGTGGATTAAGGTAAGAAGTAGGGAAATTGGTTTGTATTGTTGATGAATTAGGTATGTGTTGAATTGGAGATGATATGGATTACTAGATGGTTAGTATATCACTAGTTGATACATGATTAGTGTGATTGAATAGTTAAATGTAGGTTTTGATCTTAGATGTAGATCATGGTTGGGTTTGATTATTTTAGATGGATTATTCTTATTGCAAGTTATAATTCGTATGGATTAGTTAAAGTCGATTAAGGAGTTGGATGATCCAATTAGAGTTTATAATTGGATTTGGATTTATGTTAGCTTCTCGAGGATTTGATTTAGCTAATTTATTTATATGTAATTAGCTAAATCTGGATACCATGTATTACAGGACTGATTCGAGACGAGCGTCTTGACTGGATTGGACCTGCTATTGGAGGCGGGTACCTTGACTTATCTTTGATAATGTCATTTTGATATGTTTAGTAGGTTATAACCTTTAGTAATGATTATGCTCATATTTGCTTCGGTTGATTACTACCCGATACCTGTTACATGCTTGTTTCGTTTACTTATTATGCGCTTCATGATAGTACCTACCTAATTATACATGCTTATTGGGGTAGTGACATGACCATATGTTTTATTTATGTTCAGGACCTAGGTTTTATACCTTATCTGATCTGTGTACCTTTGATTTGGTTCATTGTCCTATGGTACACATTTTACATATATATGGATATTGCTATGCTGCTCAGGATTTTGTCATGCTTAGTGTCATGCACCATTCGCACGATTGCATGCTGCGCGATAGTCTGCTCCATTATTGTTGAGCACATCGCCAGTTTCATCACTGTCGGTGCTCCGTTGGTTCGCTCATGGGTAGCGTGACGCAGCGTGGTAGCACGTCAGTTTGCTCGGTGGTGCTCCGTTGAGACGCTCATGGGTAGTGTACTGCAACGTGGTAGCACGCCGGGATCCCTCCCTGTCATTGTGTACCGGGAGATGAGAGCATTGAGCTCCCCTATTTATGATTTGGGGTAGGAGGATAGGTGTACTCCGACAGCATCCCGTCCACTCGGTCACTCATCAGGGGCAGTGATGGCAGAGTGCACGGTTGTCACAGCCCTACCCACTCGGTCTCACCATTGTGTGTGAGATGGCTGACTAGCGTCAGGGGTGACCATGCCATTGGCATCATATGCATTTATGCATTTACTGATTATGTTTGTTGCATTTATATGCTGCATTTGGATGGATGCATATGTTTGACATGCATACAGGATTTATGATACTCTCGGTCTGATGACCTGACTATTCTGATAGGAGACCCTGGTGAGTACAGTTCTCTTCAGCCTTTTCTATTGTGCATTTCCAGCTTTTGTCCAGGAGACTGTACTCCATAGTTATTACTGTCTGTTATAGCTTACTATATATGTCAACTAGGTATCTGCTGAGTTGTTGAACTCACCCCCGTGGACACTATCTTTTTCAAGTACCAGGTTATTTATTGAGTCGCTTGGAGTATCCTGTCTGTCGGTTCCCACGTCACATCAGAAGACTTATAATTTCCCTATATGTTTTATTTGTTTTATGTGTCAGTGTATTTAGCTTTGTGCTCCGATTTTGTTTTCTGGAGTGTTGTTGTTGTTACGTGGTATTTTGTATTGTTTGTTGGTTGTGTAAGCCTAGTTGGCTAGCAGTCTTGTATTTTGGTTTGTATTTGGTTTTCTATTGTATTTCGTTGTGTTTGGTTTGGTACAGTCGAGTGGGCTGTTAGATCTACATATAACTGCGTGGTTGTGTTTTTATTGTATCAGCCGAGTAGGCTGCATATAAACTGCGTGGTTGTGTGTATGTTCCAGCTGCCTGTGGCTGATGTATACTGTGTTTGTAGAAATGTTTCAGATTGTCACCTGTACACGGGAGGTGCTGCCGAAATTTCTTCGGACAAAGACTTTCCCGGGGCGTGACAATTTGACTAAGCTGAATTACTTAACCTGATTGATGTTTGTTTTGTATTTAATGTCCAGACTTATATCGATGCACTGAAATAAGCATTTTAAGTCCAGGCAATCTGCATATGCATCTCACTCGTTTCTATGTTGAACAATCACAAACAAGGTAGTCCTAGTGTATTGGTGAGATGCTCAAATTCTAGCTCTATAGGAACATCTTTCTAAGAGATTGACCTAATTCTAAGGCTAAAATGGATTTTTGAAATTCTAATAATAGGAAATTTTGAAAATATATAAAAGTTTTATCCTAGAAGTTAAAAACACTGTTTTTGAAAATAATTTTTGTAATTTAAGAATCATAGTCTATTAAACAGATCAACATAAGTCAATGTTGAAGTCGAGATATAACTAAATCAAGGTAAATCAAAACAGGATAAGTCACTATCTAAGACAAAATATAACTAAGTCAAGTCACGATCAAGTACATATAGTAGTGATCTAGGCTATCGGAATGATGAGGAGGGTGGTCCGGTCCCCAAGGAGCATAATAACTGTATCAGCTCAGTATGTTGGGCCCGGTCATCCTCTCGAGAGCTGGATAGATCACATCGAAGGATGGAGATCTCCTGTCGCACGTCCCGTCGTAAGTCGGAGACCTCCTGCCGCATCCCCCGTCGTAGGTTGGTGACCTCCTGCCCTATACCTCGTTGAAAATCGGAGACCTCCTGATGGAGACTCGTTATAGATAGCTCAAGTCTGGCAACTCGATCGCCTAGAGTGCGAGGAGCGGGACGTGGTGCTCGTCCTGGAGGTGGAGGTGGTGCCGGGGCCGAAGTAGCCTTGCCGAATAGTGCGACCATAAACTCATCCTGCTCTGCCTCCTCCTGGGCATCTGGGTTCGGCTGGTGTTGTGCCCCCCTCCGCCAAGATAGGACACCCTCATCATCTATATGGATATCTCCTAGAGAAAAGCTCCTAGATCCTAGGACGTCGAACTCAGTCATGACTCAAATATCGCCTCGGGTGACGTCAATGTGTAGGGAGGCGATATATGCCGTCAAAATGTGACAGTATGGCATGTGAACTCGAGCGCTGGTGGTGACTCCAGCTGAGTAGATAATAGTCTAAAATATATGTAAGCTAATGTCTATGTCTAATCTATGGCAGAGGGCATACAAGAGAAAAGAATGAAATGGACGCATCATTGCGATATCGTGAGTGGTCAACGGCAAGATACAAAAGACTAAAACCCTATGTTGGTGCAAGGTGCACCAGAATCAAACCTGAGTTTTGATGTTGTCAAATGTTCAAGTTAAGTCTTGTTATGATCTGATGATTTGGATAAGTGGGCATGCTATTTACTCAATCAGGAAAGCCCTAGTCACGGACAGACAATAAAGTCCAAACAGGTCTAAAGGACCCAACGTTTGGCAGGTAGGTTGAGGTAAATAACTGGAGGAGCGATAGTGAGGTCGGGTTCCTGAAGGGAACAACCTAAGGTCGCTGATCCAACTGAAGAAACTGAGAAGGTTTCTAAGTTGAGATCAAGACAGTCCTAACTATTATACTCATGCATATTACTACTCATGTATTATAACTGTGCTAACTTTGTTTTGCAGGAATATTATTGTTATATCGAACTAACTTTGTGTTGTAGAATCATATGACCCCTTGAAATTCAAATGGTCATAACTTTTGACTCAAAACTCAGAATCAGGCTCTGTCAGCGGCCACGCGACCAGCACTTAGAAACCTTCATTTAACCAAGGGTTTGGTCGACTGAATAGGAGGTTCAGTCAGCCGAAAAGGTATTTTATCAGTCGACCGAACAAAGGTTCGATCGACCGAACAGGTAAATTTGGCAAAACATATCAGGCTCACAAATATGGTATCACAGCATGATCGGTCGATCGAAAATGAGGTTCGGTCGACCAAACAGTAAAAGCATTAATGGAGCATTAAGTGCAAATCTCGCCGAGAAGGGAAGTTCACCATTCGGTCGACCGAACAAGGTTATCAGTCGACCGAACCATTAAAGATCATTTGATGCTCGAAGATCAAATCTCAGCGAATCTCAGCACAGAAGGAAGGGAGCGGGTTTGGTCGACCGAACCCAGGGATCGGTCGACTGAACATCGACGGTTCTTATAAAAGAGAGCTCGAGGTCCAGGGTTGAGTAACACTGTTTTGGTTTGAAATTCATCTCTGTGGAAGCTTCTGCTGATCGTGCTACTACTCTACAACTTGCAAGCTACTCTATCAGAAGTGTCGACCAAGCTGCATCCTAAATCAAATTGTCGGTATATTTTTATTATAAGCTTGCATTGTAATTAACTTAAGTAAGATAGTAGGTTGTTACTATCTTACTCATCTTTGTACACATGATTTCTTTCTGAGGTTTTCAGAAAGAAGAGACTTAGTGGATTACCCATCGGTACGGTCAAGGATCGCGGGCCTTAGAGTAGGAGTCGACCTAGACTTCGAACCAAATAACTGAACGAGTTTTTCATTCTACTTTCCGCTACACGACTCTGTTTTCTAAAGTAAAAGAAAAGTTTTAAAAGCGTGATATTCACCCCCCCCTCTATCGCACTCTTCCGATCCAACAATTGGTATCAGAGCCTCGTAGCTCTAAAATTACTTAACCGTTTTCAAAGCACTTTTAAAACCTTTTCTTTTCACTTATTCCTTTTTTTTTATTTTAGAATTTTCTTTCTTTTTCTTATGTCTTTTTCTAGTACTACTAATCCCAAGATGAGAGTCTTGGAAATTCTTTTTATTTTTCAATTTTTGATGGAAGAACAAATGACACAATCTGAGGGATATTCGATCGTGCGCCCTCCGCTATTTGATGGCAGCGATTTCCCATACTAGAAAAAGAGGATGAAAGTTTTTCTCAAAACAGACATTGATCAATGGTTCATTATCCGATGTGGCTACACATCACCAGTCAACAACCTAGAGGAATGGACAGAAGAAATAAAGAAGAAAGTACAAATTGATTCAAAGGCACTCAACACTTTACAATGTGGATTATCAAAAGAAGAATTAAAACGAGTTGGCCCCTTTGAAAATGCAAAAGAGTTGTGGGATAAGTTAGTCAAACTACATGAAGGGACAAACAAGACAAAGGTAATAAAGTGTGATCTTTTATTAAATTCATTACTAAATATTTAAATGCTAGATGGTGAGTCGGCAAGCCAACTACACATGAGGATTAAGGACATCCTCAATGGATTACATATCATCGACCATCAACTTGAGAATTGTGATATCATTAGGTATACACTTAACTCATTCCCTCATTTATTATGGTTTTGTTTTAGTATCTGCTATTCCTCTTATGAGACTGTATACTCTTGGCTCACTTTCTATTTGTATATTATGTTCATGCACTATCTTTCCTTACTCGCTGAGTTTCAATACTCACCACCCCACAAAATGATTTTCCTTTCACCAGGTAACAGGTAGATGAGTCTTGGATGCTTGGAGAGTCCCGACTGCCTGTCCCACGTCACACTCGAGGATAGTTTTCTTTTTTGGGTTTTTTTTGTTACTGTTTGGGTGGTATGTTAATTTTGCGTATTTTGTTTCTGAATAAGTCGATGTGGTTTTTGGAGTCTAGTATGGTGGTTATAGGTATTTTAGTTAGTGACTTGGTTTTACATTCGTATTATTTTGTGGTTTTCCGCTACGTTTACTTTCAGCCGTGTAGGCTTATTATACTGCGTGGTTATGCTTATATTCAGCCGTGTGGGCTGTGGAATATGTTATATGTTGTATGTATATGTATTTATTGCTTCATATTGTCATCGATACAGGGGAGATGCTGCCGAATTTTTGTCTGGAAGGGACTCCTCTGGAGCGTGACAGTCTTGATCTCAACTTGGAAACCTTCCCGATTTCTTCAGTTGGATCAGTGACCTTAGGTTGGTCCCTTCAGGAACCCGACCTCATTGTCGCTCCTCCAATTATTTACCTCAACCTACTTGTCAAACGTTGGGTCCTCCAAACCTGTTTGGACTTTACTATCTAGCCGTGACTAGGGCTTTCCTGTTGAGTAAATAGCCTGCACACGTAGCCAAATCATTAGATCATAACAAGACTTAACTTGAACCTTTGACAACATCAAAACTCAGGTTTGATTATGGTGCACCTTGCACCAACAATCTCTCCATTTTTTATGTTTGGCAACTAAGGTTTACAGTTAGGTTTAAAATATACAGAGTTAAGTAAACAAACATTTAACTCTCCCCCTGAGTTCAATAACTGCCCCTAAATTTACTATCTCTCCCTCTTTGACACACATCAAAAATAGGGGTAATACCAACTAACATATTTGAAGCAGTTCAAGAAAACTTAAGAGTTTGAGTTAGAAAAATCATTTGATTTTTTTTAAATCAAGGTTCTCTAAGTATAAGTTAGAAGTTATGTGACTGAAAATAATAGTACAAAAAAGTTTTTTTAAAAAAATATATAAAATATCTAAGCTTTGAATTATTTTAACAGAATTAAGTTAAAATTTTTGAAAATGTTTTCAGAACAACTTAAAAATTTTCATGAATAAGTGTAAGTAAATTTTACGACTTGTTAGAAACATTTTCTTAGGAAAACTTTGGAAGTTAGAAAATTTTCTAAGAGAAAATAGAGAATTAAGTTTTGAAATTAGTCTTTAGAAATTTTAGAGAAAAAAAATCTAAGGTAAAATTTTGAAGAAGAAACTTTGATGCAAAGTTTAAGTTTTGAAAAACTGAAGCAAAATTTTCTAATTAAGAACATTTATACTTTTTCAAGAAAATAAGTGCATCATTTTGAAATATTTTGGAAAGAGAATTTTGAAATATATTTTAAAATTCATAAGTCTAAAAGAAATATTTAACAAATAAGTTTTGAAAACATGAATTTTGAAAATTTCTAGGAAATATTAGTTTTGAAATGATGTTGATGCTCCCCCTTAATTAAATAATAACCTAAAGTCCAAGCGAGATATGAAAAAGATATGTTAGACCAAAGTTTTGGAATAATTTACTTAAGTAATCTCACCATTTCTAAGTTATCAAACTAAATAATCCTATAGTTGTGTAGGATGATTCAAATTATTTTAGTAATTAGGTTAAATTAATACTTGATTAAAGTTTAAGTTACGGTTAAAGTTTGAAGTTAATAATTAAGTTTGATTTAGTTAATCAAATATTATTTTCTAAATTTGATTATTGAATTATTTAAGTTAAACTTAATTAAGGTTAGTTTTGAATTGATTAAGATTAATTAATTTAGGATTAAATTTAAATTAATAAAATATGTTGATTAGTTTAAGTTGTTGATCAATTTTAGATTAATTGATTAAGTTGAGAATTAAATTTGGATTAGTTTGAATTTTGTGGTAATTAGATTTGTAAATTTAACTTCAAATTAATTAATGATTTAATTATTGTTTGAATTAAATAAATTAGGTTTAAAACTTTAATGATTTATTTAGTTTCTAATTTATTGTATAATTTAAAATAGAATTAATTAATTAAGGATTAATTTAATGCTGATTTTTAAGTTACCTATTTAAAACAATTTAATTAGTATTGATTAACTTAAACATAATTAATTTAGGGTTAGTAATTAATTTATTAATTAAGAATAATTGATTCATTTATTTATTAGATTAATTGATCAAGTTGATTAACTTAATTTAACTTTAATTATTAATTTCAGTTTTAAATAATTTGATTAATTAAGAGGTAATTAATTGAATTAAATTAGTTTTGAGTTAGATTGATTTTGTTTATATTATTATAATTGTTAGATTAGTTATTACTTATTTCAATAAAAATGATTATCATTTTAAGTTAGAGTTTAATTTTGAGATGATTAAGTGTTAATTTAATTTAAATTTGAATTAAATTTTAAACATTAGTGTTGAATTTAGGTCTAGATTAATTAAATTTTATGTTGTGTAAGATTTTTTTTTATTTTAAGTTTTAAGTTTATATTTTAAAATTTTAGTTTAAGTTTTAATTAATTAATTTATTAACCTTGAATTTAGTTAAGTTTTAATTTATGTTTTAATTAATTTTAAGTTTATTATTATTATAAATTTATTTTGTTTATTTATTAATTTATGTTTTTGTTTAGAAATTTCAAGATTAATTGTTAAATAAAATTAACTAATTAATTAGTGATTTCAAGTTCAATTAATTGATTAATCATTTAGTTTTGAATTTATAGTTGATTTAGTTTTCCTTTATGTTTACAATTTTAAGTTTTAATTATAATTTTAAAAATTAAGTTTGAATTTAATTGAGTGTTAATTTAATTTTTAATTTTAATTAGAATTAAGTTTTAAACTTTTACTTGGGGTTAAAATTATGTTTTAGTATTTCATTTAGGTTTATTAATATTTATGTTTTATTTATAATGTTTAATTACTTTAAGTTTTAGTTTAAATTTATTTTTAAGTTTTAAGTTAAGTTAAGTTTTAATTAAATATTTTAAAAAAGATTATTGAACTCATGTTAGATTCAAACTTAGTTTTAGATAAATCAAGCAAACTTCCTAAGGATAAGTTTTCAGTTCAGTGGCGAGGCATATGACCTTCTTGTGTATCAACGATGGACCACTTGCTGAATACTTTCCAAAATAGTCCTGCCCAAAAAACTTAATACTAAGTTTTGGTCTAACTAGCGCATGTTTGACTGGGATAGCTTCGATCAGATCCACTAAGTCCATTACACTAGGTAGAATACACAAGATTCAGCCTTGGCATGCCTTCGACAAAGCTTCCTTGACGTACTATCATCCTAATCCATTCCGATGCTATGTTATAGGGTTTGGTAAACCTTTTTAACTAACTATTCTAAGCAGAAAGTAAACCTAACCCTAAGCATGTAAAGTTGGTTAATCAAGTTGGTTGAACCATTTTTCTATTTGCTCCCCCTGAGTCATAACTTAGATATGGTCTATCTAAGTAGTGAATTTGACTCTTAGGAATCAAATAAAGATTTGGTTTAATTGGTTTGGTTAAATATTTTATTGGAACCCATGCTTGGACTTGACTTCTAACATTTTGACTGATTAAATACAAGTATGGTTTGTTTGTTTTATTTGATTTATAGTCGAGTCCCGATTTGTTGTACACCGCTCATTGTGACCCAAGTACCATATTTAAACACTTGGATCCCACTTCGAACTTTTCCAACATTTTCTTGAGTTGCTCAACTTGTCCTTTCAAGTTGAAATTTTCTTCCTCAAGTTTTGTAACGCGAGTCGAAGTTCCAACTTGAACATGATTAGTCAAATTACTCAAGTTAACTTACTCCTTATGGTCGTCTATTTCCTTAAGTAGCAAGTTATTTTATTTTTCGGATTTTGTTAATTTTTTAAACAAGCATTTAATTACTTTTAACATTTCAGACTTCGAATTGAAAGTTACCTTATCGTGTCCTTCGGAAACGGATGCAAATCCGTGGCTTGTCTCAGACTCATCGTCGGACTCTGACTCATACTAATTTTCATATTTGGATTCGGACTCTTCCGCCCTTGCCATAAATGCTATATGACTCAAGTGCTTTGGTTCTGGTTTTGTTCAGGGCTTAGCTTCCTTGTTTGGTCCTGCATACAAAGTTAACCTTTTCTTGGTTTGACTCAAGTTAGTCTGCTCATGTAATGTTAATTCACAAAATAACTCATCTAATTTAATAGTAGAATGATCCTTCGCGGCAACATAAGTGACAACAACAGTATAAACTAGCAACAACAGCATAAGCTAATACAACAGCATAGATAAGCAACAATAACAGCACGTATAACAATAACAGCGTATGCACGGATGGTCACTCCCACCCACCTCTCCGCACCATGACCCCTGTATGGTCGAGAGGCCGGGTTAGTGACAGACTGTACACCACTCCAGCTACCACTCTCTCGAGTGATCGAGGGGATAGTTGCATAGTAGTTAACTAGCTACATCTGCAATGGGGTCTTTGCACCTCGCAACTCCATCTATCACTACCTATGAGTGACCGAGTGGAAGCACGACAGGACAAGTGACATCAACTCCAGCTACCACTCTCTCGAGTGGCCGAGGATGCAGCCCTGGTCAACGACTCTCTCAACTGCAAGGGAGAATTGGTCGTTGACATGCATGTCATGATATGATGCGCCAAATGCAACAGTCATCATACAAATATAAGCAGAAATTAGATATGCTACATGAAGCTAGCATACTTAATATAGTACATAAATAAACAACAGTCAAAACATACAAACATGGTATCTAGTATCTGCTGCTTATCATGGACAACAACAAGAGACTGTATAGATATGGAAACGAGTTTCTCAAAGATCACGTGGAAGTATCAAGCGCAGGAAAATAAGAGTGGAGTCAACGTAAAAATAGTTTCTATCCAAAGATAGCTCATGTACCAAGTTCAAAGAACTACAGAATCAAGGTAAGAAGTATCCGCCTTTATCTGTCGGTCGTATAAGACTAAAACTCACATCATGACGCTCGTCTCAAATCAACATCCTGCAAATCATGTGATGTATAATTTAGTTAATTTCATAAACAACTAGCTAAATCCAAACCTAACTTAATTAGGGAAAAACCCTAATCTAACTATGAACCTCGATTCACTCAAATCCATCCAGAAATCCGAGAGTAGCATGCTAAAATAGAACCAACATCGAAATCATCTCACAATCTTCCAAATCCATCCAAAATTCAAGGTTATCTGCCGAAACCAAAACAATATTGAGGTTGATTCAAAATATACAAATCTGCTCAGAAATCCAAAGTTGTCTTGCCGAACAAAAACTACATCAAAATTGGTTCACCGTCTCCAAATCTATCAAAATTCCCAACTACCTTAAAGAAACAAGAACCACATCCAAAATGAGTTACAATCTACTAGGTCTGTCCCAGAATTCCAATTAAAAGAAACAATGAACACCGCATCAAAGATCAATTCACCATCCCTCAAATCCGTCCAGAAACCCAGCATCATCGCAAGGCCCAAGATCGCAACAAGGAAACAAATCACTACCTTCCAATCTATTCGGAACAAAACTATCATAAAGGAACAATGCATAGAAAACAAATCAGATATCAAAACTCTCAAATCTGTTCCAGCAGATCCATACACTATGAAAGGACAAAATAATATTGGCAATAGAACCAATAATAGCTTCCCAAATATGAAACCCAAAACCGACACAAAAACTTCATGAATAATCCATGGTCATCTTCGAAATCTCTTTGCACGTCTACACCCATTCCCCTGTATTCATGAACCCATACCTACAGAAAAGATCATACCTGCTAGATCAATTAGGGCACAGCTGTGTTGGTGGCAGGGCTCGAGAGTGAAGAAGATTTGGCGACTGGGGTGCTCGTGTGAGGAAGAAGGATCACTGGCTGTGCTGCTCACATGAGGATGTAACGACATGCCTTCTACTACTAAGCTGTAAGGTCGATCGCTACATTATGCTGTGCTAAATTACTATTGCGGAAATCTGGATTGATTAAAATTTTACTAAACTGATTACTGTAAAATCTGAACTTAATACTCTAGGTGTACCTAGGAGTTGCACACATGCTAGGGAAGATAATCTATGCCTCTAGCTATAATCAGGCATTTCAATCGATCCATGAATCGATTGGGCTGTCGGATCGATCCAGTGATCGATCCAGCTTAATACTGGCACGGAGAAAGCTCTGGATCGGTCGGCTGACCGATCCACAACCCATCTCGCTTCTGTATGCGGCTGGATCGGTCTACCGACCAATCCAAGAGTACACTGATCGGTCGGTAGACCGATCCAGTGGCTCACTGATCGGTCGGTGACCGTCGGTGAGCTTCTGCACTCCATTACGCATCCGGATCGGTGGTGACCGATCCATAGACTTCGTTGTTGGATCGGTCGCTGACCGATCCGGCACAACCCAACTCTGATCGATCTGTAGATCGATCTGGGTTTCTGAATTCGAATCAGAACCCTGATTTCAACACTAGTTCGTGCCAAAATCTCATAAAAGAGTTCTAAAAGTAATTGAAATAAGTTCTAACATCTATTAACTAGCATTCCAACATAATTACTAACAACTTAAACAAATCTTCCATGGTTTAAACATTCTAAGGTCTGAAAGTGCATAAAGGTACTTGAGAAAAGAAACTAAGTTCTCAATTTGCTAAACTCCCTAAGGATCTTCATTCCAGGTTCCTGCCACACACACCATCACTGCATTGACCTCCAACTTCCTCTGCTAGTCCATCTTTCCTTTACCCTTATCTGCAGTATAAGGAAAAATAGTATCTGTAAGCTTTAAGCTTAGTAAGAAACCATCTACCTCACTAAAACATGCAACGATGCAAACATGTTTTTAAAGAATGCTATTTGAAAACATGCACTGAATTTGTTAAAGCATGGCATACTGGAGTTACATGGCATAAACACTGAAACATGGCATGCATAATAAAATCTAAGCATAAAACTATCTCATGATATCAACTAGGAGAAAATAAGCTGAAATTGTAACTGAAACTGAGCTAAAACTGAGCTAGTGCTGATCTTAAACTATAATCACATAACTAGATTATGAGTTTGAAAGCTATTATCGTAATAAGTGAAAATATATAATCATGTTGCTAGTGGGCCCGACAACTGTACTTTGCTGTGTGCGTATCCCTAACTAGACCCGGGTTTGCAAGTCCCGAATTTAGTAGGGTTACTAGGTTGTCTGAACCTAGCGACGACTGTGGGAGCCCAACCCAATGGATATCTAATCCAGTACAGTGCCACTGAAAATAAAATACTGAATATAGCTACTAGTTGCTTATTTTGCTGTTTCTAGGTTATCTGAACCTAGAACTAGGTTATATGAACCTAGAGGCAACTGTGGGAGCCCACCCATTGGATCGTAATCCCATGTAAGCTGAAACTAGACTAATATACTGATTTAAATGCTACTAATGCATTTAACTGAGCTGTTAAAAATATATGAGGTGGTATCTAGCTACACTAATCATTTTGTCGAACACTTGGTGTGCCCCAACTCTCCCCTCTAATAGGGAGACCACCTCTAGGCACCCGACAACGTCTAGAGCCTCCAACTGAAGGAGAATAACGTGTCTGGCCCATCTAGAGGTGCTCAACTAGATCCCTAGTCTGCGAGGAGGGTTTAAACACACCCTGGGCGCCGAAAAATCTGCATATAGCTAAACTAAAGGCATACAATCAAACGAAAGCTACTTATACTGCAGGTGAGGGGTCTCTTACCTCCTGTTCGTAATTTCTTACGATTATAATCGCTAGGTTTCACGGAGGAGAGATCTCTTCAACGATCTTCTCGCGTCTATGCGTTCCTCTTGCGGAGGGGAGCGTCCTCGTGCCTTTGATGTTGCCGGGAGGTGCTCCTAGGGCCCTTGGCTTGGTGCACCGAGAGAAGGAGAGGAGAAGGGAGGGTTGCGGCGTGGCTAGGGTGAGGAAAGAGAGGTTGCCGATTAAAATAAAACCCTCACTTAATAATTTCTTATTTATATTAAGTGGGTAATTTCACCCAACTCTAATATAAATTTAATTGCCTCCCTTTTCTTTCAGCACAGCCCTGTTGGGTTCAACTGGTTACTAGTATTATCCGTAAACCATAGGTCTCGGGTTCAATCCCCGCTTAGGCCATTTTCGTTTTCTATTTATTTTTGCTACTTCTGCTGCCCTAAGAATTCCGGAGAAATATCTAAAAATTCCAGAATAATTATAGAATATTTCTAATATAGTTTTAAAAATTTTCGGGCGTTACAATCCCCCATACCTTATAAAAAGTTCGTCCTCGAACTTAGAATAATTCTGGGTACTTCTGTCTCATGCTGGCTTCTGTCTCCCATGTTGCCTCTTCTGCTGTGTGACTGTGCCAAATGACTTTGACTAATGGTACTTCCGCAATTTCTTAACTGCTCGGTCTATTATCTGAATAGGCCGACTGTCATAGCTGAGGTCTTCGCGGATTTGTACCGACTGGGGCTCAATCACCTGGGTGGCATCTGGGATATGCTTCTTCAGCATAGAGACATGAAATACATTGTGGACAGCTGACATTTCCTGGGGTAGCTCTAGCTCATATGCTACCTTGCCCACTCTTCTGCTGATAAGGTATGGTCCCACATATCTGGGACTTAGCTTGCCCTTCTTCCCGAAACGCATTACTCCCTTCATGGGAGCTACTCTGAGGAACACTGAATCCCCAACTGAAAACTCTAAAGGTCTGCGCCGTGTATCAGCATAGCTTTTCTGGCGGCTCTGAGCTGTCTCTATCCTCTGGCGGATCTGCTGTATAGCTGCTGTGGTATCTGCCACTAGATCTGTCTGAAGTTCTAGTTCTTTCTGTTCACCACTCTCATACCAGCAGATTGGAGATCTACACCTCCGCCCATAGAGAGCCTCGTAAGGTGCCATGCCGATAGTGGCCTGATAGCTGTTGTTGTATGCAAATTCTGCTAGACTCAGATATTTGCACCAACTTCCTTTGAAATCTAGGGCACATGCTCGGAGCATATCTTCGAGTACCTGATTTACCCGCTCCGTCTGTCCATCTGTCTGAGGATGGAAAGCTGTGCTAAACTTCAACTTTGTGCCCAAAGCTGACTGTACACACTCCCAGAAGTGTGATGTGAATCTGCTATCTCTGTCTGAAATAATGGTTCGTGGGACTCCATGTAATCTAATGATCTCCTTGAGATACAACTGTGCTAGCTGTTCCATAGAGTAGGATATCCTGATAGCTAAGAAGTGGGCTGATTTAGTCAATCTGTCGACTATTACCCAGATGGTATCAAAACCATTCGTGGTTCTGGGTAATCCCACTATGAAATCCATAGAAATGTCTTCCCACTTCCATTCTGGGATCTGAATAGGCTGCAAAACTCCTCCTGGTCTCTGATGTTCTGCCTTGACCCTCTGACAGGTCAGACAGGTGCTAACATATCTAGCGATGTCTCTTTTCATCCCAGGCCACCAAAAACGTATCTTCAAGTCCTGATACATTTTGGTGGAGCCAGGATGCATCGCATAGGGAGTCTTGTGAGCCTCATCTAAAATCTTTCTTCGTGGTTCCTCCTGATCTGGAACGCATAATCTGTCGCCAAAGTACAACACCCCACTAGCGGACACTCAAAATTCTCCACTTTCTGATTCTGCAAATCCTTGCTTGATTTTCTGAATTTCAGGATCCTGCTCCTGAGCTGTCTGGAGATCACCAAGCAAGGTAGACTCTAATGTCATAGTAGAGAGTTGTCCGACTATGAGTTCGAGACCGAAATCTGAGATCTCCTTCTGTAGGGGCGGTGTTATGGCTGCTAGAGATAATAGGGTAGCGCTGGACTTTCTGCTGAGGGCGTCTGCTACCCTATTCGCTTTTCCTGGGTGGTAGAGGATATCTATGTCATAGTCTTTGACCAGTTCTAGCCATCTGCGCTGTCGCATATTCAGATCCTTCTGAGTGAAGAAGTACTTCAGAATCTGATGATCTGTATACACTCTGCACTGAGCTCCATACAAGTAATGTCTCCAAATCTTGAGAGCGAACACCACTACTGCAAGCTCAAGGTCATGAGTAGGATAGTTCTTCTCATAATCCTTAAGTTGTCTGGAGACATAGGCAATCACCTTGCCATCTTGCATTAGCACTGCTCCTAGTCCCAACTTCGAGGCATCACTATATATGTCAAAGCTATCTGCGTTCTCTGGTAGAGTCAGAATAGGTGCACTGGTCAATCTCCTTTTCAGCTCGCTGAAACTATTCTCACAGTCCTCTGTCCACTGAAATTTTCTGTTCTTTCTGGTAAAAGCTGTCAGTGGGGAGGCTATCCTGGAGAAGTCCTCTACGAATCTTCTGTAATAACCTGCTAATCCCAGAAAGCTTCTGATTTCACTGGCGTTCTTGGGTCTTTTCCAATTACTCACAGCTTCTATCTTACTGGGGTCTACCATAATACCATCCTTTGAGATGATATGGCCCAGGAAGGACACCTGATCTAACCAAAATTCATATTTCGTGAACTTGGCGTACAGCTGGTTTTGCTGAAGGGTCTGCAATACTATTTTCAGGTGCTCTGCGTGTTCTTCCTGAGTTCCTGAATAGATAAGAATGTCATCGATAAACACGATAACGAACTTATCTAAGTAATCTCTGAATACCCTATTCATGAGGTCCATTTTAGAGAACACTGCTGCTCTCTTTAGCTGATCAAACATGTCATCTATTCTGGGAAGAGGATACCTGTTCTTGATTGTGACTTGGTTCAGTGCCCGGTAGTCTATACACAGGCGCATGCTCCCGTCTTTCTTCTTCACGAACAATACAGGTGCTCCCCATGATGAGAGACTAGGACGGATGAAGCCCTTGTCAAGCAACTCCTGTAATTGCTCATGAAGTTCTTTCAGTTCTGCTGGGGCCATGCGATAAGGCGCTTTGGAAATAGGATTTGTACCGGGAATGAGCTCTATCTCAAATTCTATCTCCCTGTCTGGTGCTAAGCCTGGTAACTCTTCAGGGAAGACTTCTGGGTAGTCACATACGACTCGGACCTCTGCTAGCTGTCGGTCCTTGTCCTGACTGGTACTGACTACGTGTGCTAAAAACCCCGTACATCCTGAATCCATTAACCTCTGTGCATTCATAGCTGAGTGAAACTTCTTGGCCTTTCTCCTGGGTTCTCCGACGAATTCGAACTGTGCTTCCGTTTCAGGTTGGAATATGACTTTCTGTTTATGGCACTCGATGGAGGCACCGTATTTGATCAAGAAGTCCATCCCGAAGATGACGTCGTAGTCGGTCATATTAATCACTATCAGATCGTAAAAGAGCTCTCTGTCTGCTATAGTGACCGGCACTGCTCTGAGCCAGTGCGTAGATGCCATAACTTCTCCTGAAGGTAAGGTCGTCAGGAACTGACTAC
Organism: Zingiber officinale; assembly: GCF_018446385.1. NCBI lineage: Eukaryota > Viridiplantae > Streptophyta > Magnoliopsida > Zingiberales > Zingiberaceae > Zingiber > Zingiber officinale. The sequence continues at coordinate 117,610,651 of NC_055987.1, forward strand.
TGAGTACCTCTGGAGGTACTGCTAACTTCTCGGCAAATGCCCCGGATATATATGAATGGGTTGCCTGTATCGAATAAGACAGTTGTACTTTCTGTAAAATACTAATCGACTGTAACAACTGTCGAGGCATTTTTGCGTCCTCTCGGTGAGTGAGTAGATCCTCGCATTGGTCGTAGGCGGAGGGCTTCTAATGCCTGGCGATATGTGGACCATCTAAGCGGCTGCATCGATGTAACGGTGGTGGCCTCCATACTGAATTGGCTGTGGATGAGGAAGACTGGTCTTGTTTGGACACTGCTTGGCCATATGCCCTTCCTGTCCGCATTCAAAGCATCCTCGTGTGCCCTTACGACAAACTCCAGGATGGAATTTCCCACAAGTAGCACACTTTGAATAACTGGGCTGCTTGCTGGCTGGCCCTCCTTTTGGGTAACTCCCAGCCTTGCACTTGTTGTTGGAGTTCCCTTTCCAGTTAGAGCCATGGGAGCTGTGGCCCTGCTGTTTCTGAGTGCCTGAGCCTCCTTGACCTTTAGCTTCTGAGAGGACTTGCTTCTGCTGCTTGATGCTATTCTGGTAATGCTCAGTGATTAGAGCACTGCTCACTAATTCTTCTGTGGTTTGTGGCCTATGAACGCCACCAGCCACGTTCATCGCTATTTCCGGTCTCAGCATCTTGAGCATCAACCGGATTCGTTCCCTTTCTGTGCTGACTAATTCTGGGCATAGACGAGCCAACCTGTTGAATTTTTTCACGGCTTCCTCAACTGATAGGTTGCCCTGACGAAACTCTGTGAACTCGTCGTAGTGGCGGTTCGTGACCCGCATGTGAAAGAATTCCTCAAAGAACTCCTTCTCGAAGTCAGCCCACAACATCTGGTTCACTGGGCGCTTCGCTCTGATTCTCTCCCACCACATGTGTGCATCCCCTGTCACGCAGAAGGAGACACACTTCACCTTCTCGTGTTCTGGCCAGTCCAGAAGCTCCATCGTACTCTCTAGTGTTTTGAACCAGGCTTGTGCATCCCATGGTTCACTGGTGCCTGAGAAGTTCTCGGGCTTGACTCTCTGCCACTAGATCAGATAGGCTTCTCTCTGCGCTCCTGCTGCTGGAGCTACTGGTGCCGTAGGCTGGATTGGTGGAACCTCTAAAACTACTGGTGTTGCCAAGTTTGGCTCCGGGGTGACAGTGGGAGTTTTCTGCTGACTAGCCTTTAAGGTGGCTATTTCCTGTTGCTGTTCAGCTAGCTGCTGCTGTAACTGAGCCACTAGTGCTGTAAGGTCTGGGGGAGCCACTAAACTGCCTGCCTCATGCTGGGGCTCAGTGGCTGCTGCCCTTCTAGCTGGGCGTCCTCGTGCCATTTCTAAAGACACGAAGGACATACATGACTAACACAAGCATAATTGAGTAACTATTGTTATCATGTTAACTACTATCATAAACAAGCATGCTTCAGTTATATCTAAACATGAAAACAAGAAACCTAAAGAAAGTGAGAGATGTTCTTACTTGGAAGCTGTAGGTACAATGTTGATGTGTGTGTAGGAAGTATGGAACACGGCTCTGATACCACTCTGTAATGACCCGCCTTCTACTACTAAGCTGTAAGGCCGATCGCTACATAATGCTGTGCTAAATTACTATTGCGGAAATCTGGATTGATTAAAATTTTACTAAACTGATTACTGTAAATTCTGAACTTAATACTCTAGGTGTACCTAGGAGTTGTACACATGCTAGGGAAGATAATCTATGCCTCTAGCTGTAATCAGGCATTTCAATCGATCCATGAATCGATTGGGCTGTCGGATCGATCCAATGATCGATCCAGCTTAATACTGGCACGGAGAAAGCTCTGGATCAGTCGGCTGACCGATCCACAACCCATCTCGCTTCTGTATGCGGCTGGATCGGTCTACCGACCGATCCAAGAGTACACTGATCGGTCGGTAGACCGATCCAGTGGCTCACTGATCGGTCGGCTGACCGATCAGTGAGCTTCTGCACTCACTGTTCGCATCTGGATCGGTCGGCTGACCGATCCATAGACTTTCTGTTCGCGACTGGATCGGTTAGCTGACCGATCCAGCGGCACAACCCAACTCTGATCGATCTGTAGATCGATCTGGGTTTCTGATTTCGAATCAGAACCCTGATTTCAGCACTAGTTCGTGCCAAAATCTCATATAAGAGTTCTAAAAGTAATTGAAATAAGTTCTAACATCTATTAACTAGCATTCCAACATAATTACTAACAACTTAACAAATCTTCCATGGTTTAAACATTCTAAGGTCTGAAAGTGCATAAAGGTACTTGAGAAAAGAAACTAAGTTCTCAATTTGCTAAACTCCCTAAGGATCTTCATTCTAGGTTCCTGCCACACACACCATCACTGCATTGACCTCCAACTTCCTCTGCTAGTCCATCTTTCCTTTACCCTTATCTGCAGTATAAGGAAAAATAGTATCTGTAAGCTTTAAGCTTAGTAAGAAACCATCTACCTCACTAAAAGATGCAACGATGCAAACATGTTTTTAAAGAATGCTATTTGAAAACATGCACTGAATTTGTTAAAGCATGGCATACTGGAGTTACATGGCATAAACACTGAAACATGGCATGCATAATAAAATCTAAGCATGGAGCTATCTCATGATATCAACTAGGAGAAAATAAGCTGAAACTGAGCTAAAACTGAGCTAGTGCTGATCTTAAACTATAATCACATAACTAGATTATGAGTTTGAAAGCTATTATCGTAATAAGTGAAAATACATAATCATGTTGCTAGTGGGCCCGGCAACTGTACTTTGCTGTGTGCGCATCCCTAACTAGACCCGGGTTTGCAAGTCCCGAATTTAGTAGGGTTACTAGGTTGTCTGAACCTAGAGACGACTGTGGGAGCCCAACCCAATGGATATCTAATCCAGTACAGTGTCACTGAAAATAAAATACTGAATATAGCTACTAGTTGCTTATTTTGCTGTTTCTAGGTTATCTGAACCTAGAGGCGACTGTGGGAGCCCACCCATTAGACCGTAATCCCATGTAAGCTGAAACTAGACTAATATACTGATTTAAATGCTACTAATGCATTTAACTGAGCTGTTAAAAATATCTGAGGTGGTATCTAGCTACACTAATCATTTTGTCGAACACTTGGTGTGCCCCAACTCTCCCCTCTAATTGGGAGACCACCTCTAGGCACCCGACAACGTCTAGAGCCTCCAACTGAAGGAGAATAACGTGTCTGGCCCATCTAGAGGTGCTCAACTAGATCCCTAGTCTGCGAGGAGGGTTTAAACACACCCTGGGCGCCGAAAAATCTGCATATAGCTAAACTAAAGGCATGCAATCAAACGAAAGCTACTTATACTGTAGGTGAGGGGTTTCTTACCTCTTGTTCGTAATTTCTTACGATTATAATCGCTAGGTTTCACGGAGGAGAGATCTCTTCAACGATCTTCTCGCGTCTATGCGTTCCTCTTGCGGAGGGGAGTGTCCTCGTGCCTTTGATGTTGCCGGGAGGTGCTCCTAGGGCCCTTGGCTTGGTGCGCCGAGAGAAGGAGAGGAGAAGGGAGGGTTGCGGCGTGGCTAGGGTGAGGAAAGAGAGGTTGCCGATTAAAATAAAACCCTCACTTAATAATTTCTTATTTATATTAAGTGGGTAATTTCACCCAACTCTAATATAAATTTAATTGCCTCCCTTTTCTTTCAGCACGGCCCTGCTGGGTTCAACTGGTTACTAGTATTATCCGTAAACCATAGGTCTCGGGTTCAATCCCCGCTTAGGCCGTTTTCGTTTTCTATTTATTTTTGCTACTTCTGCTGCCCTAAAAATTCCGGATAAATATCTAAAAATTCCAGAATAATTATAAAATATTTCTAATATAGTTTTGAAAATTTTCGGGCGTTATAGAGGAAGAGAGGTCGGTGGCTGGGGCTCGTCGCGACCGGTGGTGGTGCAGCGTCTCTGGTGCTAGCGTGAGGAGGAGAGGTCAGTGGCATCCAGGGGCTCGCGAGAGGGCAACAAGGATGGAGAGGGCGGCGTCGCGAGGTGAGGGCTTGGGGACGAGGGAGAGGGGAAGGGTGAAGTCGGCGGTTTCGCGAGCTAGGGCACGGGAACTTGCGAGAGGGAGAGGAGAGGTCGGCGATGGGTTGGGGAGAAGGGTTTCAACGAAGGCACAGAGGGTGGCGGCGTCGTGTGAGAGCTTGCGGGAAGAGAGATCGAGGAAGATGGAGAAGAGAAGGAAATCGGCATGAGGAAGAGGGGTAATACTTAGGTTTATATATTAAACTTTAGGTTAATTAACCTAATCAACTCCCAATTTAATTGGGATATCTAAAGAGACTTTCTCCTACGCCAAATAGCTTTATCTCCTAAAACAGCTCATACGAACTCCGATTAAATCCCAGAAAATTTTTAAAAATTCCTAAAAAAAATCCAATAAGATTACTTGTCAAATAACCTTATTATTATTTAAATATTATTTGGGTACCGTATTTGATAAAGATAGTACTAACTGTTATACTCATGCATATTACTACTCATGTATTATAACTATGCTAACTTTGTTTTGCAGGAATATTATTGTTATATCGAACTAACTTTGTGTTGCAGAATCATATGACCCCTTGAACTTCAAATGAGCATAACTTTTGACTCAGAACTCATAACCAGGCTCTGTCAGCGGCCACGCAACCAACACTCAGAAACCTTCATTTAACCAAGGGTTCAGTCAATTGAACAGGAGGTTCAGTTGATCAAAAAATGCATTTTATCAGTCGACTGAGCAAAGGTTCGGTCGATCGAACAAGCAAATTTGGAAAAACATTTCAGGCTCACAAACATGGTATCACAGCATGATCAGTGGACTGAAAATGAGGTTTGGTCGACCGAACAGTAAAAGCATTAATGGAGCATTAAGTGCGAATCTCGACGAGAAGCGAAGTTCACCATTCGGTCGACCGAACAAGGTTATCGGTCGACTGAACTGTAACGATCCAAATTTCCTCATTCCAAGTCCTAATATCATTTAAAAATATTTATAAATGCTTTAGAAATATTCTAGAGATTTTTAAAAAATTTTAGAATATTTTTAAGTAATTTTTGGAGTTCGTTTGGTATTTTTACTAAACGAAAGAAGTTTCGACTAAAATAATGTCCAAGCCGAGATTTCAGCAGGAGACCTCCGACCGAGCCAACTCTTAAGCGAATCCGGCTCACCAAGTGCCCAAGCAGGCGTTGCTGATTAAAAGGAGAACAAAATTTATTTAAGCAGTAGTTAGGAAATAGAAAATAAATGGTAATAAAAGGTTCGGATGAGGAATCGAACCCGCGACCTCTAACCCGGTCAGAGGTTTCGGCGAAACGCAGCTAGCCAAGTGTTCAAGCGGGCATTGCTGATTAAAGGAGGAGTGAAAATTATTTAAGTGGTAGTTAATAAACAGAAAATAAATTGGAATAAAAGGGTTGCGGCCGAGATTCGAACCCGCGACCTCCGACCCGAACCGAACCTTAAGCGAATATGGCTGACCAAGTGCCCAAGCGGGCGGTTCTGTTTAGAAAAGGTAGCAAAATTTATTTAAGAAGTTAACAGAATATTGGAGATTATAAAAGGGATAAGTTAGGAGAGGGTTTTATTTCTCGTGACCTAGAAACCTTTCTCCTCTCCTTTCTTCTGCGCGCGGCGACGCCGATTTCTCGGGCGGAAACAAGCCGGAGCTAGGCTTCTCTCCGGCGGTTGGCGAAGGGCAAATCCCGAGAGTTCTTCACCTCCTTAAGATCCTCTCGTTGAAGAGAAGCTGTGGGCACGAAGAAGAGCCAAAATCTCAAGCTCTCCGAAAATCCTAGAAGCCTAATTCGGATTGTAAGACCAAGAAACCAAGGTAAGTGCTACTCACCTGCGGTAAGGGTAGGTTCGAGCTTTGATTTAGTGTTTCTTTTAGTTTTCAGAATATGCTGTAAAGGATTGTGGTTGCTTGGGAATTTAGAGTAGATCCAAGATTTGTTTTTCCCTTGTAATTAGAAATTCAGATTTTTATGTGAGCTTATAGTGCAGATTTTTAATTAAGCCTATAGTACAGATTTTAATTAAGCTTATAGTACAGATTTTTATGTAAGCTTATAGTGCAGATTTTAATTAAGCTTATAATGCAGAATTTTATGTAAGCTTATAGTGCAGATTTTAATTAAGCTTGTAGTGTAGATTTTAATTAAGTTTATAGTGCAGATTTTTATGTAAGCTTATAGTGCAGATTTTAATTAAGTTTATAGTGCAGATTTTGATTAAGTTTATAGTGCAGATTTTTTGTGGAACTTGTAGTGCAGATTTTTGTTAGAATTTATAGTGCAGATTTTAATTAAGCATATAGTGCAGATTTTAATTAAGCTTATAGTGCAGATTTTTATATAAGCTTCTAGTGCAGATTTTAATTAAGTTTATAGTGCAGATTTTTGGTGAAATTTATAGTACATATTTTTGGTGGAACTTGTAGTGCAGATTTTTTGTGGAACTTATAGTGAAGTTTTTTAAAAAAAATATTATAGTGCAGTTTGGTTAAGTATTATAGTGTAGAATTTATGTTTGCATAGTATGCAGAAATAGTGTAGCATAGAATGCAGAATCTTGATTAGTATAGTATGTAGAATTTTGATTAGCATAGTATCCAGATTTTTGTTTATGCATTTCAAAGTTAGAATTTGTTTAAACATTTCAGTTTTTAAAGAAGCATTCTTTTATTAGAGGTATTAACAAGTATAAGAAAGATAAAGAAAAGAAAGAAAAAGGCCAAGGCCTTAAGTAGATCCCAAAGTCAAGACTTTAGGGATTTTGACACACAAGGTGCTCGTTAAAATGCCAAGGCATTTAAAGAAGAAGTAATTAAGATAAATCAGCTTATGAATCAGTATTTTACTTTTATTAGTGGCACTGTGCTGGACTCTTAGTTATCCTTGGGTTGGGCTCCCATAGTCGTCCCTAGGTTTAGATAACCTAGTAAACCCTATTAGATTCGGGACTAGCTACCTCGGGTCTAGTTAGGAATGCGTGCATAGCAAGTACAGTTGCCGGACCCATCAGCAGCTTGATTATTATTTTTATCTATTATGAAAATAGTTTTCAAAACTTCACAAATTAGTTACGTGAATACAGTTCAGATTCGGCATTAGCCTAGCATCAATTTAGCTCAGCTTATGTATCAGTTTAGTTAAACTTATTATTCTGAAGTATAAAAGTATAAGTTTTGAACAAGTAAAATAAGCTTTACATGTTTAGCATTTCAGCATGTTTTGTTTCTTTTGCTATTAGATGAGCATGTGTAGTATTTCCTTTAAAGCATTCAGTTTTAGATTTATTTTATTCACATGAATATTCGAGTTTTGTGAGTTAGATAGCGCTTACTAAGCAATTTTGCTTATAGTTGCATTTCCTCTTACTGCAGATAAAGGAAAAGGAAAAGTTATAACAAAGGAAGGCGACAAGAAGGTGCGGATGGATGTGTGATGCCTGGACTATAGAAGCCTTGGGATTTAGTATAAGAATTTATTAAGATTTCCATGTATTTAGAATTCTTTCATTTAAATTGTTATGCACATTAGACCTATTATCTGATTTGTACAATGGTTGCATGCATGTTCAGATTAATACATATATTTCAGCACGATTAGATTGATGTATAGTTTTAGTTGTGTTCATATGCTGGAGTAGTATGTAGAGATAGTTGATTAGGTTTTCCGCTACTATCAGTTGCATGTTTAGAGAGTTTTATGTATTGATATTCACATGTGTGCAATGTTAGTTAAGATAAGTTAGTAGTCCAGTAGCGCTCCACCCTCGTAGACTAGTAATGAGGAGGGTGGGGTGTTACATGAACCATTAAAGATCAGTTGATGATCAAAGATCAAATCTCAGCACAGAAGGAAGAGAGCTGGTTCGGTCGACCGAACCCAGAGATCGGTCGACTTAACATCGATAGTTCTTATAAAAGAGAGCTCGAGGTCCAAGGCTGAGTAATACTGTTTTGGTTTGAAATTCATCTCTGTGGAAGCTTCTGTTGATCGTGCTACTACTCTACAACTTGCAAGCTACACCATCCAGAAGTACCGACCAAGCTGCATCCTAAATCAAATTGTCGATATATTTTTATTATAAGCTTGCATTGTAATTAACTCAAGTAAGATAGTAGGCTATTACTATCCTACTCATCTTTTGTACGCACTGCTTCTTTCTGAGGTTTTCGGAAAGAAGAGACTTTGTGGATTGCCCATCGGTGATGTCAAGGATCGCGGGCCTTGGAGTAGGAGTCGACCTAGACTTCGAACCAAGTAACCGAACGAGTTTTTCATTCTACTTTCTATTGCACGACTTTGTTTTCTAAAGTAAAAGAAAAGTTTTAAAAGCGTGATATTCACCCCCCCCCCCTGTCTATCGCACTGATCTGATCCAACACCCTATAGAGTACATAGTCATGAACTTGAAGGGATACTAACCTAAACATAATCATAGTGGGTACTCGCTCTCCCCCAAAAAAATATGAATAAATCGTATCCAAAGTAATGTGTGAGTAAGGATCAACAAATGGTAGATCCCTAGGAGGGTAGCACTGAAAAGCGCATATAGATGGTCATAGGTCTAAAAAGGTCCGGATTATGGTAGGGGATAGGGTGATGTTAGTACCAACTACCCTAGTAGTATATGTAAGATCATCTGCCCTGACTAAGTTGTTGTAAAATTCAGCACATAAACTTATGTTTACTGAACTGGTACAATAAACAAGGTTCTGCAAGCTATAGTGGTTAATGACCTCTACAGCTGGAATGTAGGAGCGCAAGAAAAACTGTCTATCCAAGCACCTAGTCCTGATAGACATATAAATGGTAGACTCAAACCTAATCCTAAGTTCGTCAATAGGGAACCTATGGTCGGCACTAGGAGTAGAGGGCCCAGCACCAGATCTAGAACGTTTCCTAAATTATTAAATAATAACTATACTAAGCATAAATTATAGAAATAAAGTATTTTAAAAATTTAGAAAAGAAAAAGAATTTACCGAGGCATCGTAAATAAGAATTTTAGAAATGGCGACCTCAGTTAACTAGTAGCAACGTAATAATCAAAGACAAGAAAAAAAAATTAATTATCAATCCCTCTCTCATTAAGGCTCGAAGAGAACCTTTGCAAGAGATGAAAAGATGAGATGCAAGAGGGGGAGGGGGGCGCCCTGAGTGCCTTCCGGGCCATACCAGGGGCGACCACCCCGGATTTTTTACCGGGACTTTTTTTAAGTTTTAAACATTTTAAAATAAATTTTTGAGTTAAAAAAATTAAGATAAAATTTTAAATTTTAAGTTAATATAAATTTTTTTAAAATAAATTTTAAGTTAAAAAGATTTTTTAAAAATAAATTTTAAGTTAAAAAGGATTTTTAAAAAGAAATTTTAAGTTTAAAAAAGGATTTTTAAAATAAATTTTAAGTTAAAAAGGTTTTAAAAATAAATTTTAAGTTAAAAATATTTTTAAAATAAATTTTAAGTCAAAAAAAAAATTAAAATAAATTTTAATACAAAATACTTTAATTTAAATTTAATTTTACTTTTTAATTTTAATTTAAGTCCTTAGTTATCTCACTCGATCTATGTTTTCAATCAAGAAATCTTATAATTTTGTGAGATGAATTATGTTAGGTTTTAGGGTTTTGTTTAACTTTGTGTTAGATTCAGGTTTAACTTTGGGCTCAACAAATAGGCATTCTTTGGATAAACTTCTGGGCTCTGGTGAGTCACTTGGATATCATTAGAGTAATCATGCCTTCGAGATTTTCCAAATAGTCCTATCCACTGAACTTAGTACAAAACTTTGATCAAACTGGTTAGGATCTGTAAAAGGTAGCTTCGGTTAGTTCCACTAAGCCAAATGCACCAGCTCGAAGTCATATCTTCTTAAACATGCATAGACATAGTTTTCCTAACATACTATCATCCAAAACTTCACCAGTACCGTAGGTCAAGTTAAACTATTGTCCCTTTGAACTAGTCCTAATTACCCTGCCGGGTAGGTTGGTTTTGGTTACCCTGTTGGGTAGGTTAATTTTGGAGGTGTCATTTATTATGGAGCCCCCCTAAATTATTTGCCTATATTTTTAAGTTTTAGTTCTAGGTTTATGTCTATTATTTTTATAAGTATATTTAACTTGATAATAATCTGATTTGTGATGGGTTCTAAAATTTTTTGATTTTGATTTTGTTGATCTAGGATTGTGTTTTGATTTTTGATTTGGTTTATTAGATTTTATATAGTATATTTTATCTTTAGGTATGTAATATTGGTTAATTCCTACTTATGTGGTTAAGCATGCTTTCGGAACTCAAGCTTTATATTGTTGTTTGTGTTGGATTATTAATGATTTAAATGTTTTATTTGAACTTGACTTGTAGCCAAGTCCAGTTTTATTGTAGACTGCTTTTTGATTGTTTAAAATAAGATCTAAATTTTTAGATCTTGTTGTAAATTTTTCTAACATACTTTTTAATTTATTATTTTATGTTTTTAGTGTTAAATTTTCCTCCTCAAGTGTTAGGTCTTGAGTTGGATTAGAATTTATGATTTGTTCCTTGAGGTTTTGGTTTTCCTCAAGGAGCAATTTATTTTCGTTTTCTTTTACTGTTAATTTTTTATTTAAACAAGCAATAATTTTAAAAAATTTCTTATTCAGATTAAAATTAACCTCTTCGGGACCTTCGGAAATGAGTACGGACTCGTGGCTCGATTCGAGTTCTGACCTGTCTTCCGATTCGTCCTCCGATTCTTCTTTGCAGGCCATCAACGCGAGGTGACTCTGGTGCTTCTGATCTTCGGCCTCTGATTCTTCTGAGGAAGAGTCGTCCCATGTTACTTTAAGAGCCTTCTTCTTGGATGTCTTCGACTTATTGTTCTTCAATCTCGGACACTCATTCTTGTAGTGGTCTTTCTTGTTGCACCCGAAGTAAGTCACGTTCCTTGGTTCAGATGGGGAGTTGATCTCCTGCAGGTCCTTTTTGCTGAAGCCATTCTTTCTCCTGGTGAACATCTTTCTTATCAGGTTCACCAGGTACTCTTCGTCTTCAGAATCTTTGTCGAACTCATCTTCAAGGTCAAGCTTGTTCTTTTTCTTATCCTTGGAGGGACCTGCAAACAAAGCAATATATTTCTCGGACCTGGCGTTAGTCTGCTCGTGTAATTCAAGTTCACAGAATAGTTCGTATAGTTTCAATTTAGATAAATTTTTAGAAATTTTGTAGGCATCCATGATAGGTGCCCACAATGTATTACGCGAAAAAGCATTTAGAGCGTACCTTATTAAATCACGATTTTCCATTTGGTGGCCTATCGCGTGGAGTCTGTTGAGGTTGTCTTTGATCCTCGCATGGAGTTGACTCGCTGTTTCTCCTTCCTGTATTTTAATATTAAATAATTTGTTTAACAAAAGGTCGCTCTTAGTTACCTTTGCGTCGCTTGTTCCTTCGTGTAGTTCGATCAACTTGTCCCATAACTCTTTAGCATTTTGGTGCGGTCCTACTCGGTTCAGCTCTTCCTTTGTCAGCCCGCATTGCAGCGTGTTGAGAGCTTTGTAGTCCATCGAGGACTTCTTTAGCATATCTGGAATCCACTATTCCGGGTCTAGTGGGTTTCCAGAGTTGTCGACCGACACGTTGTATCCTCTGGTGACTCTGAACCACTGGTCGAAGTTGATCTTCAGGTAGACCTCCATTCGCTTCTTCCAGTAGGGAAAATCATCCTCATTGAATAAGGGGCATACTGTGCTAAAGCCTTCAACTTGAGACATTTTTATCCTGCACACAAATAAACAAAGAGACAAAAAATCCGAAGACTTGGTCTTGGATTAGCAGTACGGAATAAAATTAAAAAAACTAAATTGGTGTTGCACCAATTCAGCTTAATTACTACGAAAAATTTTCAGAAATGACAACGATACCAGTTTGGATTTATAGTGCAAAACTAAAAACTGAAAAAAAAAAAAATCAAAACAAATTTCACCCCTTGTCTGATTGGTGGTTGTACCAAATCAAAGTGGTACCTACTCTGATACCACTTGTTGGATCGTGAAAGTCGATAGAGGGGGGGTGAATATCGATTTAAAAGTTGAAAAGAAGATTGAGTACACAGTGAAAAAATAAAATTAAAGCAACGCTAACACAAGTAAATTTTTACTTGGTTCGGAGCCTTGGTCGACTCCTACTCCAAGACCCGCACTCGTTGAGTGCATTCATTGGGCAATCCACTAGCAATTCGAAATATTACAAGTGAAATTACAATTTCTTTAAAAAAAAATATCGACAACAATAAGGAATGAAAAAGAGGCGCGTTGTCGGAGGAGCTTCGCAATGTCGCAAGAGCGCAGCACGGCAGAGCAAGCGTTGGAGGATCTTGTTATTCATTGTACTTTGCTCCAGGGTGTATCCTCCTTATATAGGAGGCTCCGGGCGCCCGGATCCCTTCCGAGTGCCTGGAGTGTGATGTAGCCTGTACAACCAGAGTGTTCCACGTGACGCCGTGCGTCGGGGATAACTTTTGCATCCCGAGCGCCCGGATCCCTTCCGGGTGCTCGGACCTTTGTTTTTTCAGCAACCTGCAAAAAATATTAGTCCGAGGTAAAATACAAAACTACCCTACAAAACAAATAAGTTATAAGACTAATAAAAGCAGTAATTAGATTCCGTCTCCTCGAGACTGGAATCAAGTCACGATCTCAACTTAGATTTTCGAAATGGATCTATGTTGGATCGACACCTAATGTTCCCTTCCCGGGAACGCGTCCTCACAGTCACTCCCTTCCAGTGACTTACCTTAACTTACCTGCCAGACGTCTGGTCAGCCCTTCGACTCGTCTAGACTTCATGCCAGACGTCCGGTCAACCCTTCGACACGTCTGGACTTCGTCCATCTATTAGGTCAGCCCGTCGACCTAGTTGGACTTCGTGCCAGTTATCAGGTCAGCCCATCAACCTAGCTGGACTTCGTGCCAGATGTCAGGTTAGTCCGTCGACCCATCTGGGCTTCTCTTTCACACTTGGTCAAAATGTTAGATCATTATGAAACTAACTTAGCCTATTTTGTCATTCATCAAAACTTGAGTTAGACCGTTAGTGCTAACCACACCAACACAAGTCACCACTTTTGACAATATCGAGTTGACGAACGCGCGGAAGAACTGGGCCATCACAGACCTCGAGGAGAAGAATAAGGAGGCCCGGGCTCTTGCCCAGAAACTCAAGGAGGCCGAAAACTTTTTGGTGGTCGAGAGGAATAGCTGCTCAGCCAAAGAAATGGCCCTGCGTGGCCAACTTGCCTCCAAGGATGCTGCGCTAGTTGCTGCCAAGGATGAGCTGGAGGGCTCCCGAGCGACTTTGAAGATTTACTAAGACGCCGAGTCGAGTAGGTTTGAGACCAAGAAGCAAGCCTACATCCGCTCAGATATTTTCAACAATGAAATCGCCGACCGGGCACTCCGACTGTTCGATCTGGCGATCAACGGGATGATCGACCAACTCCGAGAAGGAGGCCATTTACTAGCTTCTTTTATCGGTAACATCATCAGCCGGGACAAGCTCACCGCATCTCTGTCGGATGACGTCTTAGATTACATAGAGTGAGCTTAGCTCGACCGATGTTGTACTTCTCCCTTTTTTGTAATCTTCCAAGTATCAATGCACTATTGCCCGTTCGATGTTACTTTCTTATATGTTTGTTTGTCCTATTCAAATACGCCCACTCGGTGGTATTCTCACTACCCCTAAGCGGTATCTTTCCAGTCGGTCATGGAAAGCTATAGCAGAATAGCCGAGTCGGTCGGTCAACAGATCTCAGGTTGCTAGTCCCAGGTTTAATATCACCGCTTGACGGTTTTGATGTAGACTCGCATTTAACGTCGCTGCTTGACGATTTAATGTAGACTCACGTTTAACGTCGTCGCTCTACGATTCAATGTACACCTGCATTTAATGTCACTGCTCGACGATTCGATGTAGACATGGGTTTAAGGTTGCCGCTCGACCGTTGGTGGAGACAAGGGTTTTAGGTCACCGCTCGACCATCGGTGGAGACAAGGGTTTAACATTGCCGCTCGACGATTTAATGCAGACTCGGGTTTAAGGTCGTCGCTCAACCATTGGTGGAGATAAGAGTTTAACGTTGCCGCTTGACGATTTGATGTAGACCTGCGTTTAATGTCACCGCTCAATGATTTGATGTGGACATGCGTTTAAGGTCACCGCTCGACCATTGATGAAGATAAGCATTTAAGGTCGCTGCTCGACCATTAATGGAGACAAGCGTATAAGGTCGCCGCTCAACCGTTGATGGAGAGAAGTGTTTAAGGTTGTCGCTCAACCGTTGATGGAGACAAGCATTTAAGGTTGCCGCTCGACCGTTGATGGAGACAAGCGTTTAAGGTCGCCGCTCGACCATCGATGGAGATAAGGCTTTAAGGTCGTCGCTCGACCATTGATGGAGACAAGGATTTAAGGTCCTCGCTCGACTGTCGATGGAGACAAGGGTTTAAAATCACCGCTCGACCGTTGATGGAGACAAGGGTTCGCTCAACCATCGATGGAGACAAGGGTTTAAGGTCGTCGCTCGACTGTTGATGGAGATAAGGGTTTAAGGTCACCGCTTAACCGTCGGTGGAGACAAGGGTTTAACGTCACCGCTCGACAGTTTGGTGTAGACTCGGGTTTAAAGTCACCGCTCGACCGTCGATGGAGACAAGGGTTTAAGGTCGCCACTCGACCGTTGATGGAGACAAGGGTTTAAGGTCGCCGCTCGACTTCTGATGACGACTCACGTTTAAGGTCGCCGCTCGACTGTTGATGGAGACACATTTCAAAAAGGCTTTCACTTTTCATTCATATTTTGCCCTGCGTTCGGGAGACATACAAAAATACATAAATTCACTGACACACCTCTCATCTGGCCCTATAGGGTTGGAAATGCTTCGCGCTCTATAGCCATTATGCCTTCTTCTCATGTTCCCGATCGGCCGTAATTAATATGGCGGCCTCCGTCCGGCTTGGATGATTCTAGACTTGAGGTTCTTCATAGATCATCCCCCGAAGCTTTCTGATGATAGCGTTCACCTCCAAGCGCGGATTCTTCCGAGCACTTCTTGCTTCGGTCTTAACCATCTCGACGTTGTATCGCCTAGCGGCCAACTGATCGCCTCTGACTTCACCCACATGATCGTCCACCAGGAACTTGATCTTTTGGCAATACCCCTTGGAGGATAGTTACCACATGGAGGTCAAAGTCAAGGCAGTCAATGCTTAGAATTCATTTGCCGATCAGACGAGCATGTCCCGATCGGGAAGAGAAAGACTCGATCCGATATCACCTTTGACTCAGCCATGAGCCGAACACCCGACGCTCAAATAAGAGGACAACAAAGGGAGCAGTATGAAGAAATCGGGACAAGCAACTCTTCCGCTCGTCTTGGCAGCAGACTCGACATCAGCCGAGCTCGCGGATAGTGGACTTCCGGCCAAGCGGCTATCCCGCTCGACCCAGCAACAAAACGTGAGGACAATGGACTTTCGGCCGAGCAGCTATCCCGCTTGGCCCAGCAACAGAGTGTGAGGACAGTGGACTTCTGGCCGAGTCGCTATCCCGTTTGACCCAGCAACAGACAACACAGGGATGGCAAAATTCCGGCCGAGCGGCTATTCCGCTCGGCCAAGTAACAGACATAGCAGACTATCTTTTGACATCCTTTTGGGAGTTAGTGTCGCTGACAGATGGCATGATCAGACAGAGGATCATATGGTGGAAGCTTTCTGAACCCCCTTTATATAGAGCTTTTGTAGCACACGTGCATGCTTCCCAAGGCGGGCATGCATCCCCAAGTTTTCCCTGAAAAGACTCGTTAGTAAAGTGTCCCTGACACAGTACCTTAACATGCCGAGCATATCTCTGAAGTGACAGTGGAAGCTTCCGTCGTACGATCCTCTGTCTGACCATGCTGTTTGTCAGTGGCACTAGCTCCCAAAAGGTTGTCAAAAGATAGCCTGCTGTGTCTGTAGCTTGGCTGAGCGGAATAGCCGCTAGGCCGGAATTCCGCCGTTCACGTGTTGTCTTTTGTTGGGTTGTTGTTGGGCCGAGTGGGATAGCCACTCGAACGAAAGTCCACTATCCGCACGTTTTGTTGCTAGGCTGAGCGGGATAGCCGCTTGGCCGGAAGTCCACTGTCCGCGAGCTCGGCTGATGTCGAGTTTGTTGCTAGGCCGAGCGGAAGAGTCGCTGTTGGTGCGGGAAGAATCCGATGATCGAACCTATGTTTTGATTATGTCAAAGGGTTCAAAGTTAAGGTGTTTTGGTTTCTAATATGTTGAACAAGTTTGCAGAAAATGTTGGTGCAACATCCCTCAGGTCAAGGTTGACCTGGGTGACCAAGCTGAGTCTTGGTTTGAGTTTAGATGTTTGACAATAAGAAATTGATTGAAGAAGAGTCAAGTAGGTCAAGGTTGACCGGATACTTGACAGGGAAGTCCTGGTGAGTGAAGCCAGGCAGAAGGAAAACCCTAGTGAGTGAAGCTAGGTGAAAGTCCTAGTGAGTGAAGCCAGGTGAAAGTCCTGGTGAGTGAAACCAGGTGAAAACCCTAGTGAGTGAAGCTAGGTGAAAGTCCTGGTGAGTGAAGCCAGGCAGAAGGAAAACCCTAGTGAGTGAAGCTAGGTGAAAGTCCTAGTGAGTGAAGCTAGGTGAAAGTCCTGGTGAGTGAAACCAGGTGAAAACCCTAGTGAGTGAAGCTAGGTGAAAGTCCTGGTGAGTGAAGCCAGGCAGAAGGAAAACCCTAGTGAGTGAAGCTAGGTGAAAGTCCTGGTGAGTGAAGCCAGGTGAAAGCCCTAGTGAGTGAAGCTAGGCAGATGGAAAACCCTAGTGAGTGAAGCTAGGTGAAAGTCCTGGTGAGTGAAGCCGGGCAGGAAAAACCAGATGGATCGAGGATGATCGGACATCCGGTGTTGGGAAGTCAAGTAGGTCAAAGGATTGACTGGATACTTGGCACGAGGAATACAGATAGGTCAAAGGGATTGACCGGACATCTGATGGAAGTCCAAGTAGGTCAAGGGAGTGACCGGATACTTGGCATGAATAGAAAAGTCTAAGTGGGTCAAAGGGATTGACCGGACACTTGGTGGGAAGTCCTAGCAGGTCAAAGGAGTGACCGGATGCTAGGCATGATGTACCAACAGTCAAGGTTGACGGATGTTGGTTTGAGAGGCTTGGAACTTGGTTTGGGCAAAAACCAAGTGTTGGATCGATCGATGGATCGATCCGGGCTGATCGATCGGTGGATCGATCCGAGCTTTCCAAGCGAGAGAGCCTCCGGATCGATCCGTGGATCGATCAGATGTTCCAATCGATCGTGGATCGATTGGGGGGCTGCTTGCGCGATAAGGGCTGGATCGATCCGTGGATCGATCCGGGCATTTTTCCAGAGCGCGCTGGATCGATCCGTGGATCGATCCAAAGCCTCCCGATCGATTGGGAATATTCGAATCGATCGCGACCGTTGGCGTCGATAAAGGCCGCAGGCGTTCATTTCCTTCGGCATCTCTTCTCCGATTCACTCTAGATTTCTCGCCAGCTCCTCCACAGCACTCACAAAGCTCAGATCGCCAGTTCTTGAAGGATCTTGGAAGTTTTCCAAGTCAAGAGGCGGATCAAAGCCAAGAAGAGAAGCTAGGGTTAGGGTTTATACTCATTGTAAGCTTGTAAGCTTGTATTTCTTGTATCCTTTCCCTCTCTTCTTGTATTGAGTCTTGTAGGGCTTCTCCGCCCTTGGTAGTTACCATAAAGGAGAGTTTTATTTAGTGGAGGGTGTGTGTGTTGGTGTGGATCCTTGGATTAGTCACCTCTTGTGAGGTGGATACCAAGTAAACCAACCGTGTTAGCGTTGTGTGATTGTTTCTTTGTATTTCCGCTGCACATCTTTGAAGGAACAAGCAACGCCGAGCAACGAGCGAACGCGACGAGCGATTCACCCCCCCCCCCTCTAGCTACTTTTGGTCCTAACAAGTGGTATCAGAGCGAGGCCGCTCTTCACCGGAATCATCGCCGGAAGGGTCAAGCATAACAAGAAAAGCTAGAGGGTGAAGAAGTTGAAGCAAAAATTGTCAAAGTCAAAGATATCAAAAAGCTCAACTTCAAGATGCAATTCCAAGATGGACTTGGATTTGACACAAGGGTGGCTCCACCATACACTTCCACGAGTTTTGATTCTTGGAAATCAAGAATTGAAAATTTTCTTATGATGGAGATAGAGCAATAGTTTGCTCTAATGGAAGGCTTCGAGGCTCCAAGAAATTCAAAGGGCAAAGTTCTCAAGAGGAGCAAGTGGAGCCAAGAGCAAGTCCAAAGGTGCGAGGCAAATGATAAAGTGACCAAGCTTTTGGTAAATTTATTGCCAAGCACCATCCTTTGCAAAATTGGAGCATTTGAAGATGCAAAGGAACTATGGAGCAAATTGGCCAAGCTTCATGAAGAGATCCCCTTCACTGTACAAGAGCAAGAAGTATCCAGAGAGGGTGACTCTTTGGAGCAAGACCAAGAGGAGGGCTCCGAGGTTGAGAGATGCTCAACCTCCGAAGAAGAGGAAATCCAAGAAGCTTCATCCTCAAGGGAATGCAACGAAGGGAACAAGGAGGGAGCATACTCCTTGTTTCATATTCAAGATGATGAAGCCTCCACCTCTAGGATTGAGGGGGAGCAATCCTTGGTGACGCCGGATCAAGAAGAATGAGAAGCTTCTACATCCGGGTCAAGAGATGAAGAGATTGAAGAAGCTTCTACCTCCACGAGTCAAGAAAAATCAAATGGAGGAGAATCAAGGTCCGAAGCTTCTACCTCCGGATCCAAAGGAAAAGATGTCACCCCTACACACAAAGGTATAAATGTTTCAATTAAAAATAAAAATCATATAATATGTTTTGAGTGTAGGGAAAATGGACACTACAAGAGCAAGTGTCCTAAATTGGCCAAGAAGAAGGGCAAAGTGGCACAAAAGGGCAAGGAGAAGCCCAAGGAGACCATCCCCGGAATAAAAAGGAGCAAGGAGCACATTGTGTGTTTTTCTTGCAACCAAAAAGGGCATTACCGAAGTCAATGCCCCAAGGGGAAGAAGATGGTCAAGGCTCAAGGAGGCATTCGTCAAGGGGGAGCCTCCAAGGTAAAGAAGAAGGTATCTTTTATTGAGCCTACCCCCTTACATTATGGTGAAAAGCATGATAGTTCTAACTTTTATCATTTTAATGCAATTTACCATAAGAATAGAAAGCATGAGGGCTTTAAGGAAAAACATGTGGCCCTACATGCCAAAACTACCCAACCTAAGGTTAGGAAGGTAGATAGACACTTGGGCAGGAACACTAAGGAAGATAGACACATGCCCAAGATCAAAAATGCTCATGGACCAAAACCTAAGGATTTAATGATAGAAAATCAAGTCTTGAGGTCAAGACTTGACAAACTAGAAAAGACCCTAAAAAGGATGGAGAATATCCTTAAAGGGCAAAATGAGCAATACCTAGGGCTAGGAGCACAAAGGTCATCCAATGGCTATAGAGGTTTGGGATACAAACCCAAAGCTAAAAAGGATGTGCCTAGTTATCATAGGGTTCCATATAGCTATGGAACAAACCCTAAGTCTAGAGGTCAAGTCAAAGATACAAGGGAAGATATCCCTAGAAGTATCTTTGCAACCAAAGTAACTAAGACTTCTAAGAAGTCTAAGAAAGTCACTAACAAGGTCACAAGGGAGGCTATCCCTAGAGTTGACCTAGAAAGTGTGACCAAGGCTTCTAAGAATCCCAACAAGGTCACTAGGAAGGTATCTAGGGAAGTTATCCCTAGTGAGTACCTAGAGCATCCAAGGAGCACCAATAGGTGTTGGGTTCCTAGGAGCATCTTCTCTACCCCATAGATGGGTTAGAGAGTGTCAACTCCGATTAGAAGGGTAGTTAACCTAACTTTGAGGAAATTGACACTCAAGGAGCATTTTCAAGGTTTTAGTTAACCTTTGAAAATGAAATGGACCTATTGATTACTTCTTGAAAGAGTAACATGTGTCTATTGGTGGAAAAATTGATTTTATCTTAAAAAGGCACAAATTAGAAAAATATAAGAAATACCAAGTTGGGACTTTGGTATTTTCTTAGTGCTACTCTTGTGGAAAAATGAAATATGTCAACATTTGAGGATATGTTTAATTATTAAGTGGCATAAACAAATCAAGAGAAATAAGAAATGTCAATTTAGGTTTTGGCATTTCTTTGAAGTAATTAGGGCAATCTAGGTTTAATGTTTTAAATTAAAACAAGTGGTATCGTTTTAAGTTAAAACAAGTGGTATATTGTAAGTTTAGCTAAGACTTTAAGGATACTTAGATAGTTAATCTAGGTATATTTTATTTATGCTAAACATTGCCATGATTGCTTGCCCATCATATGCCATGACATCATGTCTATTTTTGAATTCATTGTTTTATTATGAAAACTCCAAAAATATCATGTCATGACATTCATACATCATGTAGTAATAGGATATTTTCTTTTGAAAATTATTTTCTTTTGATGTATGCCATAACATAATCATGCATTAAGTTTAATTCCTTGTAATTAAGGATGAATGGCATTTAACAACAATTATTGACAAGTGACATCCTAGGTGGATGTCTAATATCTCTAGAATGCCTAGATAGATATGCATGATCCCTAGATTAGGGAAAAATCAAAATCCCACATCTCACAAGGACCATAAGGTGACTTGTCCGTGTTTTAGTGTACATTAGATACAAGTGAGATGTTAGGAAGATGAACAAAACTCAAGATGTTGATTTAGTGCATTCTTTTGAGTTTTAGGTTCATCAAAACACATAGTTATGTGTTTTCCCATCATTGGGAAAGCTAATGTACAAGTCATGTGCATTATGCCCAAGGAACATGATGGGATATTGGTTTTGAAAATGTTTTTAAAATGTTTTTGGAAAACCTTGGTGAAGGCTATCTTTTGATAGTAATCACCATTGAATAGTTAGACACAAACTTGAAGAAAAACACTAAAGTTTTTGCAAGTTTTCAAGTTTGTGTCAATCTTTGAAAATATGACGTATTTTCATAGAAAGCTATTTTTCCATGATTAAGTATGCCCTAAATAATGTCTACACGAAATTTCATGATTTTTGGATTTTGTAGAATTTTCTAGGGTTTCTGAAGTTGACTGAAATGGAATTTCAGCAACTATCGAGCTTCGATCGATCCATGGATCGATTGGAGTGCCCGAATCGATCCGTGGATCGATTCAGAAGGTCGCGAGCAGAAGCTCGCTGGATCGATCAGCCGATCGATCCAGGTAGTCTGAATCGATCAGTGGATCGATTCAGAAAGGTTCAATCGATTGGAACCCAACTCCAATCGATCCAAGTTGCTGATTTTGGCTGGGAAGGCTTGATTTCAGCATCTTTGAACCTCTTTGAGTCTAGGTAACCATTCCAAACCCTTAAAATACATTTGTATACATACAAAGGGTGTTTTCATGTGAAAACAAGGATGGATTGGTTAAGGAAGGCTTCATTGAAGTTTAGGTTGAGGTTTGTTTCAAATTTTGAGTATTTGAACCTCAAAACTTCTAAATTTGGGTTTCCTAAAGGTTTAGGAATTCCAAGTCATTGTTGGTGCAATGACAGAAGTTACCACCATGTCTTTAGGGGGAGGGACTCTTTAAAGACATGAAAATTATTTTTCATGAACCTTGGAAGGTGGTCAACCTTCCGTTAAGAACATGCTCAAGGTTGAGCGTTTGAACTTTAATGGGGAGTGGATATCCTCATTGTTCAAGTGGCTTCAAGTGGATAATGCTCAAGGATGGGCATTTGCCTACATTGGGGGAAAATGTAGGGTTAAGGTTAATGAAGGGTATGGGACCTTCATTATCGTGTTGACCACAACGAGTGAAGTTGTGAACAACGATGAGCAACTCTTCAGGGGGAGAGTTTTCAACATTGGGGCATTTGTTGATGTGTACCCAAAATTGGGGCATGGGTTGATGTGTGCCCAAAGATGGGTTGATGTGTGCCAATAGGGGGAGAATGAAAGGACCTATGAATGGGTGTAAGTTAGGCTTTCATTACCTAGAGGGAGTGTGCCCTCGTAGGGGGAGAATGAAGAGCTTAATTTATATGTTCATTACCTAGTGGCGTGAAGATTGAGGCTATAGGATTAGCCTAACTTACATGTGGTATTGTAAGTGTTATTGTGGTATTATCAAACATCAAAAAGGGGGAGATTGTTGGTGCAACATCCCTCAGGTCAAGGTTGACCTGGGTAACTAAGCTGAGTCTTGGTTTGAGTTTAGATGTTTGACAATAAGAAATTGATTGAAGAAGAGTCAAGTAGGTCAAGGTTGACCGGATACTTGACTGGTGAGTGAAGCCGGGAAGGAAAACCCTAGTGAGTGAAGCTAGGTGAAAGTCCTAGTGAGTGAAGCTAGGTGAAAGTCCTGGTGACTGAACCAGGTGAAAACGCTAGTGAGTGAAGCTGGGTGAAAGTCCTGGTGAGTGAAGCCAGGCAGAAGGAAAACCCTAGTGAGTGAAGCTAGGTGAAAGCCCTAGTGAGTGAAGCTAGGTGAAAGTCCTGGTGAGTGAAACCAGGTGAAAACCCTAGTGAGTGAAGCTAGGTGAAAGTCCTGGTGAGTGAAGCCAGGCAGAAGGAAAACCCTAGTGAGTGAAGCTAGGTGAAAGTCCTGGTGAGTGAAGCCAGGTGAAAGCCCTAGTGAGTGAAGCTAGGCAGATGGAAAACCCTAGTGAGTGAAGCTGGGTGAAAGTCCTGGTGAGTGAAGCCAGGCAAGGGAAAATCCAGATGGATCAAGGATGATCGGACATCTGGTGTTGGGAAGTCCAAGTAGGTCAAAGGATTGATTGGATACTTGGCACGAGGAAATCTGATGGGGTCGAAGATTGACCGGACATCCGATGGAAGTCCAAGTAGGTCAAGGGTGACGGATACTTGGCATGAATAGAAAAGTCTAAGTGGGTCAAAGTTGACCGGACACTTGGTGGGAAGTCCTAGCAGTCTCAAGGGTGACCGGATGCTGGGCATGATGTACCAACAGTCAAGGTTGACCGGATGTTGGTTTGAGAGGCTTGGAACTTGGTTTTGGGCAAAACCAAGTGTTGGATCGATCGATGGATCGATCCGGCCGGATCGATCGGTGGATCGATCCGGAGCTTCTGGAGCCAGAGAGCCTCCGGATCGATCCGTGGATCGATCTAGATGTTCAATCGATCGATGGATCGATTGGGGCGAGTGTGCGCGATAAGCGCTGGATCGATCCGTGAATCGATCCAGGCGTTTCAGCATGGTCGGATCGATCCGTGGATCGATCGAAAGCCTCCCCGATCGATTGGGAATATTCGAATCGATCGGGATTCGACCGTTGGCGTCGATAAAGGCCGCAGGCGTTCATTTCCTTCGGAATCTCTTCTCCGATTCACTCCAGATATCTCGCCAGCTCCTCCACAGCACTCACAAAGCTCAGATCGCCAGTTCTTGAAGGATCTTGGAAGTTTTCCAAGTCAAGAGGCGGATCAAAGCCAAGAAGAGAAGCTAGGGTTAGGGTTTATACTCATTGTAAGCTTGTAAGCTTGTATTTCTTGTATCCTTTCCTTCTCTTCTTGTATTGAGTCTTGTAGGGCTTCTCCGCCCTTGGTAGTTACCATAAAGGAGAGTTTTATTTAGTGGAGGGTGTGTGTGTTGGTGTGGATCCTTGGATTAGTCACCTCTTGTGAGGTGGATACCAAGTAAACCAACCGTGTTAGCGTTGTGTGATTGTTTCTTTGTATTTCCGCTGCACATCTTTGAAGGAACAAGCAACGCCGAGCAATGAGCGAACGCGACGAGCTATTCCCCCCCCCCCCCCCTCTAGCTACTTTTGGTCCTAACAGAAAAATCCTAAGTATACTTAGGCAAAAGTCCTAACTGCAGTTAGGCAGGTGGAAAACCCTAGGAGTTGGTAACCCTAGGTCATAGGGGGTGGTAACCCTATGCGGAAAGTCTTGGCGGGTCGAGAGCTTCAGGCAAAAGTCCTGGGGGGATAACCATAGGTAGAAAGTCCTGGTGTCGCGAACCAGGTGGAAGACTGGACTAGCCGAGAAGCGGAAGTCTAGCAGAAAGTCCGGAAGCTTCGAACACTGAGCAAAAGTCCAATCGATCTGGAGGATCGCACTGGTAACAGGTAAATCTCCTGAGTGGAGTAGGTGAGGACGCGTTCCCCGTAGAGGGAACAGTAGGCGTCGGGTCGACCTAGGGTTTCCGGTCGAAAATCCGAAGTCAGACCCGGACAGTCTGACGACTATCAAGTATGTCTATCATATTGTTTCTGTGCTAACTTTGTTTTGTAGGTTTTGTGTTTGGGACTAACACATTTTGCAGGAACAAAGGAGCAACTTACACCTCGGATGAACAATGTCCGAGGCGCCTCCATGGGGCTTGGTCCGAGCTCAATAGATTTGTTGACTTTTTCGTCCGAGCTCTCGCTCCAGCTCTGCTTGCTTGAGTGATTTCGATCAGCTGGAATAAGGCTCACTTGAACCTATTTTCCAACCTTCTAGAGCAACCTTTCGCTCCGACTTCTCGTCCCTTGGAACCGCCACGCGTTTTCTTCTCGTCCGCTAGTGTACTCTTCCTCAGCGCCTTATCTCTCGAATGCACCGAGTCAGTCGGCTCTCTCCCGTGCTATCCTTCTCGCTAGCTGCGTCTTTCACTCGATCTCCTATGCTTCTAAGTTCCTGCACACTTAGACACAAGGATTAACATATAATATGACCTAACTTGACTTGGCTAATCATATCAAAACTACCACGGGATACTTACAATCTCCCCTTTTTGATGTGAGCAAACCAAATTAAGTTAGGGTGAACAAAAAGTAAATAACAGTAAAAATAATAAGCATATGATTTGTAAAAAAAGTACAAAAATCAAAATGTACTCTCCCCCTAGACTTAACATCTAATTCTCCCCCTTTGATTACATTAAAAATAGGGGTATGCTATGAAAATAACTTGAAGTAAATTCAAAATAGAGTCTAAGGGATAAAATGTAGTGACTATCATTCAGAAAAATCATGAATTTTAAATTTCAAAAATTTAGAGTTTTGCAATTGATAAACCATTTTTGGAAAAAAAAAAATAATTTAAAAAATTACTTTAGAATAGTTTTTAAGCTCAAAAAATCTTGAATTTTTTTGAATATGTATTATAAAAAGTAGCTTTGTAAAAAAATTAATTTTTTTAAAAAAAATAACTTTTCAAGAATTTTTAATATTAAAAGGTAATATTTGGATAAATAATTCATAAAAAAATCACCAATAGTTAAAAAATTTTAGAAAAATTTTTTTAGATAGAGAAAATAATAAGGTTTCATAAAAAAAATAAAGTTTACAAAGATAACTCTGAGAAATATTTTTAAAGTCGAAAAATATAATTTTTGTTAGAAAATTTATAAAAAAAATAATATATGAGTAGAAAATTCTGGGAATTTTTCTACAGATAAGAGATGAAATAATCTTTCTTAAAAAATTACTATCTACTTAATTTTGAACAAAATTTGAACAAAACACTTTATTTAGAATGTTAGTCAATTTTAAGCAAAATTAAATCAATTTAAAAGTGATATATGGATTAAAAATTAAATCTAAGAATGATTTCAGAATCCAAAATAGATTCCTTCCTACCGGATTGAT
Organism: Zingiber officinale; assembly: GCF_018446385.1. Lineage (NCBI taxonomy): Eukaryota > Viridiplantae > Streptophyta > Magnoliopsida > Zingiberales > Zingiberaceae > Zingiber > Zingiber officinale. The sequence continues at coordinate 117,636,432 of NC_055987.1, forward strand.
TAAAAAATTTTTAGGAACATATTTATGTGATAAATTTTTAATTTGTCCCTTGTGGTATCTAAATTGTCAATTTAGTTCTTGATACTTTTTGAAATTTGAAATAGTAATATTCGAACATGCAGAATCCTTTAAATTTTCTACTTCTAATTTCAATTTTTTATTTTCAATATTTAGTTTGTCATAATTTTCTAATCAACAAGGGATGTTGCTAAGGTTCTTTTTTAACTCATTATTTTCTTTAATAATTTTTTATTTTTATTTTCTAATTGACAGGGAGTTTTAGACAAGATTTTTATAAACTTATACAATTTGTCAAGAAGCATAGATCGTATCTGACTTACTTCATCGATCCCTTTATCTGAAACTCCCCCTGTAGTGCTACTTCCTGTTAGGGATCGGACGGCCGGCTTGAAGAGGGGTTGGATAGACGACGCCCCTAAATCGATTGATCTTCCTACACTTGTTAGTATGTGCAGTGGAATATACAAAACAAACAAGCTAAAGGAAATTAAACTAAAGACAAGAAAGAATGCAAACCAAGCTATACGATCATTTACGTGGTTCGGAGATAAAGCTCCTACTCCATGGCGTGTCCTTGAGGTGGACGATCCCTATCTGTCGGTGGATTACTCCCCGGAAGACCTCCGGCTAGCTCACGTAGCTTCTTGTGGGTGGAGAAATCTCACCACAACCCTCACCAAGGACTCTTTACAAGCTAAGGCACAGATAGACTACTAATAGAGATTAACCACCTCTATTTCGTCGGGCCATAACCAAGCTTCCAAGTTTTGGCTATATAGGTCGAGGGTTGAAAACTCCGCCTACCAGTCAACTGCCAAAACATGCAATTGACTGCCCTCTGTGGAAATTCGATCGTTACATCCCAACGGCTCGATACCAATCGACTACTAAAACTAGCAGTCGACTGCTCCACACTGGTTGAGCGAACAGAAGAATTCTGTTCGCTCCCAGTCGACTACCAAGTCGACTGAATTAGTCGACTGATGAAACATGCAGTCGACTGGTACCGAGTACATTCTCTCATAGCACTCGGACCCTCACCCTTACGACTCATTTGATGCTTCCTTCGCAGCCTTGACCTTTTGCCTTCAAGCCTACTTCCTCTTTGGCTCTCGTCCCTCGGATACATGCAAGCCCGCGGCTCATCCCCAATGTCATCCTTCACGTATACTTCGAAGTCGCTTCCCTCGGCCCTTGTCCTTGCTGCCTTATCCACGGTCCCTCGGATGCTCCATCATTCACCAGACCCGAAGCCGTCAACCTGAGTCACATGTGTATCCTGCAGTCCTGCACAACTCAAGTACACATATCAAATAGCAAGGGTGAACCTAACTTAAACCCTTTGCCCAAACACCAAAACACTTGGTCCCACGGACCATTGGGATTGCTCCAACAATCTCCCCCTTTTTGATGTTTGGCAATACGTTTAAGTTAGGAAAAACATAATAGCAAATAAACATGCTAAAGCAAATGGACTTACGTTGCCAAGGCTACACACTTGGACTTACACTGCCGAATAGACTTACGATGCTAAGACTACACACTTGGACTTACAACGTCGAATGGACTTACGATGCCAAGGCTACACACTTGGACTTACAACGCCGAATGGACTTACGATGCTAAGGCTACACACTTGGACTTACAACGCCGAATGGACTTACGATGCCAAAACTACACACTTGGACTTACACTGCCGAATCAAAAATAATGCAACATGCATTTGAACCTATCACTAGCAATTCGAATAATTGATTACAAGAATTAAGTACAGAAAAACTAGAAATAAAATACCGACAAATATAAAACAATAGGAAAGGAATAGAACTTTGTCGGAGTAGCGTCGCAATATCGCAGGAGCGCAGGAGAGCAGATCATCAATTCTCAGAGTTGTTGTTGAACCTTCAGCCTTGACCCTCCTTATATAGGAGGGTTTGGGGCGCCTGGAACCTTCAGGGCGCCTCGATCATGATGTGGTTGACCCAACCAGCGTGCTCCACGTGTCGATGTCGCATTAAAGGATAAGACTTGCCTCCGGGCGCCTAGACCTCCAGGCGCTTGGATCCCCTCCGGGCGCCCGGACCACCTTTCTCCAGAAAACATCTTCTCCTGCAAGACAAGGTTAGTCTGAGGCAAATAAATAATGTATATCTTGCAAAACAAAGTGTTAGCACAGTTTATAATTAGACAGAATGAGTATGACTTAGATTCTATCTCTCCGAGACCGGAATCTAGTTAAGATCTCGACTTAGAGTTCCGAAATGGTTCTAAGTCGGATCGGCACCTAAGTTCCCTTCCCGGGAATGCGTCCTCACAGTCACTCCCTTCCAGTGACTTACCTTTACTCACCTGCCAGACGTCCGATCAGCCCTTAAACCCGTCTGGACTTCTCGCCAGCTATCCGGTCAGCCTGTCGATCTAGCTGGACTTCTTGCCAAGCGTCCGGTCAGCCCGTCGACCCGCTTGGACTTCTCGCCAACTATCCGATCGGCCCGTTGACCTAGCTGGGCTTCGTGTCAGACATCCGGTCAGCCCGTCGACCTGTCTAGACTTCGCCTGCACACTCGATCAGAGTATTAGACAACGACAAACCTAACTTAACCTAATTTATCATTCATCAAAACCTGAGTTAGACCGTTAGTGCTAACCGCACCAACAATTTTTAACTAATGAGATTAGGGCTATATTTATAGACCTGATTCGGGCGCTTAGAAGGGTTTTGGACACCTAGGTGTAGATAAACTTGTATCCATGGCTCAATAGATCACTTTAGCGTGGAAAATGATAAGTTTTATGGTCCAGGCGCTTGGACTAGGTCCGGGCACTCGGACCGGGTTGAACCAGCCTCGACTAGGGTGCAAGCTCGGGGCACCCTAGCTAGCCTAGGGGGTCTAGGCTATCGCTCGGGCTTCGCTTGTTTGGGTGATTTCAACCATCCAGAATAGGGCTCACTCGAACCCATTTTCTGGCCTTCTCGAGCAACCTTCCACTCCGGCTTCTCGTCCCTCTAAACCACCACCCATTTCTTTCTCGTCTGCCAGTGTACTCTTCCGTAGTACCTCATCTCTCGGACGTACTGAGCCCGTCGGCTCTCTCCTATGCTGTCCTTCTCGCTAGTTGCAGCTTTTGCTCAACCTCTTGTGCTCCTAAGTTTCTGCACACTTAGACACAAAGATCAACCCATAATAGGACTTAACTTGACTTGGCTAATCACATCAAAACTATCACGGGATACTTACAAACAGTAAAGAATAGATTCGACTAATCGCCAAATTGATTCGGTTGATCCCCAAATTGATTCAACTGATTACTGAATCAGTTGACTGATTAATAAATTAATTCCACTGATATTTGAAAATTTGACAAAATCAGGTAAGGTTTCAGAAAATTCAAAAGTCATTAATTGGTCGACCACCAAATCAGTCGACTGGTATAGGAAATCATTTGAATGGATATTAGAAAAAGCTGGGCTGATATAAAGGAGAAATTTAGACGTTAGTGGCTCATTTTTCATGCTCTAAGCTCTAAGTTTTCATGCTCAAATTCTCTACAAGTCCTCTGGTGCATTTTTATTCAACTTGATGCAATCCTTCGATCAGGGGCGTAGCCAGGATTCAAAGATGCCTGGGGCTGACTATAATTGATATAAAAAATTAATCAATTCAAAAATACAAATAAAAGTATGTGAATATTAATTTTTCAAAAACATGACATAAAATATTTAATATTCAGTACATTCAAAAGCATAGAATAAAAATATTATTGAAGTTGTGCTCTTCGATTTTTCTTAGAATCAAACTCATTAATTATTATATCATTATCAATAGTTTCCGCTAACTCCCTTTCAATATAGATGACCATAGAATCTGTTAAAAACTCTTCTTCCATCTTGTTACGAAGAGCTGTTTTAACAAGTTTCATAGCTGAAAATGCTCGTTCCGTTGTTGCTGTAGAGACGGGAAGAGTTAAAACAAGACGAATCAACCTACCAATTAAATAATATACTGCATTCAATATATAAGTAAATGATATAATTATAATATATATAAACTAATAAATGAGAAAAAATTACCTGTCAATCAAATTGTAACTTCCTGATTTGCTTGTTTCAATTAATCTTTGACATAATTCAGAAATAGTTGATAAATTCTGAAATCTTTTATGGGCAACAATATCAATCTTATAGTGCTCCAATTGCATTCTCAAGTGGTGTAAATCTTGTGTATCAAAATCAAGAGGATAGAATTTCTCAGCAAGTCGATAGATGTGATCAACATTAAAAAGCTTAAAGTTTTCTTTAGGTTCCAAAGCACAACTAAGCTTAAGAAGTTCCACTGCCTCATCCGTGAATCTACTATTAAGCTCTTCAACTTGAAAATCTATTGCAGCAGTAAATACATCAAATCGATAGTGATGCTCAACTGTGATTGAATCATTTTTTTGACAAGAACGACCTGTAGCAGATTTATAACGAGCTTCCATTTGAGGTATCTCAATGTCATACTTGGCACAAACTTCTTTCACATAACTAAGTAGAATAGCAAATCCTTCTTCTCTCAAAGTATGAAGCAAAGTTTTAGTAGTTGAAACATAGTCCATTGCATTTAAAATATCTAAAGATTTCTCTTGTAATGCTCGACAAAGAAGATTTGTTAACCCCATTATCTTTTGCATCAAATGTAATATGAATATGAAATCAAAAGACTTCATCGCTATCAGCAAACCACTAGCTTCACCACGGATGGAGTTAGAGGACCCATCATACACCATGTTTTCTAATACGGTAATCACAGAACTATACATATCAATCATGTTACAAATTTAGTCAAAATTAGAACTCCAGCGAGTCTTTCCAGGCCGTAGTAAATTTCTAATTTGATTACATCCTCTACCAGTATCACGTTCACCAATAGCTACCATATGCGCAACTTCAGCTTTTTGAGCAGAAAGTAACTCAGCATGACATTTAGGAGACGCATTAAAGAGATTACAAATGGAATTCAATTTTGAAAAGAATAACCAAATGGATACCTCTTTTTCAGCAGCTGCAGTTAATGCTAGTTGAAGTCGATGAGCGAAACAATGTACATAATATGCACATGAACAATCTTTTAAGAATAGAGCTTGTAATCCATTCCAAGAGCAACGCATATTACTAGCACCATCATATCCTTGTCCCCGCATGTTGTGGATATGCAAGTCATAATAGCCAAGAGTATCATATATTTTTTTCTTAAGTGTTGCAGCAGTTGTGTCAGTCACATGTACAATAGCAAAGAACCGCTCTCGTAAAAAACCATCAATATCCACAAATCTTAATACAATAGTCATCTGCTCTTTGTTAGATGTATCTCTTGCTTCATCAACTAAAATACAGAATTTTGCATCCCCGATTTCTTTACGAATCTTAGTTCTCACTTGATTGGCAAAAATATTCAAAATATCTTTCTGAATATCTGGTGAAGTATACTTTGCATTTTTTGGAGCTTTCTCTAAGACGATGTCCCCAATATTCTCATTCATTTTTCCCATAAATTTTATCATCTCAATAAAATTTCCACGATTATTAGAAGATAGAGATTCATCATGCCCTCTAAATGCGCATGCTTGTAAAGTAAGTCATCGAATGCTTTCAATAGTTGCTGTAAGCCGCAATCTGTTCTTCTACTTTTCTTCTGAAGATTGTGCATTCATCATTTTATCAATATGACGAGGTATATTCATCAAATTATCAAGATGTTCCATAGCATTATTATGTGGTGAAGTATTGCATCCTATATGCATCAAAAATGCACATCTATCACCATCATTAACTCGCTTCCAATATTTGAATTCATCCGTCGTAAATGCAGGATTATGAGGATGCTTATGATCAAACAAGAAGCATGGAAAACAAAATGCAGCATCTTTTGAATGAGAATACTCTAACCAAGTTAATTTTTTAAACCAATGACTTTGAAATCGTCGATTTTGACTTCCGAATTTGGTCGGTGGATACTCATTCTTAATAGGCTGATATGGCCCCATCTTAATATAAGCTCGTCTAATTTCATCCCTTTGATTAATAGGATATTTCCATATCGGAGTACGTAATCCTGGATCAGGTTCAAGAGAACTGATATCAATATCTGTTATAGGAGATTTGTTAGATTGTTGATCACTTGAATTTGATATATCAATATTGGATGAAGAATTCCCTTGACTTGTCAATGTCTCCTCTTTTGCTTTAAAAAAAGAATTAATAATTTTTCTTTTCTTCATTCCTTGAGTTTTCTGTATTAAAGTGAATAAATATAGAAATTATCATTATCCAATAATAAGAAAATATCCCTTAATAACAAATCAGATACAACATAATACGAAGTCATATGTTGCTAATATCGAAACATTAATAACTAAAATAACCAAGTATATAAATAAAAGTAGCCAACTTAATGATCTAATCTATATGTCATCGAATCATTTTATCTAACCGATTAAACTAAGTATTACTTATAAATCAATTAAACTGATTAATATTTAATTATCTAATTAAATTATCTTTAATTAATTAACTAATTAATTAATTAATTAAAATAAATTCAATTACCTGATTTGGCTGTAGTTCTCGGCAGTAGGATTGGGGCTTCACTTTCTCATCCCAAACATGTTCAGACTTGAAATATGTTACTCTATAGCAACCAAACAAAATTCCTGCAACAAATGATTTTAAATGATATATCGATTCTCGAATAATTTCATATTCATCAAAGTATCTTTCTTGTACCTCAGTTCTAAAATCTTTCCTCAATACAATATGTATATCACGATCCCAAAGAGCCCAAAACAACCAATTTGCAAAACGCAATACAAGCAAATTCTGAGCCAATTCTTTTCCCAGATATTTTGCGCGTTTAGGGAGAAGGGAGGACGCGTACGAGATGGGACAAGGAAAGCGGCGTCGGCGCTGGCGTAGGTTGTCACGCGGCAAGTAGAGAGTTGTGTGTGTTGTAGTTGTGGGTCTGTGGCTGTGGCAACGTCGTTGTGGAGGCGGCGGCGTGAGATGAAGCAGTCGTTATGGGTCTGTAGCAACGTCGTTGTGGAGGCGGTATCGTGAGATGAAGGAGTCGTTGTGGAGGCGGTATTGTGAGATGAAGCAAACGTTGGTGTTGCGGCGGCGGCAGCGGCGTGAGATGAAGGTAAAAAAATAGGTTTAATTTGATGAAAGCATACTAGCATAGGGCTAAAAAAAATTTTTTGTTTTTTTGTTTTAATTGGGTGGGGCTGGAGCCCACCCTAGCCCAAGGGTGGTTCCGCCCCTGCCTTCGATGAAGCGAAAGTAAAAACTTTCATTATCATCGTAAAAGTTCTCTTCTTCCCTATTTTTATGCTATTCCTATTGTAATTCTATTGTAAAATGATTTCTCCACCTTTGAATTTGGTCCAAGCATGAGAAGATTTAGTGGAAGTGGATAGCGATCCTTGGATTAGTTGCATTACGAAGATGGATACCAAATAAATCGAAAGTATTGTGTGCTTTGTTTCAAATTTCTGCTACAAATTATCTTTAAAGATGTGAAGCAGCTCTCACGATCCTAACAACGTAGAGAAAAGTCGATTGCAATGGCTAGAAACGATGACACAAGCTTACAAGTAATAAAGAGATGACCTATTGCTAGTCATGGAAATGATGGCATAGGCAACAAAAAGAAGAATTGTCGAGAAAAATGAGGTGGGAGTATAAGGTAAGATAATGAGGAGATGAAATAACATAAAGTGGAAATGTGAAATTTTATGATGGGAGTCTGAGGGAAGTAAATATAAAGGTGTCATATTTATTTTATTAATATCAATGTTATTATTTAATCAATTTTAATTTAATTTATTTATAAAAATAAAAAATATTAATATTATACACTATAAATACTAAATGTTAATTAAGAACCGTTAAATTACACTATTTTTTTATTTGTAAATAAAAAAGTAATAGTAAAATAATAATGTCTAATAATAAATAAATTGATAAAAATAAAAATTATCATGAAAAATAAAAATTGTAATTATTATTTTTAATAAAATTAAATAATAATAATAATAATAAGAGAATAAAAAAGAGAATGTAAATAATATTTTTTTTATCATTATGTAAATTAATCTAAAATTTAAATCCTAAATAGTCTGGAATGTGTGCACCCTTTATTAAATCTATGCATGCGATCTTTAAAAGTGGTCTTAACAGTTTTGAAAAGTAACTTATAAAATCAGTCAAATAAACCTCTTCTAAATGTGTCTAACCGTAATAATTTTTGAATAGCGTAAAAACAAAATTCTAATTAAAATAGTTTTGGGAGCGATTAACTTCAATTGATTCTCCTAGTTCTATTTTTACAATCACTTTGTCGACCTCTTCTAAAATTTTGATCTAGATAATCATTTTTTAGTGATGATAACTGTTAAAGTGTTAATTAGAATTTCAAAAAAGTACTCACTCTAATTTGTAACTACTAAAATTACCTAGTATTAACTAATGTTAACTAGATAAAGTATTCGCAATTATGTAATTGCAACGTTTATTAGTATTTATAAATATGAAAGGGTTGCCATTCTAATAATATTTTAACTAATTGTAATTAAGTTAACTTAATTTTGATTAAATTAGAGTGGTTTTGATTATTTAAATAATTATAATTATAATTATTTAATATTTTTTAAAAAAGAATTAAAATGCTTGATTTTTTTTTTTGATTTTTTCTTCTGTAAAATCTTACAGCTTGTGGCAGGTAGCAAAGCAAGCAATATTTATTGGTTATTAAAAAAACAAAAAACAAGCTCCAATATTAGTGGAATGTAAGACCAGTTCTCAAGCTGATTGATACACACTACAGAGAAATAAGAAAGCAAGATCTACATTTACCATTCTTCACTTCCTCGTATGGTTTGAAGAGTTTGATTAAAAAAAAAATACAACAGCAGAGAGAGAGAGACTCTCTGTGTTCATTGCAGACCAAAAGCTGTTCTAATATTCCTTGAAAAGAAAAGGTCAATATGTATTAGTTCTATTGATTGTTTAATTTATTATTATTATTATGAATTTGATTAAGATGGCAGCAGCCGAAGAGAATGCGAGTCATGATTTCATGAACTTCCTGAAGAAGGAAAAAAAAAGAAAGAGGAAGGAAGTGACTGAAAGGAGAAGACAAGCGACCCAGGCAAACTAAAGACCAAGGTTGAAAAGCTTGATGCCAAGATCGATGTCTTGAAGGCCAAAAGGGAAGGATCATAGAGCAATTCTATGGACTTGAAGAAGCTGCATCTTGATTTATTTATTTTTTATTTTTTAAAAAGGAAAGTATTTTTGATTCATATATATTCGAAGCTGACCAGCTCCCGCCAATAGTTCTAAATGTACATCTTGTTGAATGCGTATGCATAACAAAAAACATAGTTCTAGTTGCTATTTCCAAAAGCAAATTGATCGCGCCAAGCATGTCCAATTCAGCCTCATGTTTACGATAATTCAAACCAATTTAGGCTCAAACAGTGAGTTCTAGTGGCTGCTGGTTATCAGGATCCCAAACCAAGTTTATTTCATACTTGCGAGTGTAATCCTGCAAAGTCATTAGAACAAGAATGAATACTCTATTTTGTATATCAAAGGGCAATCGAGCAAGAACAGCGAGCTTTTATCGGTGGTATCTTTATCGACTAATTTACCCATTTCTTTAGTGCTAAAATGTTCCTAACAGGTTAGTTACCTCTAATTTTCTGATAAGTTCCTTGGCCGAGGGAGCAGAGACAATGATGTGCTGAGCTGCCTCACTTATGAACCCTTCATCAACAGCCATATCGATAAATAACAGAAGGGAATCGTAGAAACCTTCGACATTCAGCAGCCCAACCTGACAAATTCAAGATAAAACACACACAGAAACACTCAATTCTGCTATTTGTTAAGAACTCAAATATCATGAGCAAGACAATACCGGCTTCTTATGAATCCCTAGCTGAGCCCATGTAATGACCTCGAGAAGTTCTTCCAGCGTTTCGTATCCGCCTACAAACCAATTAATTCATATAACGATCGATGATGCCCGAAGGTTAACTAACTAGCAGAGATCAAAGCATCATATATATATCTATGGTATATCTAAACCAGGTAATGCAATGAAGGCATCTGCTCGGCGAGCCATCTCAGCTTTCCGGGCATGCAAATCGGTAACGGTTAGCACTTCTCCTACAGCATGATCAGTTAGCTGCAAATAGCTCAATGAGGTAAACAACTTGATCGTCACACGAAAAACAATTGAGCATACATCTGACAACAAATATTTAAAAATAATTTGCAGAAAAAGAAAAGCATAAATACTAAAGTACAAATTGAAATCAATAAGAATATATATAATCTGAATTCTCATAATACCATACAATAAAAAAAATCCAGAATTATATGGAACACTGCTTCATGTTCACTTTTGACTTAAAAGCACATACTTTTCCAGTCTATTTCTTTTCGATAAGAGGTTAGGAAACATTGAATTATTGAATAAAGAATAAGAATCCAAAATAAAAGTGTGAACCCCATGAACACTTTCTAAGGTAGACATTTGCTTAGTGTATATGAAATACATGAAATGAATAAGAATTAGAAGTTAGAAAAGCTCGATTACATATACCTCGCTTGGCATCAAGGACCTTGTAGTCACCCTGCCCAGAAAACATAGTAAAAGAAACATCACATACGGTGTTTAAGTATGCATATAGAGAAAGAGTATAAACCCTAGAACATGACGGCCGCCGTCATGCACTGCATGAGAAAGAAGCCCCATCAGTCCAATGCTCCCTCCTCCGTACACCAAATCAATTCCACTCTTCACCTGCATGTTATACCCAATAGAGCAAGCTAAGCTAAGCTAAGCTAAGCTAAAGAGGAAGAACAAAGAAGCATCTGTTTATCCTTTTTTTACCTTTTTATTATAATGGAAAAAAGAAAAAAAAAAAAAAAAGAGAGTTGATTTGGTGGAAAAAAGCAAGTTACACTTACCAATTCATTTCCTAGATCCACGGCAGCTTGTTGATAGCTTGCCTTCTTCCCTGGTTGACTTCCACAGAAGACACATATTCTCTTAAACCTTGATCTCTCCTCCTCCTCCTCCTCCTTCACTCTTTCTACCTCCATTCCTTTCTTGATTATCAGAATAAGGTTTCTCTAAGCTATTTATACGAAAAAAAAGAAGTCGAAACTAAATCTTATAAGAAAAAGGAATAGATTTGGAATAGAAATTTGCTTTTGTAATGGATCCGACGGCGTCGGATCACGTGCGCATCGTTGACTAAAGAGCGTGGACGATTGGTAGCAGCATAAATATACATGTATATATATCGCCGTATTATACATATGTCGGCGGTTATTAGTTGATTAAATAATAAACCGGTTTCATACTGACAATGGCGGCTTCTTCCTAATTAATTATTATTTCAGAGCGAACCATACCATTTCCGTGATAACAAATTAACAATAACGAAATAAACCGGTTTGCTGACGTCCTGACTGACGCCGCCACCGCGCCCCGTGCGTACGCTATCTTCCTGCTAAGCTGCTACGAGAGTCGGAACGCGACTCTGAAAACGAACGCGTTAAGGATTACGCAGAATATTACTCATTCGCCTATTGGTGGAAAAGCTGGACACAGGCGTGGGCCCAACGCTAGACAGATTAACCCACAATTGAGCCGGGTTAATTGAAGATGAAAAAAACACCTAATTGGAATAGGAAGCAATGATTATTTATGGCAGACATATTTAATCGCATGTCATTTCGTGTTAAAGAGAGTCCTCCCTTTCCGAGAAGGCTTTTTTAAAGAATTTTTTTTTGCTTTTAGAGCTACTCCAATGTAAAATTTATCAAAAGTTTATGAAATTGAAAAGCCTCACCAAACAAGTTTTTAATGATTATATATATAAGATTTGAGATTTTTAATTTAAGAATAGGTTTAAATTTTTAAATCTATTTTTTTCTCTTAAACATGGAGCTAATAATTAATATTAATGAATATCATAATGTTTTATAATATTTTATTTTATAAATAATTAATAATAAATTTATTTAGGAAGAGAATTAATATGTATAAATCATGCAATTACACGTAGAGAGAATTATAAAAAAATTCAGTTTTAATCATTAGAAATATTTCATGAGTTTTTATAATATTAATATAATATATTGAAATCTTAAAAAAAAATTTATTCAAAATTTTAATTATCGAAGATGTCTTTATTTTTGACCTAAAGAAGTAGGAGGAGAGAGATGGACGATGATGATGAGGGAGTTTTGGGAGAGGTGCTTCTTTAAATGCTCCGAAATGACATGACAGGGAAGATGGAAAAGCTCTTGCTATGGATTTATTTTATCTTTAAATACGCAAGAAATGTGTGCATGTTATTTAGATTTTACAGGATATGATAAGGTTGCCCTACGAGTTTACTTTACGTTTCAAACATCTTAAATGATATGATAGAAGGCTCACCTTTTTTTTTTGTAAGCTCCTGAAAAAAAATATTTTATTTTCCCATATTATTGAGATCGTTCTTCTCTTTAGGTAATTTTTGTTCACACTCTAAATCTGCAAAAATTAATCTGCACCAGCCGGGAATCGAACCCGGGTCTGTACCGTGGCAGGGTACTATTCTACCACTAGACCACTGGTGCTATTGGTAGATAAAGTGATTTAAAATATTCTATTATTTTGTTTCGGAAATGAAATAATGATAATATTAGAATAACAAAATAAGATTAGTGTTTTTTTTTAGAATATCTAATTTTGAAAAAAAAAAAAAAAACAACAACAACAAACCAAAAGGCTGTGAAGTCTAGACGAGACCCGTTTCAAAATGTACCGACACTTCCATTGGTCCACCTAATGCGTGCGACACAAGTCACGGAACGCGAGCCGACTTGACCTACGAACATAAATTATTCGAAGGGTGAAGTTGCGGGTGGGCGTCAATGCGTAACAATTAGAAATTCTCTCGACAATTTAAAAACTCTCGTCTCTTCTGATGAGTAGCATTCTGCAAAGCGAGTCATGAATACGTAATCCGAGCCGGGTCAGCCTGTGTCTCCATCGGGCGGCCCATGCGGTACGGACACCGACCTTTCGCTAATCTGACGGCCGTGATCGTTTCGCAGATCCGGACCGGGTCTGCGAGCGGAAAAGAAAAGGCGAAGGCGGTGACCGACTCCGCTCCCCGCTTTGGTGTGCGCTTTTTAATTATTTCCCGGCGCCGATTCGTTGGCGTGCGCAGCGAAGGAGAAGCAAAATAGATCTCCGAGTTCGTCGCAAGTACCACTGTCGCTGCCATTTTTGTCAAATCTCTCCGCTTCTGTTTCTGTGTCCGTGATCCCATTCGAGGTTCGATGTGTTCAGATTAGCTATGATCCTTGGTTTTTGTTTTGTTTGTGAAATAATGAGTTTTTAGATTGATTTTGTTGTTCTTTTTGGATGTGATAGCGTGGGAGCCCTAGATTTGTAGCCATGAGTACGCGTTAAATTAGGGGGGAAAAGGAAGATTACTGAGATTTCGGGTCGAGCATTTGTAGTTCAGATTCTTATCCATCTCCTTTGGTTCTGTGGATCCCTGACCTCACATGAATGCTAGATTTTGGTTGGAAGAGACTCTTTTGCCGTTCATCTAGTATTGCTCATGATTTCCTCCTCGGAGGTTATTTTCGTGGAAACTTCATTGGATTTTCGTTTCTGGTCCAGTGTTTTCGTTGACAGTATAAGAGGTTTCCATTTTTCCATACGAGATGTAACGGTTACATGGTGGTGTGTTGGTTCTAATGGCGGAAAGGGTTATGCCCATCTGAAAATGTTACCTGATCTTTCATGGTCTTTTTTTCTTGCGGTTTTTCTGGAAGGTTGGGAAAGAAAATAGCTCCTCGTTTCTGGAAAAAACAATGATTAACATCCTGACAGTCAAGCAGAAATTTTTTTAATAATATGCTGCATTTTAGTCTCCAATTCTATATTCTTAATTTGAGGATCTAATCATGACACTATGTCCCCGGACACAATTAAGACCTTTTTTTTGAAAAAAAAAATGTAAATTCTCTATTTAATGGCCTGCTTAGTGTCGGTTCTATGAAGGAAGATAAATACTGATACATAGGTCATAAGCACATGGTGAGGTAAACATTGACCCCTGGGCTACCTCCTTTCTTGAAGCATTGACAAAGGGAGGATTGTTGCTAGATTTGATAAGCTAACTGATGCATCCAATGTATCAATATGAGTAAATGACTGTGAGATCCTTTGATCGTGTGCAATCTTTTTTTTGTTTGGTTAATTTGTTAGCGTGTTGAGATGTGTCCTGTCAGCCGACTAAAAATTTAACTGGGGTGAGCTCATTCAAATTGCTTTTCATTTTCGTTGCTATCTTAATGCTTAAACGTATATCAAACTTTTTATTTGTTTCTCTCTCCATTGGCTAATGTGCATTTGTCAACGACAGACTGTGTAGACGTGCCCTTTTCCATAGGAAGAAGGCATTGTTATGATGCTGTCAGCTGTCAGTCTATACTATATTTTCATGGTCCCCCCTTTTGTTTGCATAACAGTAGTTCTGCCTATAATATGTTTATTTTGAATGATTTCTAGTTCTATCCTTCCCCAAATATATGATCCAAAGCAAAATTTGGATCTTACATTGGTTCCATATTGTGAAACTTTTTGCTACATACAAGTTCCTATTGATTCTATAAAAGAAAAATTGAAGAATTGAACACTAGCTTTCTTTTGCAAGGATTGATCTGGGATGGCCATTGTAATAGGTCACATCAAACCCACACTATTTTTTAGTCTAGTGCAAATGCACACTTCTTTTAACAAAATCATGATACAATTTTCACAAGCACATAGATTTACATTTGCCAGACTGTTACTAGACTTACATTTGGGGTTCCTTATTGATCTCTATTGTCTTCTATTGTTTTCAGAGTTTCTGTCACTGCATGCAGGAAGTTGAATTCATGGATTGAAGAGAAAAATTTTGATGTTTAAGAAAGCAATACATCTGGGCATCGACAAACTTGATGTGGCTTCAGCTAATTGGCTGTAGTGAACTGTGGAAATGCTTTTGACTGTTGAAGGAGGAGGATTCTTTTCTTCTTCTGCATCGGGATATACCAATGGTCTTGCCCTTTTGCTTTTTGGGCGGAAAAATGAACAGCCCATGAAAGTTTCACCTTGGAGTAGTTACCAGTTAGTGGAGCATGAATTTGAGCCTGAACCTCAGTCAACTACCACAAAATCCCAAGGATCTGGGGGCTTCATTTCCTTCAATTGCTTTAGGCATGCTCATGCACAACTTGATGGGCAATCTCCAAGCAAAATTCGCCTAGTTAAACAGTCTGAAATTTCAACAGATACCTCTTCTGACACAAGCAAGACAACAGCAAGTGATACTTGTTACAAGAGTGACAGAAAGCCTTGCCTAAAGGATAAGCTAAAGAAACCTTCCAGAGATTGTTCCACATACAAAGATGTTGATGCCAATGAGCTCATAGAGCAAACTGAAACTGAGACATCTTGTTGCACTGTGGGTAGAAAAGTTCAGTGGACAGATAAATGTGGCAAAGAACTTGTTGAGGTCAGAGAATTTGAGCTCAGGTATGTTTTACTATGATATTAGCAAATAAAATATACAAAGCATCATATGGTTAGTATTCTGTTCACAGTTCCTACCATACTTGAAATAGATTATTGTAGGTAAGGAATTTTATGTTTCTTTCATTTAAATTTGTAATCTGTTTTCCTGAGTTTTATCTCATTTTTTTTGCTTATTCTAAAGTCATATCATCAATGACTTGTGGTATTGTAACCAGGAACCACAAAATTGAGTTATGTGAAATATCTCAAACTTCATTTCTAGTGATCTTGTATGATGCCATAGAAAATAATAATAATAAGAGAAATTTTGGTTGTAATTATACTGGTTCACTTAACTGTTAATAGTTTCATATTTAAATTTTTTCACCTATTTTTCCTGTCATAGTGCTGAAGTGCTCACATAGAAAGCAACTTCATCTTGTTCAAATTGTCAGTTGCAACCACATTAGTTTTCTGAAATTTACTTGTCTACCTTTGTTGGGAGCTTTCTATTCATTTAACTATAGTTTAGAATTTATTGATGATTAATATAACCAGATGACTCGTAGGAAGAAACCTGTAGATCATGTATTCATTTCAGCTATGGTCCGCATTACAATTTGATATATTCATTTAAACTATTTTAAAGAACATAATGAGTGCAAGTCAGCGGAGATAGCTTGAGATTAGTCCAGGATTAGGGTAAAATCATTGTGTCTAACTAGCAATAGATGCAAGGTGATCAGTTTTTTTTTTTAGTATTTTCAGAAGGGCTTTCAAGCTATGGAAAAGTTGAAAAAGGGAGATGTTGCACGTCATGGGAAGTTCATGTAGGAACTTTAGTCAACATCTAGCTTTTAGAGGGAGTTTGTAAAAACATAGATATACTCATCAAGTTAATCTTCAAAAAGGTGGAGTTATTGGAGCCATTCACAATGCTCATGAGTGTTGCGATGCAATGCACATGATAGGCATAGTGCACTGCACTGTTATTGCACAATTGCCCGTGCGCGCCTGAGCTAATATGACACTTAGCAATGAAGCTTACATAGTGCAATGTGACACTTAATTCACATTTTATTTTGCTTTATTGCGTTGAGGCACATAATTTGATAATTGTCAGACGTGACAGTGCTCTCCACCTAGGTTTCTATATAGGAAGATGGATCTACCAATCAAATGTGCTTATCAACTATTGCCTTACTGGTGCAACCTAATGATTGAGCGGATCTGGGTTAAATAGTTTGGTACAAACTAGATTGTTCCAGCAATCCAAGAGCCAAGTCTAGTTGGGTGCAGTCTAAGAGATATAGTCCAGCCAAGGGACGAAATTAGTCTATGTTAAGGGCCAGAGTGGGCTTGGAAGACTCACTTGAATTTTATAGAATTCTCAGCAAGCAAGCAACGAGCTTCCTATTTTGCTCCTGCACTAACCTTCTTCCTCACTCTAGACTAAGTTTCAGCCATTGAATTTCCACACTCTGGTATACAGATTCAGCGACATGTTTTTTCTGTCAAATGGGTTGTCGGTTGTTCTTGGACAGTGCAAGTCTATAAAAGGTTACTCTATCTCATTGTATTGTTGAGGAAATTCATCGGCACAACATTGATGAGCACGAATGGAGCCTCTTGAAAATGATCTTGTGCAACGGCTATAATGTCGCTAATAAAATTTTATGCTGGCCAAATAGTGAAATCATGAGCAACTCATACACAGTATGAAAACCACAACTAATTTCATGTAAGCTCAGTAACACACTGTCAATTTTGCCTCCAGATTAATTCTTATTCTGGTATTCTGCATAAGCTATCAAATCCAGTATCACTGTGTCCTTATTTCTCTGTTCCACACATATTAAGCAAAAGATCACTGACTCGATGTTCTCTCTTTTCATTATAGTGCTCGTCCAGTGTTTATGTTGATATCTGCCTTTCAAATGTTACAGTGATTATGGTGTATCCGACGATGAATTTGAACACGAAAAATTGAGAAGATGTGAATGTGTAATTCAGTAAATTTGCATTTGCCATGCCTATGTAAAGGCAAACAGATCCGCGTATCACATAATTTACGACATCCACTGTGCTACTGCTCCATTACAATAATCAAGGATGCCCATTCAAGTGTTACGAGGAACCTCAGGACTGCAGTGAGGCAGCCTTTGTTTTTGGTAATTTTTTTTCTGTCCATGTATCCTTGCCCTCCTGATTCTTTGGAGGTTTTTTGAACGTTGGTAATCTATGTAATCTCTCGGTCGAGTCATTCAGTGTTTCCTTTTCTCAACAACGTGCTATTGTATTAGAATTGCTATGAGATAAAATCAATGATTTTGTTATAGAATATAGTAAATAAATATAATGCAATTATAATACCCATCTTTTTTTCTCAGTTCCTATCTATATTTCACAGATAGAGGATTTCACATTAAATTACTTGAAACATATTTCTAAAATTTGTAGATCTGATTTTAAAAGTAATTAAGCAACCACAACCAGAAACTGGAAATAACAAAGGAACTCAGCCAAATCTTATCCCGGCCGCAGGTCGCAACACAGACTTGTCTACGTCTCGTCCACTTCTTTCCTCCCCTTCCTTATATCCCCTATAAAGCCACTGCAAAATCCACAAAAAAAGAAATGGAAGATAGAGAGGGAGAGGTAGGGGGAGATTAAGAGAAAAGCAAATCTCCGGAATCATGTCGATAGCAGCTCCCTCAATCCCTTCCATCAAGATCAAGACTTCCTCTCCTCACCCTTGTTCAAGTCTGTCTTTGAGGCCGCTGATCACCACCATCAGGAGTTCCCAGGCTGAGGGTCCTCTGAGGAGGCCTGCAACCCCCTCTTTGTCCCCTCCCCCTCCTTTACCTTCTTCACCACCTTCCGTTTCTCCTCCTCCTCCTCCTCCTGCTGCTCCTGCTCTTGCTGCTGCGGCCTCCAAGGAGGTGGTGGTGACCTTGGAGTTCCAGAGGAAGGTGGCGAAGGAGTTGCAGGACTACTTCAAGCAGAAGAAGCTGGAGGAGGCGAACCAGGGACCTTTCTTTGGCTTCTTACCTAAGAATGAGATCAGCAATGGCAGGTAAATTGACTTATCTATTGATTTCTTAGGATCAGGGTGATCTTTATTTTGCCCCCTTTCTGTGTCTTTAATCTTCTTCTCGATATTCTAGCTTTTAGGATAACGATCTCTCACTCAAACTCAATAAAAACTTACATTTGAACCTCCAACTGTTAGGCATTGATTTTTTTTTTAAGATGAATTGTTGTTATACAGTTGGATTCGGCATGAGGAACTGATTTCTCATTCGAATTGTTTTTCGTTCCGGGCTTTTGAAATTATCTAGGGCATTCAACTGGTTGTGGGAGGCTGTGAAATTGGACAATTAGCTTTCATAATCCAGACAGAGTTGTGAACATGAGAATGACACAATTCAAAGTGGAAAAACAATCAGATCGGAAGATGGTAATTGTGAAATTTAGTTGAACTTCCAACAGTAGGTTAGTTGTCTTATGGTGCAATGATAAGATTGTTGAGGATACCGAAATTTCCATTAGCTTTTGCTGTGTGTTTGGATCATGGGAATAGCAATTCTATCTCCTATAAATCTCATGGAATAGACATTCTTGTGTTTAGTTGCAAATTGACCTTGGAATATCAATTCCCAGCAAATTGTAATCTCATATCATAAGGAATAATGATTCTTTTCTCTACTTTAGGAATCATTACTTATCAATTCAATTTTTCAAATAATACATCTAATTGACCTCCCAACCATCTTCTTTGGAATGGATAGAGGTTGCACCCGGGGCTATGGTGTAGCGATAAGGGTGCTCAGTTGTCTCCAGGCACTCATAGTTCGATTCCCAGCTACGGCATATTTGCAGAAATTTTTTCTCCAAATGGGACCTACAACTAAGGGATGTTGGGCTTCTAGGTCATTCGTCGTAAGTGCTTTCCGATTTATCTTGGTGGCCGGTGAGAAACTTTCGTAACGTCAGGTTAGTCTGGGTAATCATTTTTTTAAAATGGATAGAGGTCAGTCCAATCAAATGATCAAATTGGTTGAGTTGGGTAGGCTAATCAGATCAAGCAAGCCAAGTGGCTGGCTGAGACAATTAGACAATCATATCGATTGGGGTATAACATGATACTTGGGTTTGCAAGTCAGATGGGTTAGTAGGGTAAATTGAGCTAGATGATTGGATGGGTTGATTGGGCCAAGTGGCATAGCCTAGCCGCACTCACTAGTTACACTTATTGAGGCTGGTGCCCTTATCACGTTAGACTGGTCAAACAAGCCTGTCATGCCAATTAGGTTGATCAAACTTGGTGGCTAGAAGAGTAAAGTAGGCTCGACAAACTAATTGAGTCAGGGCTATCATGTTGGATGAGTTAGACAAGTTGACTATACTTGTGGTTAGGTGGACCAATCTCAACAGATGTGTGAATCAAGCTAGACGGTCACACTAGTCAGGCGGGGATTAGTCTATTGGTCGAATATGCTAGCATGGCCAAGAAGAGCAATCTACAGTCGAATGGACTAGTCGTTCAAACTGACAAGTTGAACCTAGTGACATCAATCATGTTGATTGGGTTTATGGGAGTAGGCAAATAGGCTTGATACTAGTAAACACAAGTGGAGTTGGAGTCAGGGGCAAAGGCAAGTGTTATCCTATTGGGCCTTGCCCTAAATCCCCAAATCAAATTCCACGATAAGCCCGGGGTCTTTTTTATATATATACAACTCTTATTATCGACCGATTAGCCTGGCTAGATTATAATTGTTGGCAACGCCACTAATTTAGGTAGTCATACCCGCTACCAAAAGGTCACGGGTTCGAATCTTGGAAACAACCTCTTGCAAAATGCAGGGTAAGGTTGCATACAATGAATCCTTCCCTGGGATCCGTATAGCGGGAACTTCGTGTACCGGGCTGCCCTTTTTATATATATATATAATGTATAAAAGTCAATATATATTTTTTTAAAAAAAAAAATTCTTAATGCCCCTCATGCTAAAAAAAATAAAGTGTAGTTTTGTCTCCCTACACTCAAAATCCCATGTGTGCCACAGGTATTGATTAGACTAGAAGCTTCAAGCAGGCAAGCCATTTGAGATAGATAAGTTGGATAAACAAAATTACAGAGGGATATTTGTTTTCTTTGTCAAAATTAGTCCTTGTAATTGATTATACCATTTCTACCAACCAATTATAAAAATAATTATATATGCCTATTCGATTCTATCAACCAATATAAAGAATAATTATTCCTTTTTTTCCCCTTATCTATTCTATTCTTTAGGAACATTTATTTCATATCTCATCTATATTCCGTGTATTAAAAGCATCATTAGTTCTTTTACATTATAGCAACAAAACAACATTGCTGTTATATACTGTATATATGTCTCTTCACTGCTAGCAACACTAACTTTGCCTTAAGAAAACTGCACTTAAAATCAATATTAATCAAGTCCTTACATGGTTTTACATCGACTGTCGTGTTAAATCTACAACTCTTCTTTTTCATCCAGACTTGGTTTGCCATTTACATCGTGAAGCAAACTTTTACCAGTCAATAAATTATACTTGATAATGAAAAAAAAAGGTTTACAGTGACAAGTATAATAACAGAACATCTAACAAATCTTGGTTTTGATGTGATTGTTGTCTGGTGCTTTGGCAGATGGGCGATGTTTGGATTTGCAGTTGGGTTGTTGACAGAGTATGCAACAGGTGCTAGTTTCGTCCAGCAGCTTAAGATCCTCGTCTCCAATTTTGGCATCCTCGATTTGGAGTGAAACTTGTGATTGTTAATCTGTACAAGATTTCAACCATCAACTCTCTTGTTCTTGAATTTGATTGAGAACTCAAAGCTCTACAGACTCTCACTCCTTTTCCTGTATTGTAAACATATGCTTAAGACAAATGGTGTGAATATCAGTTGAATATTTCAGATGGTGTTGTGTCTCAGTTTTCTTCTTCCATATAATTTCTTCAGTTTTATTCTTCTAGATAAAGAAGCATTCATCAGGTTCTTGTTCTCTGGAATATATTCTTTTTGGTGGTCAAGCACATCTGAACTATCCTCTGTGTTTAATTGATACCTTTTTGAAATTTTCATAATGAAGTGATGATCAATATTATCAATGACAGTTGAGTAAGTTCTCTAGTGAGAAATGGATCTAACAATGTTAACCGTCTGAATGAGCCTTTATTAGAACTTCTCGATTTATTTTGGTGGTTGGATCAATCACTCATAGGATTAGTTCGTTCAAGAGTTGAATACTTGGTGCCAAAAAAAAAACTTGAGAAAGTTAGATGACTGATTTAGGGATTAAATAATCTAATTTTATTGTCAATACATTTAGTCTTATTGTATTATCTTGTCTGAGAATGTCGATGGTCAACTTGCTAGTGATTGTATGTTGAGGTTGACTATCTGGGTGATCACTTGGCCATGTGATCTTGTGAAACTTTTTCAAGGAGCCTAGGATGAGAAACATGCCAAGAAAAGCAGGCTGGAGTGACAGCTAGGGGATTCTCTAGCACAGCCACTCCGATGTTTAAATAAGTTTTCGAAGAAAGAGGAGTAGAAGATGCGTAAAGGAATTAGGGTTTGATGCATTATGTGCACACACCTTTTCTCACGAGGAGATGCTACCTTTTATAGGATCGTGACTGTCCACATTCTCCCAATATCCCTAGTTTTTCGCGATCATTCCCACATTTCTGGGCGCTTTTATTTTGGGGTGTAAATATCTATGTTTCCCTCTTTTCTCGCGATAACGGGTATGTTGTCCATGTCTTTAATAAATGATGGTTCATTACTTTAATTTCAGACAACTGGGACCGTTTTGGGTTAGTCGTGAGTAGGGAGTCGAGTCTGAATTGGATTATGAATCGAGAACTGAGTCTGATCTTGGATCCATGCCGGGAGTCGAGAGTCGGGTCTAGATTGGATCCTGAATCGAGAATCGAGTCTGATGTTGGATTCAAGTATGAAGTAGGGAGTCATGCCCGTTTTGGGTTAGTTGGGAGTAGTGAGTCGTCTTAATTGGATCCTAAATCGAGAACTGAGTCTGATCTTGGATCCATGCCAAGAGTCGAGAGTCGGGTCTAGATTGGATCTTGAATCGAGAACCAAGTCTGATCTTGGATTCTAGTCGAGAGTAGGGAGTCGTGCCTCGAGTTGCCAAGGATCATAGCACAATTTCTTTCGGCTTTTGACCATCATCTTGACAAGACTACTGACCCCTCATTCCATGTGACACCTCCTAATTACCTCCTATATTACTAATATTCCCTTTAAGTCTGGTCGAAGGAGGTGGAAGTCCTACTGATTTGACCAGTAAGATGTGGCAAGACATCCTTCTTCATTTTGATTAGCTGGACATGTGGCGAAGAGTAAATCCTAGCGTGACTTTTAACAAGATTTACACCTTAATTGTTGCCACACCTCTTAAATGTAGAACATGATTTTATCAACTTTGGTTTCTGAACCCAAAAGGCGTCATTATCTCCAAAGTTATATTACATTAATGTGAGGTGACCCTTAGCAGGGAGGACTGAGCGTCTACCTCAACATAATGATGGTTTGGAGCTGCTATGACCCATGTACTTGATTGGGCAGCCAATTATCCTCTTTGCTTTCTAGATGATCCAGATCTAATGGTCATGACCAGACACATGCAAATATAAATTAGGTTGTGAAGGTTGTTGTCTTATTATACAACCCTTGTTCGTGTATACGCCTCTCTTTGTTGTCTTTATTTTAAGATTTTCTGAGTTTCTGCCCTTAATTAAGTTGTTCCCTTTCTTGTTATTTGTCATTCACCAGTTTGCCTTTGGCCCTCCCCTTTTTCTGCTAGTGTCAATCCGAGTATTAGTCTGGTGATGGCTGCAGGGTCTTCATCTACTACTTGGCATAAGTCTGTGAAGTCAAGTTTTAGAAGTGGTACGTTAGACCGACTAAGGATCACCTACGGGATTCCGACTGATCATGGTCTAATACTTTCCAACAAGAACAATCGCCTTAACTATCCTCCTTTGGGATGTGTGTCATTCTTCCAAAGTCACCTGTTACGCTTTCCTATTCCTATTTTTTCATTGAGGTGTCCCAATATTTTCGTATTCTCTTGTCTCTATTGGGGCCAAACTTATTCATAATTTTAACTGAAGTGGTTATCCTATTTTATTTGTACCAAATTTCTATACCTGCTTGACTATTCGATTGCTTCTTCTATCTAAAGAAAATGGAAGATGCAGTATTCTTCTTCTCCTCTCGAGTTGGGCATGCCCTACTCAAGGGCCTTCCCTCATCACATAACGTGTGGAAACTACAATTTTTTTTCGTCCGACCCCTAAGTCCCTTATCCTAACTAACTCATTGGCAATGCAAATTACCCCCACCTCCTCATCTAAAAGATCATCACCTAGATTAGGGTTATTTTCATGCCTTAGAGCGATTGCAAGACCTAAAGTTTGACAACACTTCATTACTGGAGGAAGGGTTGCTTCACATGTTTGAGCTAAGCCTCGTTTCACCTCCCCTTCAACTCCCTTTTAGTAAGGTTTTCCTCTTTTCTGAATTTTGATTTTTAACTGAAGGTTTATGTTTGTTTCTATAGCTTCCACTTGTTAGGATCAAAAGATTTCAGATATTTCCATAATAGTATGATATTATATATTTTGGGTCTAAGCCCTCATGGATTTATTTTTAAGCTCTACCCAAAAGTTATCATACCAATAGAGATATCTTCATCTTATAAATCTATGATCTTTTCCATGTATTTCTAATGTAGTACTTTGATAGTATTTCCAACAATCCTTCCCTCAAATGAAGGATCACTATTACTCTCATAGTTCGAACTTCTTTACAAGCATCTGGTCATCTTAACCTGCTCCAGATCTCCTCGCAAGCATTTGGTCACTCTTGTCCTACTCTGGGTCTCTCTGCAAACATTCGGTCACTTTTGACCTACTCTGAGCCTCCCCATAATTTAGTTCAAGACCATCCCACATGACATATGTCTGGACCATGTCTCTGATACCATTTATTGGAACCAAAATATTTCAAATATCTCCACAATAGTATGATATTATTCACTTTGGATCTAAGCCCTGATAGATTTATTTTTGGGCTTTACCCAAAATATCTCATACCAATAGAGATATCTTTATCTTATAAATTTATAATTTTTTCCATATATTTCTAATGTGGGACTTTGATTGTATTCTCAACACTACTATATTGAAAGTCTTTCTAGGTCAAGCGATGAAGTTGTCAGACGCCGAGTTGGAAGCTTGTGGTACTAAAATTACTGACCCAATGAAGGAGACAACAATCAATAGGGAAGTTCTACCTAATCCAACGCTCATCTTGGTGGAAGCAACACCTCCATCATCAGCATGTGCAGAGCCCCCACTCTCGGGGGACTCTAGGTCCCTTTATAGATGACCCGGAAATGCGTTGATTGTTTAAGCACAACCCCTCTCCATCGTGGGCTTAGGGCTCGGCTTCCCCTTCCCACTCATAAAATTCTCATGCAAGAATCTTGTCTCTCGATGGTCCTTCACATTTGCTTGTTCATCTCCCAACTCCCCCTATAGAAATGCCTAGTGATCCAATGGATGCTAGTTCTCCGCATCTGCTTGTTTCGACTCCTCTTGAGGCCACAACCTTAACTTCCCTCTTGCAAATAGACATAGGGGTCAACTCCTCATATCCCTCGTTGCAGCTTGATCTCCTGGCCCCTCAAGCCGACGACTACCACTCCCCCCTCCCTAAGGACAACCAGCTCTAGGAGAGTTCCAATTAGATCTCACTCTCTTTAGCCCGGTGACGACAAGGTGGAAGGATGGTGAAGTGGCTGCAGAAGGTTTTTCTCTTATAGCTCTAGTAGAGGAGATGATGGGAATCGGGGTCAATCATATGCCGAAGCTGATAGTCTTTAGTCAATGATTCCCAACGATATGGTAGGGTCATCATGAAATGTGTGCACATATAAACAAACTAGAGACCCAGTTGGTTTCTCTGAAAACCAAAGTTACCTTGGCGTAAGTAGAGCTGACTCGTCTGAAGAACCTGAGGAACAATCCAGTTATAGAGCAATCAGAAATTCTTCATTTAAGGAAGATTATATCTGAGGGGAAATCAGGCAGTCTCTAAGCGAAGTATGAGATTGATTGGCTAAAAAAGGAGATATATTCCTTGGAAGCTCAGAATAAGAAACTAGAGTCGAGGAGGAAAAAGCAACAGAAGGAGATCAAGAAGCTAAAAATCACAGTGGAGGCACAAGAGGTGAAACTCGAGATAGCTAAAGCAAGGATAAATACTGCCAAAGGAGAGCTAGATGTCTGTTAAAAAAAGGCTTAATCATTTTAAGGTGGAGTTGGGAGCTACTCGGGAGGAGACTGAGTCTAGCAAAGCTTTGGTGGAGGATTGGCTGCGTGAGTTGGAGTTTTTTTGTGGCAAGGCGGAGGCCACTCTTGCAGGAGTTGAGAACGAGCTTTGGGTGGGCAACATTAGAGGTTGCGCACTAAGAATGGAATCTACACAAGCATTAGCTGAGGCCCAACTCCGTGAGCTTGAGACTACCCGTTCAATGGCTGAGATCATTCAAGATGAGGTTGAGGGACTAAAAGTCCCTAAGGTCGAATTGCAAACATCTCATGAAGCCTAAAGAGACAAGCTAGCAAGTACAATGATTGAGCTCTTGGCGTATCGCACTGGGGAACACTCTGAGAAATTTTATGGCATAGTTGGTAGATGTTTTGTCCGAATGGTACGATATGGTGTGGATGGTACTTTGAAGCAGTTGCAAGAGTTCGGCCATGGGCCCGTCAACAAACCTCCTCAAGTCGTTAAATTTTTGAAAATTACAAACAGTATCCCCGAAGAGGATGTGGAGGATTTTACTTAATGTTTCTTCCCTTTTAGGGCCAAGTCTGCTGGTGCAGCAGGGCCGACAAAAGAGGGGGGAATTACTTATCAAATATAAAAAAGAAATCTTTCCTGATCTCTCAACTCAGATTAGTAGAAGTCGCACAATTATAACAGGTTAATTGAATAACTACAAAATAAAAGAGGCAGAAGAATTTACTTGGTTACAACCTAGGTGGTTGTTAATCCAAGACAAATAAAAAAGCACTAAAAATCTCCTTCGTTGAAGACGGAGAAGCCTCTTACACTTGTTGAATTCTTAGAAAAAATTAGGAAATGAATACTAGAGTTGTTGTCTATTTCCAAGGTCTATGAGTCTTTTTATAGCCCTTGGAAAACTCTATCACAGCTTGAAGACGCCTCCAAGTTAGTCCAAGGCATCTTCCATTGGATAAGTTTTATCTGCAGCAGATAAAACTCTATCCGCGATAAACGACCATTGGAAGGCACCTTCAAAGGCTGGAAGGAGTCTTTGTACTGTTCATCGAAGGCGCCTTCCAACCATAGAAGACATCTTCCACAGCGCAAGTGTTAGAATGTATACTAAAAGTCTAGCTTTTGTATAAACATTTATTTTGAAATGAGAATTACATTGGTCAAATATCTGCATTTAGTTAAATGCAGTTGTCCATTTAATTTATATTATAGATAACATGGTGTGTGATGTTACACAGAAGATCATGTTATCAGTTCCTTATAAATTATAAATAGTAACTCACAACCAAGATGGATTGGGACAAACCATTGGAATGGTTGTAGTGTAATTTGGTATTAGTTTATCTTGACTATAAAATTACACTAGTACACTATGTGTGTATTGAGCAGGATCATTTGAGGTTATTCCTTTTATACTTACTGCATAAAATAACAGAACCTCTGTTATTATGGATGTGCGTACTCTTAATCTCGATATAATAACAAGCACATGTACTTAGTATTTATTTTTTTAATTTATTAAAGGGTGAGATTTATTCGTTAAATCAATAGACCCGATAAGTTGAGAAATAATATTATTTATATGGGGTGTTGTTGATTATAGAAGGAAACTGTGTCTTAGTTATCTAGGTTGACGATGTCCCGTTGAGGAGCTCATAAGGATTGTCATGTAAACCCTGCAGGTGGACTTAGTCTGACATGACAATGAAGCTGAGTGGTACTACTCTTGGAGCTAGATGTTAATTAAGTGAGTTGTCAGTAACTCATTTAATTAATGGGCATTCGATATCTTAAACACATGGAGATTAACACACTCATGATAAGAAGGAGCTCATAATGTAATATGGGATTGGTGCGGTAGTTCAATAATAACTCTTTAGTGGTATGAGTTATTATTGATAAACTTGAGTTGGGTGTTCGGGTCAAACACAAGAAGCTCAAGCTCATTAGGAGGCCAAAACCAATTCCTCCTCTAGGTCCCTGTTGTAGCCTCTATAAAGCCTCGCACTCACCCATTTTGATTATCCTTCCTACCCAAGAAAGGGGTCGGCCACATCCTTACTTTGTGCCCAAGCAAGGGGCCGGCCAAGCCTTGCTTGGTGCCCAATATGTGGGCCGGCCAAGCCTTGCTTGGTGCCCAAGATGTGGGTCGGCCAAGCCTTGCTTGGTGCCCAAGCAAGGGGTCGACCATAACTTCATAGAAAAGGAAGTTTTTTTTAAAAAAAACAAAATTTTGCTAAAATTTTTCCTTTTATGGTTATCTACAATGGTTAAAAAGAGAGATTTTAATTTTGTTAAAATCTTTCCTTTTTGTAACCAACCATAATAGGAATAAAAGAAAGATTTTATTTAAAACAAAATTTTGTTATAATCTTTTCTTTTATAGCTATTTACAATGGTTTAAAAAGAGATATTTTAATTTTGTTAAAATCTTTCCTTTTTTATAAATCATCCACAATAGAAATAAAAAGAAAATTTTATTAAAAACTTTCCTTTTTAGCCACTAGCAAAGAATATAAAAAGGAGGAGGATGGTGCCCAAAGAGAACCGAAGTTATCTATTCTCTTCTTGTGTGGTTGGCCCCCTTCTTCTCCTGTTTTCTTTCCTTAAGGTTGGCGGCACCTATTTTCTCCTTCCTCCCTTTCTTCCCTCTAGGGCCAGTGCTCATCTCACCTTGGTGGTCATGGCTTGAAGGAGAAGAAGAAGAAGAGAAGAAGCACTTGGTGGCCGGTTGCTTGGAGGAGAAGAAGAAGAAGAAGGAGGCGCCTCTTCACTTCGCATTCTTTGTGGCCGAGAGTTTGGAAAGGAAGGAGAAGGCCGGGTGTCTTTGTCTTGGTAGATCGTCGCTCACACGACGTCCAAGAGGAGTAGAGAAATACAACAGAAGATCAAGAGGTCTTTAAGATACAAAGAAAGGTATAACTAGTTAATTATTTTCGTTGTGTACTAGTTTAGTTTTCCTTTGTATGGATCCTGAAATACCAACACAAGAGGCTAGCTATCTTGTGCTTCGATTGAGGTCTCTATAGTTAAACCTAGGGTTTACTATAAGGAGTTTAAATATTCAATTTCTTTGAAAGGCTTTATCTAGGAAGTGGCGGATGATCTCATACCCAAGAAGGTCGAGTGTCTCGCCAACGACCTGGAAACCAATCCTTGAAATAGATATTTAATCAACTTCTGTAATACGGTTTAACTTCTGATGAACACATGGGTTGAACTTGGATTAATAATGTTAAGTTTCGTTTGCAATCCAAGTTTAACTTCTGAAAAGCACATAGGTTGCTAGGAAAAGTTCTGTGCTTGTACAAATTTTTGTACAGGGGAAATAGAACGGAATTTCTAGTAGCGCCAACAGCAAGTTAGCTAAATACTGATCTCTTCTCATAGGTAATTCTCTGGCTAACCGGAGTTGAGCTCACCCGAACCCAACTCCGACCTTCTCCTCGAGTAGCCTTCCTTCCCGGCTTCTAGTCCCTCAGGTCGTCGCGCGCGTCCTTCTCATTCGTCGGTGTACTCTTTCGCAACATTTTGTCATTCGAATGCACCAAGCCCGTCGACTCCATCCCCGTGTCATCCTTTTCGCTAGCTGTGTCTTCCGCTCGACTTCTTACATTTCTAAGCTCTTGCACACTTAGACACAAGGATCAAACACAACAAGACCTAACTTAACTTGGTTGACTACATCAAAACCATCACGGGGTACTTACAATCTCTCACTTTTTGATGTGCAACAATCCAAGTTAAATTTAGAGTAAGCAATAACATAACAAATGAAGTTAAACATGATAAATAAATATAATAAAATAAGTACAAGGATAATTAAAAAATTATCCTAAGTCTCCCTTAATCTCTTCTAACTTTTACCTATTCCTCCTCCTTTGATCACATCAAAAAAATTTGGAAAAAATAAAGTAATCTGTTAGAAAAATTTTCATAAAGAAATACTTTGTTTTTGAAAAGAAATAAATTATTTCAGTACAAAAAATAATTTTTTAAAATAAATCTTTTAAAAATATTTTTTCAACTCTAAAAATTATATTATTTTTCCTAGATGTATGAGACACATTGTTGAACAGCAAAAAAATAAAATTTCCAAAAATTTCTATTTTCTTGTATTTTTAATATTAATAATTATTTTTTCAGAAAGTAATTTGTAATAAATCAAACATTATTCCAAAAAATTTGAAAATATTTGTAAGGATACAGAATATTATGTTTTATTACAAAAAAAATAAAATTTTCAAAATTTAAGTCTTGTGAAATAAATTTAAATTTCAAAGTATGATTTTTGTGATGTGGTCGACTAGCTAATATGCTTCTCTGAGATTGTGAGGTAGTAACATATTTTGGAGAGCCTGAACTTTCTCAGAATTGACTTCAATTCCTCATTCAATAATGATATATCCAAGAAATTTCTTATTTTAAACCCCGAAGAGACCTTTGTGGGGGTTTAGCTTGAGCCCACATTGTCTTAGAGTACAGTAGATTTACTCAATGTCCAAGATAAGGGGTTTCGGCTCGTACAAACTTGATTAAGATATCATCCACATATACCCCCACATCCTTTTCTATCTAGTGCTTAAAAACCTGATCCATAAGCCATTGGTAAGTCACCCTTGTATTTTTTTTTTTAAATCGAAAGGCATATCAATGTAGAAAAAGATTTCGTTGGGGTGATGAAACTAACTTTTTTCTGATCCTCAAGAGCTAAGGGAATTTGATGGTAGCCACGATAAGTGTCCAACATGCATATGAGCTTACAATCAAAAGTCGAGTCTACAATTGGTCGATACAAGGAAGTGAATAGTAATCCTTTGGGCATATTTTGTTGAGGTCTTAGAAGTCAATACAAACCCGCTACTTGCCTCCGTGTTTAGATACTAATACCACATTAGATAATCAAGTCAGAAACTTGACTTCCCATATGTACTCGTCTTCTAACATCTTATCTATTTCTATCTAAATTATTTGATTTTGCTTGGGTGAGAATTTCTACTTCCTCTTCCAAATAGGTTGAGCCTCAAGAAGCGTATTCAGCTGATGAACCATCATCGAGGGAGAGACACTTGTAACTTCTTTAGTCGACCAGACGAAGACATTGTGGTTACATGAGAGACAAGTAATCAATGCTTCCTTGAGTTCTGAGTCAATATCTATGGCGACTCAGGTGACCTCTCCTGGTTGGTTAGGATAATTTGCACCTCTCGGTGGCCATCCTTAGGCCGGATTATTAGTGTCTCCTTGGTAACCTGAAAGAAAGTGTTGTGGGCTTGGTGAGCATTTCGGGAATCAACCTGAATTATATCAACATAATATTTCCTAACTACCAATTGATTTCCCTTCACGTCCCTGATTTGGTTATCCACCGAAAATTTGATCTTTTGGTGGAAAGTAGAAACTGCCTCCTGGAAGGTGCTCAATGTTGGTCTCCCTATATAACTTAGTAAACGGACTCCGTATTTACAACGAGAAAATGTGTGTGTCTTGTCCTTCTCACTAGTTCCTCTCCTAGGCAGAGGGAGAGGTGAATTTAACCCATTAGTTGTACATGATGTTTTGTGAATCCTCATATGCACCCAACTCTAACATTCTTCTCGAGCAAATTTCCTTCCTAGCTTCTCGTCCCTCGGACTGTCACGCGCATCCTTTTCACTCCACCAATTTCCGCAGCTTCTAATTCCTCGGATGCACTGAGCCGTCAACTCGCTTCCCGTGTTATCCTTATCGTCTGCTACAACTTCTGCTTGACTTTTTGTATTCCTAAGCATTTGCACACTTAGACATAAGACATCAAACACAACATGACCTAACTTGACCTGATTGACCACATCAAAACCAACTTGGAGTACTTATAATCTTTCTTTTTTTGATGTACATCAACCTAAGTTAAGTTAGGATAACAAAATAACATATGAAATAATAATTACAAAAATTTGTAATGATTAACTACAGAAAAATATTGCAAATATGTAGAATATATCTCCCCCTTAATTTAAGCTCTACATTTCTCTCCCCTTTGATCACATAAAAAAAGGATAAATAAAGACAAATCTGATAATTTTCCTAAGTGCTATTGAGGTAGTGATCAAGGTAAAAAAAAAATTACAAGAATTATTTTTCGAATATCTGAATTTCTAAAAATTAAAAACTAGATTTGTCACAAAATAATTTAAAAATTATTTTAAAGTGTAAAAAAATCTTGAAAATTTTTGTAAAATATAAGCATAATACTTTGAGAACATGATAAAAATTTCAAGTATAGAGCATTTTGTATTTTAATGTTAAAAAAATATTTTAAATAGATAAGGTTACTCTCAAATCTAAAAATTTAAAAATAATTTTTTAATAATAAAAATTTGACTAATTTTTCAAGATATTCAAAATACAACGATAATTATCTAAAATATTAGATTTTTCAAAAATCCTTCTCAAAAAATAACTTGATTAGTAAAAAACATGTATTTTTAGAAAATAGATATTAAAAAAATCAATTTTGACCTCTAAAAATTTTCTTAATTTTTTCGAGTGTATAAAATAAAATATTTATCTGTAGAAAAAATAATTTTTAAAATTCAACTTTTGAGAATTTTTAATAATTAAAATTAGTTTTTCGGTAATTAATTTATGAAAATTTATTTATCTATTAGACAATTCCAAAAGTTTTCTACTAACATAAAACCTATAGTTACATTGTAGTAATAATTTTGAGAATAAAATTCAAACAGTAAATTTATACAAAAAATAGCATATCAATTAAGTAAAAAAAATTCTAATCTAGTAAATTTATGATTAATTTGAAGGAGATCTAGATTAGGTATGTTTTTGAAACCCAATATAGGTTCCTACTTACTAGATTAATTATGAATTTTTTGGAATTATATTTCTTGATACTTTTATGATTTGACCCCTATGATTTCGTAAATACCAGTTAAACCTACCATGATTTTTAAAATTTGAATTTTGAAAAGAACTTGAATTTAAGCATGCATCAATCTTTTTCCATAATTCTATTTGTCCTTTTAATTTTTTATTTTCATTTTAAACTTTATCATATTCTTCTAGTATACATGTCTTAGCTAAAATTGTTTTCAAATTCATATTTTCCTTTTTCAAATTTATAATTTTATATTTAAGCTTACATAAAGATTTAGACATTGATTTTATACCAAAATATAACTGATCAGGAGGTAAAAGTCATATCTCACTTATCATATCTTCTTCTTCACTGCTACTTTTTTTAGATGTAGCTCCCCCCTTCATCGATGCTCTACTCTTGATGATTTGCCATTAGAGCTAGTTCGGCATAGATCTCCAGTTCGAATTTTAATGATTTGTCCCATGTCACTTTCATATTCTTCTGCTTTGATTTGATTAACCCTTTATTTTTCTCCTTGATTTCAACTTTGGGAATCATTCTTGATGTGCCCTTCTTTATCACAGTTGTAGCATCTAATATTTCTTTTACCTTTTGGATTTCTCTTGGCTTGCATCTCATTAAATTTGTTAGATCTAAAAACCTTTTGAATTTCCTTACTATATATGCTTCTTGATCTGTGTGGAGTGAGGAGTTTGATTCTTGCTCGATCTTCTTAGCTTTGAAAGCTAAGTTCTGAGTTGGCTCCTTTTCTTTTGTAATTTTTGCACATCGAGACTCATGTTATTCAAAAGTTGAAAATAATTGTTCTAGGGTACTTATCTCCAAGTCCTTAGAGATATAGTATGCATCTACTAACTTTGTCCATTTTTGTGTTCTCAAAAAAGCTTTGAGCGTGTATCAAATTGAGTCCCAATTTGGTACTGATTCTCTGAGGTTGTTGAGTTAGGTGATTAGTTCCTTGATCTTCGCATGGAGTTGAGTCACCTTCTCTCCCTTTGTCATCCGGAGGCTTGTTAGCTAATTTCGTAAGGATGCCCCGTCTCGCTAGCTTGGCCTCCGAGGTGCCTTCATGGAACTCTAGAAATTTTTCCTAGAGATATTTGGCGCTGATTCGGTTGACTTCTTATAGTGACAGTACAATTAGCAAATGGAATTGTACTTTGTAGTTAGCCACAAAGTCGGTCTGCTACTTTTTATTCCATAGGTTTTTTTCTTTTTATTCTCTGTTTTCATCGCTGGGTACTTCAAAATCATTTTTTAACGTTAGAAATATATCAAAATCAATTTTAAAGTATAGCTCCATTTTGCGCTTCCAAAGTGTAAATTCTCCTTTGAACTTTAGCGGATGAATGATTGAATCAGTCATCGTCTTGTTGCTTCAGTGGGCAATTAGT
Source organism: Zingiber officinale (assembly GCF_018446385.1). NCBI lineage: Eukaryota > Viridiplantae > Streptophyta > Magnoliopsida > Zingiberales > Zingiberaceae > Zingiber > Zingiber officinale. The sequence goes on from NC_055987.1 coordinate 117,670,734, forward strand.
CCTTCTGAGGTGGTTAGGCTCTAATACCACTTGTAGATCCACGTAGGCCGGTTAGGAAAGGATGAATAACCCTAAAAAAATTAGCCAAAATCTCTTACTTTTACTTAGCAAGGATAGTCAAATTAAGTAAGCACAAATAATTAACATAAAAAGTAATAACATAAATAAAGTAAGAGGACAGAAGGATTTATTTAGTTACAACTTAGTTGACTGTTAATCCAAGATAGTTGAAATCTCCAATAAGAAAAATTTCCTTCGTACAGGCAGAGTAGCCTCTTAGAGACCTTAAACACTAAAAAAAAGTTAGGAAAATGAATAAGAAGTTATTTATTATTTCCTACCTCCATGGGGCTTTTTATAGCCTCCTAGGATGAAGTATTCGTTGATGTTTGTCGATCGAAGGCGCCTCCAAGAGGATAAAGCTTATCCTCTAGCGATAAGACTTTTTTCTCTCTCAACGGTTACTGAAGGCGACTCCAACCAGCTTGAGGGTGCCCCCCATGAAGGCACAAGGGCACCTTCCATCTTCCTTGAGGGTGTCTTCCATCAGTCAGGTTAAATAGTTAACCTTCCAGAAAGGTTAACTCTTCCTTGCTCTTACTTTTGGGTGATGCTCTTGTCGTCCAGAGTTGAGCTCACCCGAACATAACTCCAACCTTCTCCTTAAGCAGACTTCCTGGCTTCTCATCATTCGGATTGCTGCGTGCGTCCTTCTCACTCCACTAGTATACTCTTCCGCAGTTTCTCATCTCTCGAATGCACCGAGCCCATCGACTCACTTCCCGTGCCATCCTTCTTGTCTGCTACGTTTTCTGCTCAACTTCTTGTGTTTCTATCCTCCTGCACACTTAGACATAATAGAACTTAATTTGACTTGGTTGATCACATCAAAATTAACCCAGGGTACTTACACTTCTCTCATAGTAGAAGTACTAGCTTGGGTAGGGAACACCTCCCTGGGCATTCCTATAGGCCGAGTTGATTTTTGTTGTAGCATCGGTGATGCCTCGACAAGTTGGGACGGTGATCATTCAAGGGGTTGGGCACGGGTGGTGATTGTATGTTAAGGTTGATTATCTGGGTGATCACCTGCCACGTGATCTTGTGAAGCTTTCCCAAGGAGTCTAGGAGTAGAAATACATCAAGAAAAGTGGGTTAGAATGACAACCAATGAGTTTCCTAGTGCAACTACTCCGACGCTCAAGTAAGTCTTCGAAGAAGGAGAAGTAAAAGATACGTAAGGGAATTATAATTTGATGTGTTATGTGCATATACTTTTTCTCATGAGGACATATTACCTTTTATAGGATCATAACTCTCCTCCATACTCTCCCTGCTATGTCCCTAGTTTTTCATGATTGTTTCCATGTTTTTCGACATAAATGATCATTTATGCACTTTTATTTCGAGGTGTGAATACCTATGTTTCCCGCCTTTCTTGCAATAAAGGCTATGTTGTCAATGTCTTTAATAAATGATAGTTAATTGCTTTAATTTCTGACAATTAAGATCATTTTGGGTTAGTCAGGAGTAGGGAATCGAGTGTAAATTGGATCATAAATTGAGAACCGACTTTGATCTCGCATTCGAGTCGGGTGTCAAGTTTGGATTGGATCTTGAATCGAGAATCGAGTCTGATCTTAGATTCGAGTCAGAAGTCGGGAGTTGAGAGTTGAGTCTCGAGTCAGTAATGATTATAACACAATTATTTTTAACTTTTGATTATCATCGTGGTAAGACTAACCTCTTAGGCCACGTGGTATTTTCATATTACCTCCTGTATCATCGTATTTGAGCCTTAATTAAATTAATGTTAAACTTGTTAAAGATTAAACAAAAGAATTGTAAGGGGGTGTTTGGTTTAGGGGAATAGGAGTGGGGGAATGAGAATGTGAATCATTGATTATCATTGTTAATATTTGGATTATAGGAATAGGAATACAAATAAGGGAATGAATCCTTGAAATTGGGTAATAACTCATTTCCATATACCTCCCATTCAATGAGTCATTACCATATTTTTATCAATCAAATTATTCCCTTATTCCAAACATACCCTTGACCTAAAACTAAAATTTTCTCCCTTAATATCAAATATCAAAATATATATATATTTTTTGTTTCATATCACTTCTCTCTCCTTCTTCGCTCTCATCATATTTTATCTCTCATCATTTTATCATACACTTTCTCTCTCCTTAATCTCTTCTATCACACTCTTTTTCCTTTTTTTTTTCTCATTACACATTTTCTCTTATCATACTTTCTCTCTCCTCAATCTCTCTTATCACACTCTTTTTTTTTTCTCATCACACTTTCTCTCTCCTCAATCTCTCTTGTCACACTCTCTCCTTTTTTTCCTCAACACACTTTCTCTCTTATAATACTTTTTCCCGTATCATACTTTCTCTCTCCTTAATCTCTCCCATCACCTCACTATTCTCTTTTTTCTCATCACACTTTTTCTCTCATCATACTTTCTCTCTCACCATACTTTCTCTCTCCTCAATCTCTCTCATCACACACTCTCTCCTCATTTTTTCTCATTACATTTTCTGTCTCTTCATCCTCTCCCATCATACTTTCTCTCACATCATATTTTCTCTCTCATCTTCTCTCATCACGCTCTCTCCTATCACACTCTCTTTTCTCATTTTTTCCTCATCACACTTTCTCATTACATTTTTGATTTATCACACTCTCTTTTGTGGAAATTTTGATTTATTCCGATAGAAAATATACAACTAATCAAACATTGTTTTTAAGAGTGATATTCATACTCATACCCATTCTCATTCCACAATATAATGATTCTCATTCCGAATCATATTTCTAGGAAAGAACCAAACACCCCCTAACATTATTTGTTTTACTAATTTTTGTCTGTCTGCTTTTGTTTTATTTTAGTTTAAAATATCTTTTTTTTTAAAAAAATATATATTAAAAGGATGCTTTATTATTATTATTAGAATAATTTTAATCAAAACTATCCTATCGGATGTTTAGTTGGATGGTATAAAAATAGGGAATGAGAAAAAAAAATAGAAAATTAGTATTTGGTTTGAGAAATTGATCATGATCTCACATATTCAATCTCTCAAATATGAAAATAGATCATTACTAAATAAAATGAGAGAATAAAAATTCCTCTATTCTCATTCTCCACTTCTATCCTTCACATTCCTTTCTGAAAATCAAGCACCCTCTAAATATTTTTAATCAATTGCTCAATATTATAATAATTTTAACTAAAACTATTTTTTTTCGACTATACTAATAATTTTTCAGGGTACTTCAGGCGTTCATTGACTCGCAACTGCATAAATCTTTTATTGGACGGATTCACGGGGCCCACTTAAATAAGGTGAAAAACAAGTAACGAACGCCTCTCCTCCGCCGTCAGGCGGCTTCAGATCTTCTTCATTTACACCGAGCACTTCTCCGTGGATTCACTGTTAGGGTTTTGATCGTCTCTCTCGCTAAGGTTCATGCAGTATTCGGTCGATTGGTTTCTTTTCTCTTACTTCCCCGCCCGAATTCTGGAATTCGGGTTGGATAGTTAGGTAGATCTCAGGAGGAGATCGAGAAATTAGGTTTACAGGACGAGGAGAGGAGAACATGTTCTATGGGACGAGCGTGTGGGATCCGTGGCGCATTGTGGCGCAGATCGTCTGCCTTCAGTGCCTCTACTATCTCACGCTTGGCTTCTTCATGGTCCTCCTTGTTGGTACGCGGGTGTCGCGGATGAGCCTCATGTACTTATTTGATTTCTCCACGCTCGTCGCGTCCAGCGTCACCGGCTGGTGCGCCATCGTTTCCTTCGTCCTCAGTTCTCTCGCTGGGTAAAAATCTCAACTTTCTTACGTTGTATTTATTAATTTCTTTGTCTTTGTGCTTGATTGTGCGATGGAGATTATTTCCCTTTTTCCACCAACCTTGTTAGGTAAAGGTGTCAATCTACAACCTAATTTTTGTCATCAGGCATGTTGATTTTTCTTCAAGTACTCAAACAAACAGCTAGTTACAGTGACTTTGTTGGATAGGATTGAATTATGTTAATCTGTAGTATTAAAATGATTGAATGTATTCATCCTCAGAATTTCTAGTTTTGTGGATTGTGATTGATTTAGAGAAATCGCACTACCTATGCTTTTGAATATACTTTTTGTAATTAACAATGGCAAAATCAGAGAAGTTCTATCTTATGGGCTTCATTTAGGATTTTTTTTTTTACTTGAATAGAAAAGTACAACGAGGAGGAGAAGGTGATGGAAGACAAAACTGTACATGAGTGATCCATTATCCATTTGGACTTTTGTATTTTGTTACTCTCCACTCGCCTCCTATTTTCCACCCAATTTAAGTCTTACTTTTCATGGCAGTGTTCTTTGTCTATGAATTGTGCTTGTATGAGTTGTAGTCTATGTACTTGTTTAAAATGCTGATACACTAGCTAGACTTCACAAAGTATAACTTTACTTCTTGTGGTACAGCAACTGTATTTCTTCTCATTGATATTAAGATGAATTTCTTGTGTCTGAATCTTGGATTGGGTTACCTTCCATAGTATATTTTTCTGTGATCTAATTTCATCCTCAAGCTGTGTTGGTATTTCAAATCGTTCTTTATTATCTATAAAAGCTTCCTGACTCAAGAGAGAAAAGTAACAATTTTATCAGCTAGTCTTTTGTTGTTCAAAATTGTGTGAAGACATTTTTTTTTCTATCCCCAGCTGCACTAAGTGTTTTTGATTCGATAAAGTAACAATTTTATCAGCTAGTCTTTTGTTGTTCAAAATTGTGTGAAGACATTTTTTTTTCTATCCCCAGCTGCACTAAGTGTTTCTGATTCGATAAAGTCACAGTTTTCACCATGGTGCTTATGTTGGCTTATTGAAATAGGGTGCGAATTTATGCAGTGTGAAAAATGGTAGGAAGTATACACCTAGAATAAATCATTTATCCCACAAATTTCCATTTATTTGCTTGATAAATAATTGCGCAATTGGTTGAAGTACCATATAGACTTTAAGAAAAGTATTCCAATCTTGTTTCTTTTGTAGACCTGTGCCTCTGCTTTATTATTCATGTATGCCAACTTTAATTTGTGAAGTCTAGTTATCCTGTAAAGTCTAGTTACCTCTCATTTTGTACTTGCAATTTTATTTTCTTCTTATGTATTAGTTGCCTTCTTTCGGTTGCATTGTATCTATATGCTTTGAATTGTGTTGTCTGCTGGAAGTATATAAACCATGTGTTCTTATTTGCATATGTTATTTCCGGAGTTGTGGTGGAGGTATTTCAATCTGCCTTCTATAATCTTGAAGCTTTCCTGACTTGAGAAAAGGAAAGAAAAGCAATTTGTTCAGCAGCTAGAAAATTATAAAATTTGATTAGATATGATTGGTTAACTTTTAATTAACTTGTTTGGCGAAAGATGTAACACTATCATCTTTTTTTGAGCAGGGCAGTTTATTTGCTTTATCTGATAGAAAGAGTGAAGAAGTGCTTGGATTTCTCAGCTACCCTCTATATCATCCATCTCTTTATATGCATCGTTTATGGAGGTTGGCCGTCTTCGATTACTTGGTGGGTTGTCAATATCCTTGGTTTGGCATTGATGTTTTTTCTTGGTGGATGGTTGTGCATGCGACGCGAGTCACGAGAAATTCCCATCACACGACTACGTTCAAGTAAGCAATATATTGTTGATCCTATTTGGTCAATTGTATTATGCTTTTATATCGCATGCAAAGCTTTATGCATCTGAAAGTATTTTTCTAGATCACTAATAGTTCTAGCTAATGGCTATTGCCAACATTTTATGGGAAAAGGAAATATTTGGAGGTTCTCGGCACCTTGTTCCTCAATTCCTAAAGGACCTAAACCATAAATTGATAGTCAGAATTATTGGTGTAGTTAGCACTAATGGTCAAACTTAGGTTTTGATGAATGACAAATGATTTCAATTATGATTAATTAATGGATTATCCCTCGGAAATGTCCTTGGAGTATGAGTCATCGAAAGTTTCAAATCAACTAAAAATAATCGTGTTTTTTTTTTTTTTTTTTTTTTTTTTTTTTTTTTTTTTTTTTTTTTTTTCTATTTTTCTTATTTAGTTTATTTTTTCGTTGCATGCTCGTTTTAAAAAAATCATTTTTTTTAAATACACGTGATTATAATGTATAACTTAGGGCCCCTTCTTTAAGGAACCTCCAATATCAAGTTCATATTGGGATCATAATTTTTATATAGATGTAGATGATCTAACCAAGGTTATCAGGATCTGCTGCCAATGAAGACGGTGAGGGATTCATGGTGATCCCAACAGAGGATCATAATATCATACAATTTTATACTTAACACTAATATATTTGTATATACAATTATGAACATCAAGCTTTACAATATGAATATCCATGCAAATATATAAAGTTATGACAACATTATTGAGATTGGGATCCTACCTAGGAACATGACAAGGGAACATAGATTGGATTATAAATTTATAAGATTTCAATTTGGGGCATAGAACCATAATCTTCCAAGGCCTAAGGTCCAGAATACAATCTTGAGTCTTGACAATCATGAAACTAACAATTAACACAGGCATTAAGAGACAAAGGAAGCAATAAAAATGATGTATAACCATAACAAGAAGCAACTATTGGTGATGTTGTCCTAGATCTTCTGCTTATTTCCTCACATCTCATCATTATACTCAGGTATCCCCCCAAGGACAAAATCAGAAAAATCTTAACATACCCAATTAGTAATTTCCTGTTTGTGTTTCTATAACAGTCTAGCTCAAACAAAACCTTTTAGCTATCTATCTTGAGAACAGGACAGTTTGTATGCTATAATAAGAATATTCATTTAAAATATCATTTGGTAGAATACATGAATAAGTTTACCTCAAAGATTTCTTACTCTTGACAAGGGGCAGCAAAAATTTGACAAGGATATTCAAAATTTGACACTTCAAAATTTTCAAGTTCAAGTCAATTGTAACAGTTTATTGGGTATTCTTGGTTGACCCACAAATGGAGGGGTTGTGCTTGGTTAAATGGGACCCACAAATGACAATGGATTCCACCAAGTTGGATCATGTTAGTAGCCTTGTTCGTGATGGGCTCTATTTTCGGAAGATATGTGTTGGCCCTAGGACGGGTTGACGGAGGCGCTGGGACGAGTGTATTCATCTTTTGTCACCATGTTAGTAGCCTTGAGCTATGCATTAAATGAGTTAAACAAATTTATGCTTTACCTCTTGCACGGATTTTTTTTATTTTTGCTGTGAACACAATTTAATTAAATGGATAATAATTGAAACTAACTATTTGCGGTGTATAAATGATCTCACAATCTGAATTGTGACGTCTACTTGTACTTGGAACATAAAGACCACTAAATTTTATTATTGGTTCGAAACAAAAGAAACAAAAATAGTGGAAATAGTAATTCTAATTGGTTCTGAAAGATTGTTTTGTGCAATTGCTAGAGAACAAAAGCTGCATTCTTGAGCGAAAATTAGTTTGTTTTGTTTTAGCATTGTTGTTAATCCTAGTTGAGACAAATAGGAGTTGATAATGTAGACTAATGCAAGGTTTGTTGGGGGCAGATGCTTGACAAAGTTAAGAAGATCGCGTATGAGAATCCAAATACATATATACCAGATTTCTTCGAAATCAGAGTAATTGCTACTCCCCACAAGAGTCTGATGACTGGATCTGTTTTCTCTTGCACTTCTGTTGTGTCGATCAATCATGGAAGAAAGTGACCCAAATAAGTGACGAGAAAAATACATTGAAGACTTTTGGATTGAGATATTGTAGTTAACATTCAACAAAGTAACATCTGTTGAGGACATGTATATTGCACGTCAGTTCTCTGCATTGACTGAAATCTTTTTAAATTTGATTGAGACCGATTCTGAAAGATCTCAAGTAACTTAAGACATACAAACTGTACAAAATGAACATCTAATTTTTGCTATTTACTAAAATGGTGTATTTGATTTCTAGGATACTCCTTCGTTCATTAGTCTTTAATTTTTTTTAAACCTAAATTGAATTCGAAAATCTCTTTTTTTTTCTTCTCTTTGCTGGTAAACCACATTCTGACCATGTTATTTTAGTTAAAATTTGTAATTTAAAGTAAGTTTTTGTTCACGATGTTTATAAAAATTAAACATTTTATGTAAAATCGTTCAATTTAAATTATATGATCTGATTATTAAACTTAGCAAAATCATATTTCTGAAACATTCGTATTCCTAAATCATTCTTTACGCTAAAACGAATTCAAATAAAATTATTTAATTTAGAATTTAATTTAATTTACGAGGATTTAAGATTTAAATGATCTTTTAGAAGAGAGGTACTCTAATAAAAAAGTATAAAGTCACGCATTTTTAATAAAAAAAAATAAATTTCAAATTTTACCTAAATAATGAGATTGATATTGAGTGCTTTTAGAGATACGTTGCAATAAATGAAACAATTAAAAAAAGTTTAAAGAGATAAGAGTAAAAAAAATTGAATTGATTTAATAAGAATAATATAGTTGATTTGAATGTGCTGATAAAATTTTATATAGTTGATCTTAAATAGTTTGGTCATTGATAACTATGGTAATTTAAAAACTAATTTAATATAAAGTTTTTTGCTTTTTATTGTGAAATAAGAATTAATTTGCACTTTAAATTAGTACTCTTATAATTTTCAAGGTAAAAGAAAGCAATTAATGAATATAATTATTGTGTTAGCTTGCAATGGAGAACAAACCAATGAAAACTTTCACCATGAGTAACTTAGGGGGGAAGTAGTCCCAGTGTGAGTTAGCCAATAGTCATTCTTTCTTGTAGAACAAAAGATGATATCGATCCTCCCAAATGACCTAAAAGAATTATCGGTCCCATGATAAAATACAGACAGATAAATCACGAAGAATATTTTAACCTCCATTCTTGCTACCTATTCTCCTACTCTTATACCATTTAATGGTTTTCAAGGAATAACTTGGATTCAACAACACCTTGAGTTTGAGATAAATAATCAATCGATAACTAAACCATGAAATATGTTTTCAAAATATTTGTGCTAAATCCTATTCAAAGCTACCTAATTTTAAGCAGAACTACCATATGAATCTCTGAACACCAGGCTCATGAGCCCAGTGGAAGGGCTGTAATAAAAACAAGTACATAGTGAAGATATTTACAACAACGTAGAGCGACCAGATAAGTCGTAAATTGCAAGTTTTTGGAATAGGGGAGTGAAGTACCAATAAGTAGAATGGTATGGTATAATATCTGAACTCGATGAGCGGGGCAGGTACTAGAACAAGTGCAGTAGCAACAACATAAGAGAAAACCCAGATTGTTCTATGATTCTTCCCTGTCATATAAAGAAAGTGTTAAACGTTTGAAAAAAGTTGCACCATGCGAAATGCTGCTAGGATGAATGGAGCACTCACGTAGTATGCTGACGATCGAAAACCAGGAGTAGATATAAAGAGGGATTAGGAGGTACTTAGTTGTCCAGTGAACCTGGATAACCCTCCGCCATATGTAGAAGGTGTAGTGACGGTTGTCAGCAAGGAGGTATGGATGCGCTATGCTGCATTGGAAAATTGAACTGGGAGCTTGAACTAAATCATGGCTAAATGCTACTAACAAAACTGTTCAGAGTTACATGCGATTTAATGAGGATAGCCATCAATTTGCAATTAAGGGATATAATTGACAGCACGGTAGTTCTGAGTTCTGACTCAATAAATTAGTTAGTTTTTAGGACTCTTCCAAATTTTTATTGTCTCTACAACTTCTCCATGCTGTTGAATCAACCAGTTGGCTGATTACATATTTGAGACCTCAACGAATATACCATGCTGAATAATAGACAACAGAGACACTAAAGTTTTACGAGTACCTAAAAAAGATTTACGGTCCTCACCTGAAAAAGTGTACAGCGAAAAATCCAAAAAGAAGAGCCACCATCAATTGAGAAGAGCGAATAATCTTGTGCATTCTAAAAGATTGAAATAGAGTTGCAGCTTGTTCCAAATGCACAGGAACAAGGGCAGCCACAGAACATAGACCAAAGTACAACATCTGGGCAAAGTGTAGGGATACTGCATGAGCATCTTTGGCACCTGCATTATTTAAGGTGCACTTTAGGTTTCTCCAACTATTAACCACTAAATTCAGATACATAAGCCTGCTAATTCTTCAAATAGTACCAAGAACTATACTCCCATTCCAGATGACAAAAGCCACAAATGCTAACAGCACCAGGGCAAAGGGGAAAAATGCAATTGAGAGTTCCCATTTCAAGCTCCATAACTTGAAAGTGACATCTAGGATCTCATCAAGAAAACCTATACACAAGTTTAATAAAATTGTTAATTTCACCAGATACCAAATGCAGTGCACATGATGAAACATAATCACGAGGTCTCATGAGCTACACAAGCATGTTTAAAATAACTACAAAAAGGAAAAGCATGTGCTAAGTGTCCATTAGTTTGCGAATGATATAAAGCAGAGGAAAAGAATGGGATAATCACAAATTTTATCAGTTAAGATGATAAAACAAGCCATGTATAAATGTCATGAAAGATTCTCTGATATTCAAAATTTATGCAAAGTCTGTTTGCAAAAGACTACCTGGAGAGTTGTGTGGAGAACTGATTCCCTCGGATGTAGACTCTTGACCATTATAGGAATGCATTCTTCGTTTTCTCAACCCCGAAGATGTTAGACTACTCATATAATGGGTCTGAAGACCATTGTCCTTGAGCATTATTTTATGTTTGCTTCCCGAAAGAGAATCATTTTCACATGAGTCTTCAATGCAAGTAATAACACCATCCAAAGCAACAAAGAGCATCCATATAATATTTGTTTGTCGAAACAGCGTTGCAATAGCACCAAGCTGTAATATACAAAGTGCCCAAGTAAATGACTATAGAAAGAAGCTAACAACTGTCCATATCTCACCTCTATATAAACATAGACAAGAGATACATACAAAAAGTGACTTACTCAAGAAACACATAATATTTCATCAACATTTGATTTAGCTAAAAAAAACCCTTCACATTAAGCTTTACTTAATCAGATATATTTTTCAAAAATATCAATTACGATGATGAATTGAGGATTAATGTCTCTTATCCAAACAGTATTCAAGTGCGAAAGAAAGTGTTCTGGTCCTCAACTTCTATCAGATTTTACCAAATCAAACTATGTTACTTTCATAGAAAAAACTAATGCAAAAAATTCTTTGTTGGTGTGATAAAAAAGGAAGCATCGAAATATGTATCAGAAAAAGAAGAGATGAGCAGCAGCTGAAATTTTGGAACTGAAACTGCATATGAAAATGATAAATTGTTAACGTTGCAAGATTACACACCGTAGCACTGAGCCAATAGTGCCTTTTTATACTAGCCAGGTACATTGCAAGGACTGCAGTCAGTGAAGCTACATCGGTGTAATACAAAAATGTGAAAAACCAGTGAAGTGGATACAAAGCTAGCACAATTGCATAGGTTGTGGCTCTTTTTTCACCAAGATTAGGTCTTAACTGGATGAGTAAATCATAAATTATTACAGAGCAGATGATCGCTACAACAGCATTAGTTGATCGGATAATTGAAGTGGAACAAATTGAAGACAATGTCATGGAAGTCTCAGCAAACCACATAGCTGGGAACAGGGAAGCAACATAGGCCAGTGAAAGGTAGTACCTGAAAAATCAGAAATTGTCATAACCTAAGCAAAAGATTAGAAAGTGTTCACTTGATTCATTTGAGCTTGCTTTTCCTTAAGTCTATTACTCAAACCAAAAATTCACTGATGCTTCTTCAAAACAAAAAAATAGAATTCTTAAAGATTGAATAGAAACCTATTTACATTCACAACCCAACCGAGCCAAAAAAGAACTTGAGGTGTTTTCATGAACTGGTAAATGTATCTTAACACTGAACTAGTTAACATATAGTTTCTGGGCAATCTCTCTAAATTCTCAGTGTGGATTTTCACAAACTGATGAACACATGCTTCTTAATACTAAAAAATTAACATATAGTTTCTGGACGATCTCTCCAACTTCTAAGTGTGGGTTAACCAAACCAAGAGAAACAACTCACAGGACCTTAGTAATCATTAATATCAACATGTACGAAACAGAAAGCAAATAACCAGAACAACATAAGAAACTCACCTTTACAAACTAGAAAACACAGAAGTTAGAAATGATAAGGAGATAATTTTTCCTCATCAAAACAAGAGCACAAATGAGCAAATTTGAACTATCACTAGCTCTGATTGAACCCAAAAGGTGATGGGCAAAGAGACTGGAACGAACAAGACCCTAAATTTTACAAACACAAAGCACTCAAAGTTTAAAAATGACCACAAGTAGCTGATTTCACATCTTGTTATCATAACAATCAGAGAAGAGCATGAATTGAGCAAGATCAGGATATGTCCCTCTCAGAAGCAAGAGGGAGATGATAATCATGGGAGCTCAAGTGTGGAAATCACCTCTTCAATAGTGTCGCACTTGAGGAATGTGACAGAGCATGGCAGAAAGTAATAATCTCAGCAGAAATTCCAGAAACGTTAATCATGCAATGAAAAAATCTACAACTATTGTGACACAATCTTATGATCAGGGACAATTAGTCAACTAAAGATGAGATGAAAATAACCTACAAGCTAACCACGACTAAAATGGTTAAATTTCCCATTTGAGATTAGGCTCAGGAGAGCTGGCCTTAAAAAGAAAGTTCACAAACAGTCCCCAAGAAATATTAATGGATGTGCCTCTCTATCTTCAACTCATGAACTATTACCTGACCAGGCACAATGCTGCCATGGTCAAGAGTTATGTGAGCCTGAGAGTCTCTCCATCATCTTCTAGACTTAGATATTGATAAAAGTTTTCTAACTCGACCCAGCACAATTTGTCCTTAATTGAATTAATGCTCTACAATAATTTTAGAGTTACCACAAAAAGATAAATATGTTTTGCAGGAACTAAATGTGGTCCTTAATGTCTTCTCCTTAAGGCATATGCCACTAAATTGATTCCAAGAACAACATAAATCAAACAAATTTTTGCAGGGACCAAAATGTGCTCTATAACAATTTCTCCTAAAAGGCTAGACTATGTTGGTCCCCAAACCACACCCTTAGCATCTTTCCACTGATTTAAATAAATATTTCCTTATAATAAAACTGAATTCATATATTGTGAAGCCACATTTAAGTTGAAAACTTAACAAGAAAAACAGGGGAAAAATTGATGGATGAGAAGAAATTCACTTATTAAAAATGCTGAAAAAAAAAGATATAGTTTATTTAACGTATTGCTCCTTCAAGTTCAATGTTTGTTAAGTCAACCAACTATCAGAAGAAGCATATTGTAGAAGGCCTTCAACTATATTTCACTCCTCATTGCAGCCAAATGAAAATATTGACAAATCAGAAAACAAAAACAAGTGGTACAGAGTAATACAGCAATCATGAAAATGATGCAAATTATTAAAATTGAGAACACTGACAAGCCAGGGGGAGTGGTGATCATGGGATCCCAGGTCCAGAAGTCCCCTCTGCAATAATGTTGTGCCTGAGGGATGTGGAATATCTCATCCTGAGAAAATGGAGGAAGAATCTCAGTGAAAAGCATCAACTACCATTTATCAGAAAGCACAAACTATTGTATGATACCATGTACGGATCACGGACAAACCAATTCACCATGATCAACATTGGAACAACCCAAAGGCTAACCACAGTAACGACGGTTAATCTTCCCATTTGGGACTGAGTGCTAGGAGGAAATTGCCTTGACGAAGTTAATTAGAAATCCTGAGCGGATGCAAGGAAGGGTCTTTTACCTCAGTTCTCCACCGCTATCATACCTGCAAATCAACAGTCAGACATCGCTGATCCTACAACCTCAATAATATGCAAATCCAGAAACAACGTCAAATCTAAGGAACGTCTGCGAAACCACGATAAAATTAGCGGGATTAAGATCCTACTGACTTCGCCTTCCCGGATGCCAGTCGCTACTACGCTCGATCCACCGCCTCGGTCGCAAAATGGAAACTGCAAGAGCCGACTATTTTGAATTGGCCTGATTATTCCCCCTCAGAAGGGAAATCTTCTGGCATCATGGGAGCGATCGGGTGGGAATCGACCGGAGATGAAAAGTGAGCTCGGCGGCGGCGCTAGGTTGGAATCGTCTCCGAAGAGGAGATCGCCGGCTGCGCTAGGGTGGAAAGGTGCTGGAGACGACCGTGGGTCCGTCGAGGAACGGCAGGAAAGGAGATAGTCGACGGCGTTCGGGAGGACGAGGCCGGCGACGAGATTCGAGATCGTCCTGCGGTGCGCTCACGATTTAGACCAGCATGCGAAATAATCGCACACAGTGGAAAGTGGAAACTAAGGGCCTCCTATAAACTTTTTTGGGTTAATTGTTAAAAGTGGCAAGACTTACGACAATTTCGTCAAACGACACATTTAAAGTAATATTTTTATATTTTTTTAATGCTAAAAAGAATTCACTAATACACTTTTGTTTGTTTTTGAAAGCTATTAAAGGAAAACTATATTTAAGATTATTAGGTCAAAACCTTTTAATGAGTACAAACATATCAAAAATTTAAAAAAAATCTATATTCAAAATTATCCTTGATCTAAAATCAATTTTATTATTCTTATAGATTTATTTATATGTATAATATTTAAAAAAATGAGAAAAGTTGCCCCTTTCTGGAAAATGTTTAACTTAAGCGTTTTAAATGATCATATTTTATTTTATTTATTTGTCCCTTTTTTTTATAGGGGAAGTCTTCAGGTAAAAGCGGCAATTCAAATGACGCCGCAAATTACGCATTCAAATTACAAGGCGCAGAAAGGATAGAGTCATGAAGAAGGAGGGGTATTTAAGTAATTCCGGTGACATCTGCGAGTTACGGCGGCGCTCGCTAGCCAGTTTGCTTCTCCGAGAACCTCGGGTCGCCCTTGTTGCCGTCCCACCTCGGTCGCCTCCTCAGGCCCTAGTCACCGCAGAAAGAAGGCGAAGGAGGAGGGGAGGATAAGGAGAATATTGAAAGAATTAGGGCTGATACCGGGCGGATGATTCATGGTACTGAATCGCTGACCTTCTTTCGCTTTTCTCTCGGAAAGTCGAGGTGACCGGTTGGGCATCTTTATTTATTTTTTATCGATTGATTGTTGAATAAGTGGACTGGTAAGTTCTGGATTACATCGTCGAGCTTTTATGTTCCCTTCCCTTTGTTTCTTTGCTCCTTGTGGCTAAGAACTTGTACTTGTTGTCTTAAGAGAGCGCACATGCAGAGTATTTTTGCATCTTTAGAAGGCAAGCAAGGAAGTTTGAGAGAACTGATGTTTTTTATTGGATTGCTAAAGCTCATTTTTTTTTTTTAACTCATGGTACTGAATCGCCTACCAATTTTCCATTTTTCTATGTCCCGTATGCTTTTCCCCTGGAAGTTGGGGAGGAAGCGTGTGTACTGAATCGCCTACCAATTTTCCATTTTTCTATGTCCCGTATGCTTTTCCCCTGGAAGTTGGGGAGGAAGTGTGTGTGTGAACCTTTGAGTCTAATAAGCACAATACTTCATTTCAATTCTGTCCAAGTATTTAAGTTGTGTGAATGTCACCGTCTCCCAAGTGGCAATTACCTGGTTAGTGTGGTGTTTGTACTTGTTTCTTGAGATATCCATATGAAATCTATTGCCTTGGATGGGTGTGACGTAATGTTCTTGGAAGAAAACACCCATCTGTTGGTTTCAATTAAATGCCTTTATGAAGTAACTCCTTGCTTGAAGTAGAGCTTTCTTGTGTTTGTTATCTTTAACAGTTGATTTTTGACCTACTTTTGCAGGCAAGTCCAGACAACATTAGTGTAGGTTCTCATGTGTGGATTGAAGATCCAGTTGTGGCTTGGGTTGATGGAGAGGTTTTTAAGATCAGAGGTCATCAGGTCCATGTGCGCACAACTAATGGGAAAATGGTATGTTGGGCAAACAATTGACCAAGCTTCACTATGATTATCCATTTGTTTAATTTTTTATCTTATTATTATTATTTGTTTATTTATTTATTTTTGCTTCCTAAAGCTTAAAGGGAAATGGAGGTGGCAACATACTTGTAACTGATAACTTTAAGTATCCAAGTTCATTTTATAAAGGGGTGTAGGGGTTGATAGAGATGTTTTCATATGATACAAGTAGAATGGTTGAAATGCAGGAGGACGTCAAGTTTTCTTTGTGATTTGTAAGGTACCTCAAAAGTTTAGGGAAGCTTTACAAAATGACGATTAGAGTTGGTATGTTGTATGAAGTTGAATGTTGGGATATAAATTAAGCACATGAGCGTAATATGAGAATTGTTGAAATGGGGATGTTAAGGTGGATATGCGACCATACAAAGATGGAGAGGATAAGAGATAAGAACATTAGAGAGAAAGTTGGAGTTGTGCCTATTGAGAGAAAACTCTGAGAGATGCGTTTAGGATGATATGGACATGTACTTATTACACCAATAAATATCCCAATTAGGTGATGTGAGACCAAAACAAATATGCACATTAATCGAGGAAGATAGACCAAAGAAGACTTGGTTCATAATGATAAAACAGATAAAATTTCATTTAAATATAATATAAATGATGATATAATAGTAGATTGAGCCCAATGAAATACAATGATCCATATAGCATCTCCACTCAATGGGATGAAGGCTTGGTTGTTGTTGTATTATTTTTACTTCCTAAAATATTTTATCATTGCATCTGACAATTTATTGTTTGTTGCTCAATGGTAAGCCACAAGTTTTTATTGCCACTTCATATTCTCTCTAGAGAAATGTGTAGGTTGGTCATATGGTAAAGCGGTGGGCTATCTATTCCATGTCGTACTATGTCCATTTTTCATCTTGATACTAGGGTGTTGACAAGAGTTTCAAGAGAAAATATGGAATTAATATTTTTCCACATCTAGTTCAAAAAGAGGATAGTCAAAGAGAGAGTTAATGACTACTTTATTTTTGCTTTTGCAATCAATAGAGATATCGGTGACGAGGTAGTATGGTGTGTAGCATAGGAAAGATAGATTAGGACTCAAACTTCTCTTCATTTTTTATTTCATAAAATTATTCATAATATGTTTTTCTTATTTTTTTGGGAAAGATCTTGTGTATAAATGTTAACAATATAAATATATAAATTGGTTTCTTTCCTCGGGACCCCGTATGGCGGGAGCTTCGTGCATAGGCTGCCCTTTTTAAATTGGTTTCTTTCCTAAGAGATCAAACTTTTGGGATAAGTGGTTAGCCTATAAACATGGGTATTAGAGTGGGACTTGAAAGTTTGAATCCTACCTGTGTCAAAACCACATATATCTAAATCATTGATGCACTAGGAGGGCTGTGCGAAGGTACTTGGATAGTGCATATAGAGCTTGTAGAGCTTGTGAATTTAATCGGATCAAGTTATTGACGTTGCAATTGTGGAGCTTGGTGGACTTGATGGCATGGGGCTTGGATCGAGGTGTGATTTTGGAGCTCGTGGAATTCATTCTATTTGATGGCGAGGACTTTGATCGAGGTCCATCGTAGATTGAGGTTGTTCTTCAATGGTGTGAGAGTATGCAAAAAGGTTTATTTTTTTCCTAAACTTTGAACATGCTAAACTTGTACTTTAATTTTCACATGTGATTTGTTGTTTTTAATTAGGTTATGCCAAAATTCTCCAATTAATTGGCAATTTGCATGGGTGTTATTTTTTATATCTAGGGTAGAAATGGAAGTTGGTTGTTAGTTTTGGTTCTAATGATGTATTCTACTTAACATATGCACCAAGGTCGTAGCAAATCTCTTGAAGGTATTCCCTAAAGATATAGAAGCTCCACCTGGAGGAGTAGATGACATGACAAAATTATCATATTTGCATGAACCTGGGGTTTTGCAAAACCTAGCCACACGATATGAGCTTAATGAAATCTATGTAAGCCACTTCTTAATACATGGTAAACGCTTCCAAACAAAGTAATGGAATATTAGAGAATTCTTTATGACTCCAGATTCTCTGAAATTTACAGACATACACTGGTAATATCCTGATTGCAGTGAACCCATTCCAAAGACTACCACATCTATATGACACCCATATGATGGAACAATACAAAGGAGCAACATTCAGGGAGCTGAGCCCCCATGCTTTTGCAGTTGCTGATGTTGCTTACAGGTTATTTTAGTTCTACTTCTAAGGTATGATTAATTTCCTCTTTTCTGACTTGTTCTTTATGATAAGGAAACAGGGCAATGATTAATGAAGGAAAAAATAACTCCATCTTGGTCAGTGGTGAAAGTGGTGCTGGCAAAACTGAAACAACAAAGTTGCTTATGAGATATCTGGCATATTTAGGTGGACGATCAGGGATTGAAGGACGGACCGTTGAACAACAAGTTTTGGAGGTAATACAATTAAAAGAATTAAGTCACTGTCTCTCTCTAGAGAGAACAAATGACATATTCAAACTGAATTGTCTTCTTCAATTTTATTTATTAGTCAAATCCAGTTCTCGAGGCTTTTGGGAATGCAAAAACTGTTCGGAACAACAACTCTAGGTAAGATTTGTATATTTTCTCTGTATTTACTTAATCCAATGTGAGACTATGCTTTCAAAAAATACCTAGCATCTATTGCAGCACCATATTGTGATTACCTATATTCTGAAAATATTATCTTTTTTCTGGAAGTAATTTCTTCTTTGTAGTTTAGAGTTTTATTTCATATCTGCCTAGCTAATTGAGTTTCACTATTCCTATGTGACATTACAATTAAGTCGCTTTGGTAAGTTTGTTGAGATTCAATTTGACAAAAATCGGAGAATATCTGGTGCTGCTATTAGAACCTACTTGCTTGAAAGATCTCGTGTTTGCCAAATTAATGATCCTGAGAGAAACTACCACTGCTTTTACCTACTATGTGCTGCTCCTCATGAGGTACTTTTATTCTGTAATATGTTATGCTATTAGAACCTTGTCTTTTTTGGTCAGGCCCTCTTTTCTGTTGAAGCTAATTTTTATACGTATGGAATGTTACTATTTTTGATAGGATATCAAAAAGTATAAACTGGGAAGCCCAAACTCATTTCACTATCTAAATCAGTCCAAATGCATTAAATTGGACGGTGTTGATGATGCTGAAGAATATATCGCAATTAGAAGAGCTATGGATATAGTTGGAATAAGTGAGCAAGAACAGGTATACAAAGTTTGTTGATTTTGAGGAATTCTAGTTACATTTACATTTTTTTATCATGGAAAAGGTTTTTTTTAATTATTTTTTTTACGAATAGGCATTTCTCAAGGTATTGTGTGTCTTATAGAGGAATTTTGGTGATTGTTTTAGGAGGCTATCTTCAGGGTTGTTGCTGCTATACTTCATCTTGGTAATGTCAATTTTGCA
This sequence comes from Zingiber officinale, assembly GCF_018446385.1. Lineage (NCBI taxonomy): Eukaryota > Viridiplantae > Streptophyta > Magnoliopsida > Zingiberales > Zingiberaceae > Zingiber > Zingiber officinale. Next base: position 117,690,248 of record NC_055987.1, read on the forward strand.
AAGGGACAAGATATAGATTCATCTGTCATCAAGGATGAGAAGTCAAGATTCCATCTGAACATGACAGCTCAACTCCTGATGTATGCCAAACTTATTTCCATGTTTGCTAGTATTGTTTAACTAAGATGCGTAGATTCTGCTATAATATGCTTATGGCAGGTGTGATGCCCAGGGTTTAGAAAATGCTTTGATCGAACGTGTCATGGTGACACCTGAAGAAATTATTACCAGAACTCTTGTTCCTGCTTCTGCAATTGTTAGCAGAGACGGGCTTGCAAAAACCATTTATTCCCGTTTATTTGATTGGTAATGATAACTTCTGTCATCTACTGATATACTCTACTGTAATTTCTTTTACTGAGCGGAGATATGATTTAAGTTTGAATTGATATGCGGCCTACAGGTTGGTAGAAAAAATCAATGTATCAATTGGACAGGATCCAGATTCAAAACATTTGATTGGGATACTTGATATTTATGGTTTTGAGAGTTTCAAATGTAATAGGTAAACCGTGAGCATTCTAACAGAAACACAGTTTTTAAATATTTGAAGTACTAACAATGAAGCTGATATTGCTTATGGATGCACTTTGCTTGTGACAGTTTTGAACAGTTCTGCATCAATTTTGCAAATGAAAAGCTGCAACAACATTTCAATCAGGTTTGCTTGAAACTTCATGATACGTTGGAGATCCGAGTCAAGTGTGATTTTTTTTTCTATGATGATTTGAACAGCATGTTTTCAAGATGGAGCAAGAGGAGTATGCCATGGAGGAAATTGACTGGAGCTACATTGAATTTGTTGATAACCAAGATGTTCTTGACTTAATTGAGAAGGTATATATGGAAAGCTAATATGGTTAACGTTGTAGCTGGTCATTGGAGGCTTCTGTTCTGACTTGAGCCTATTTCCTCATTTCTAAGGAAGCTTGAGGATGAGATCACTTCAGGCCTAAAAGTTTTACCCAAATAAAGCCACAATGTATCACCATTAGCCATCCATTAATTTTAATTGTCACAGAAATATCACAAACGCATTACCAGAAGATATGAACAAAGACAAACTTAGATTCCAAAACTAATGTATTTTGGCTAAGACAAAAAGTTATTTGCATTAACATGAATATTGTATATATTAAACCTTGAACATATCTTATAAATACTGTCAAAGGTACTGTATTATAAATGTTTAAAACCTGCTGAAGTTAACATCAGGCTTTTACTTTTTGTTCAATCTTGGCCAATAGTTGATTCCAGGACTTATATCTTGGCTAGGTATTCTAGCCTTGATAAAGTGATAATGGCCTGGATGTAACTGATACTTCAATCGACATCCCAAATTGGCATATGGTCATTTTTTTTAAACTATAATAAAACATTATTTCGTTACTGCTTTTATGGTAACATCATCAATATTACATTTTAGTGCTAACTATTCAGGATTAACTACATAGATTTTAATCCACCATTGAACTCTATCTGAGACTATCACTAAAAATAACTTATCTTTTAAATCACTTTTAATTACATTGAATAGAAACTTTCTTTGATCTTTCTTATATCTTATAATTTCACCCATCTTTTGTGAAATTTCATAACTCATCGACTTAATGCTTCTATAAATAGAACAACATTATATCTCATCGCTATTCTCATAACTAGAAACTTTTCTTCCACTTCTTAAGCAACTTATTATTTCTGGAAATTTTATCGAATAATATAGTTAGACAAATTGTACCTTGACTTCTAAACTCTTCTAAACTTAAATATGAATAGCATTCATACCTAATTTTCACCTATTTTACTTTTGTTTGAAGTTTCTTTAATTTCATTCACTAGCATTATGAATAGTCTGTAATTCTTGAACTTTCTAGAATAATTAAACTTTTGCTCAGAAATTCTTAATTGCATATTAGTGAATAATTAAACTTTCAACTCTCTGTGGATTTGCTTTCTCTCATTCCTAATGCCACTGGTAATAATTTTTATTTTTTTTCAGAAACCTGGTGGTATCATCGCCCTTCTTGATGAAGCTTGGTATACATCTGGACTCTGACAATTCTTTTTGGTGCTTCACCTTTGCTGATTAGTTACTTCTTCAAAAGAAAGGAACTAAGAATAGTGTGATAGTTCACTTGTTTTTTTTTTGTTTATCATATGTTACTTTAGTTATTGTGAATTTGTGACTGATCTAGCTTTTTCTTTTTAATGGTATATGAGATAGCATGTTTCCCAAGTCTACACATGAGACGTTTGCTCAGAAATTGTATCATACATTTAAAAGCAACCAGAGATTTGCCAAACCAAAGCTTTCTCGTACAGATTTTACAATCTGCCATTATGCAGGCGAGGTAACTGTAATCTTATCCTGTACTTGCATGTCAATGTACATGGTATGATGGTAATTGAGTGTTATCTACGTTTCTTGTTGATAGGTAACATATCAAGCTAATCATTTCTTAGACAAAAACAAAGATTATGTGGTATCAGAACATCAGGATTTACTCAATGCTTCTACATGTCCCTTTGTGTCGGGTTTATTCCCTCCACTTCCTGAAGATTCATCGAGGTCATCCAAGTTCTCTTCTATGGGATCACAGTTTAAAGTAATTTTTTTCTCTTAATATAATATTATGTTGATTTCTGAAGTAGTTGAGCTACTGACTTTTCCTTACAGTTCTACATCTGTCTTATGTGGGTTTTAATAGCTTCTTTATTTACGTTATGTTTTTTAGCTTCTGTAGAAGGGTTTCTTTGATCTTAAACATTCTTGAACAAAATCTCCATAAGTAGCTCCTTTGCTCAATAGCATCTATGTTAGGTTTAAGTTTTTTCTGATTTGATTTGCATTTATCTTTGCTTTCAGAGTTGATACTGTATGCCACTAAATTTCTTTCGCATTTCCATATGCTTCTTCCACAATTCCACTGCATTCAATAAACAATTTGATTTAATTCCCAATATTTGTTAAGATATTTGGTGAAGGAATAAAATGTTTTTTTTTAACTTTCTTTTCATTTTAAAAATACATTTGCACCACATATACCCTTGGTCCCCATTGATTTATATGGTTGGCTATATTAGATATCTAATTATAAATACCATATATTATAGGGGTTGGTGTGTAAAATTACAATAATGAATATACATACAAGTAGGGGGAACTACCTTGGAAAGGAAAACTCTAATAATTTACCAAGTCTCATCTCATGTATTACGACTTTCAGGTGGTGTTTGGTACACGGCTGTGGGAATGAAGAATTGGATTCATTCTCAAACCTTGTGTTTGGTTGATAGGAATGAGAATTAAGATTTTAGAATGAAATCCAAAAACTTGGGTATTGATTAAACTCACCTCCTCCCTTGGGTTTCACCATATCCAAAAACGTAGATATCATCCAAATTATTTTGAATGAAAATACCCTTAATATATTTATTCAATTTTTTTTAATATCACTTTCTGTCTCCTCATTCTCTCTCCTCATTCTCTCATCACACTTTCTCTCTCATCATACTTTTTCTCTCCTCATTCTCTTTCATCACACTTTCTCTACTCTTTTCTCTCTCATCATGTATTTTCTTTTATCACATACTCTCTCTTTCCTTATTTTCTCTCATCACACTTTCGCTGTCTTAATTCTCTCCCATCACACTTCCCCTCGCATCACACTTTCTCTCTTCTCATTCTCTCTCATCATACTTTCTCTCTCCTCAATCTCTCCCATCACACTCTCTTTTCTTATTTTCTCACATCACATTTTCTCTCCCATCATGCTTTCTCTCTCATCATACTTTCTCTCTCTTTAATCTCTCCCATCACGTACTCTCTCCTCATTTTCTCTCATCTCACTTTCCCGCTCTTCATTCTCTCTCATCACACTTTCTCTCTCCTTATTCTCTCTCATCACACTTTCTCGTTCCTCATTCTCTCCCATCACACTTTCTCTCTCCTCATTCTCTCTCATCACATTCTCTATCTTTTTCTTTCTCGTATTTTTCTCTCACATTTAATTTTTTTTCTCTTATTTTCCTTTAAAAGTAAAAAAGAAAATTTTGGTTCATTCAGATAGAAAATATTCAACTAACCAAACATTATTTTTAAGAGTGATATCCATGTTCATACCCATTTCCATTTCATAATACTATCATTCTCATTCTGATTCCTATGAAAGAACCAAACGTCACCTCAGTGTCAATCTTTTCATACGAGAGCATCTCTGGCGAGTGAAGCTTGTTAGTTTGTGATTTCCATCTCTGCTACATTGCAATGCCTCTAGCGAACCATCTATGTTCATTGCGCATGGTGAGCAATACTAATACCCTATGACTTTGAGTGCCAAATACATCTGCTACTCAAGCTAGTGCTTTTCCCAAATCATGGAATTCTTGCACTGTCGGTTGACAATGCTCATTGTGTGTCAGTGAAACGACCCATAACTCCCTTCCTAAGACATCCAACATATAGCATACCACATTTACTTTAGACCCAAAGAAAATTTTATCACATGCAAACTTCAATTCTCAACATATATCTTTCGAATGAAAATTTCTTAAGCTTCCAATGACAGAACATGAGAACATAAAACGAATAGTCTCCAACTCATATCCACCTAACAATCAAAAGACTACATTTATTAATATACTCTTAAGCCCCTCTTAAGCCCCAACAGTGTGCTATGCATTTCATCTCATCTCCTCAGTTACTCCACCCCCACGTCCTCTATCACCTCCTTGGTGTGCATCTCCTACACCTGTAGCATTTACATTGTGAGTTCATTGACCCGCAAATATATTCTCTACAAGTAGGTACATGATGAAAACAACAGAGCAATATTTAAAATTATGAATTATGAACATGAACTTTCTTTTATAATTTAACTTCAATCAAAATCAAGCATGTTATAATATCCACAATAAAAGAACTTCAACATCATTTAATAAGAGTACAAGTGGCATTTGATAACATACACAATAAGTGAAAACTCAATAAGCAAAACTTCAACATAATCTACCATCAGTAAGCCTAGTGCCCTTGTGGTAACTTTTATTAGAGTACAGTCATTCGGTCCATATTCATGACCTGTTGGGAGGTACCTCCTAGGGGAAACTATATATCCGTCTAGCCGAAGTCATCATACATTGCATTAACAATCATGTTTGGAAAGGTTCTCCCCGGAGCTCATCCCGAGGCACCAATCCCGTATTGTCACTGCTTATGCACCAAATTTTTCAGTTATTCATGTAGGAGATTCCTAACTTCAGTCTATCATAACATATAAGAGATAACATGCATAGATCATACCATTAAGTCATACAAGAAATAATCAAATAAACAACTTCTTTTTCATAATATAAAAGAAGAAACCTACATAATTCATACCATCTAGTCATAACAAGAAATAATTGAAAGAACAATTACTCACTTCATATCGTAAATCAGCATTCATTCCCCTCTCCCTAATCCATCACAAGCATTGAACTACAATGGGTTACACTAAGAACAATCCAGTAGTACAGAAGCAAATAAAAGAACTAAGCGCTTCGTAACCCACAATTTAGCTCACCCACACCGTATTCAGAATTTCAAATGCAATAAGAAAAGAAAACATCATCATTCGAACTCAAGCCTATCGAAAATCTGTCCAGAAATTTTCGGCAGAAATAATGGAGAATAAAACATCATTGATCAAGCTCAATCCATCACAAATCTATCCAGCATTTTCGGAAAAACATAGCCAGGGGAAAAAAACCCCATCATCCAAAGCCTAAAACCACCCACAAACTGTCTATAAATTCATAAGCAATAAGAAGCTTCAAAATCATCTCCGACCAACCCCTAAACTAGCAATAATCTGCCCCAAAACTCCTAGAAACATGGGAAGGAGCATAACGTCACCAGTCCATGCCTAGTTCACCAAAATCCTGCCCAAAGCTCAAACCAACAAGAAAAGCAGGGCAACATAGAAAGAAACAGTTGCAAACCCCTAAATCCAAAGCAGAAATCGAACAACTCACAAGGAGAGCCAAACATCAAAGAAAATCCACATTGTAACCTAGTCATAAACTTCAAACTCACTATAAATCCTGAATCCATCCCAATGGAGCAAGGCAATTACAAGAAGCAATGAAATCATCACAAAAATTAACACCCCGCAACACTACAACCCAGATCAGAATGAAAGAGAAATCCAAAAATCCCTAAGCACCGAAGCAAGGCCATGCCGAGTTTGTTTTTGCAAGCCATCACGAAAAACCACTCATCCCATAACTACTAGGAAAAATCTACTTGCCTTCCTTGCGATTTGAAGGATAAATCTCGGCTTCGGTACGATTCAAACCTTCAACCCAGCAACCCCGTCAGAAGCCCTAGTCCGCAAGTGCTTGTGCCACCAGTAGCACCCTTGTCCCAACAAGGTGGTGCCGGCGTGGAAGGGCGAAAAGGAGGGGCGGCGACGAAGAAACGTGAGAAGAGGAGTCGGGGTCGCAAGAAAATGAAAGGGAGCAATACCCCTTAGGTATTTATGCGAGTTCATTAATCCCAAACTTAGGCTTAATTAATCACAACCCTAGGTTTAAGTTAATTTCAAACCTTGATTAATGGATCAAATCCAACTCCTAAACTAAGTTTCAATCTCTCAAAATATTCCGACCAATTTTGATTTAAATCCATGAAATTATTCATAAATTTCCATTGGCTAAACTTCTTTTATAAAACACCTATTATTTTATATTAATTATTTTGTCGAATCTCACATTCTCCCCTACTAATAAAAATTTGGTTCCCAAATTTCCTACTTCATCTCTAACCCTAGGATCCACTCCGCAATACGAGTAGAAAAAGTCCACACTTCCGTATTCAAATTATAGAAGTTGGTGTATGCTTCAACTAGCACTAGAGAACAAAATCTCTAACTGTCACGGGGCAAGATTCCCTTATACCGCTACATGATGATTTACTTCTAAAATAGATGATCACTACTCTATTGGTTATGAACTCATTATACTTCCACTGCGCCACTTTGTGATTCCACCTTCACTTGTTGACGCACTAAACATTGCACTATGAAATTGCAATGTCTTTCTTCAAGCCAAATTGAATATTCCTCTCTCATATCACAACCACATCACATAACCGAGCTGCATGTCACAACTTATAAGAGATATAACATCCAATAATAAATGGACAACTGATCCCTAGTGTTTCGGCATAACCAACAATAATTATGAATCAATATTCCTCAACCATATTATATCCACAGTCTGCAATTATCCATGAGATTAAATCTATACAATGAAAGAAAATCTTGGCAGATGTCCTTTAAACCATACTAGGTTCCACCATTTATCGCTGGATCTATTCTGTTAGTCCTACAAAGTTTCACAAGCATGCACAAGAAAGAATCATTCTTGTGAGAAATTCCAAACAATCACATCCTTCTCATCCATCCTATTGAGTCGTTTACATGCTAAATATTCAAGCATCCTTCAGCAATCAATCGCTCGGCACTAACAAATAAAAATCAGAACTTCACATTAACAGAACTTAATCCAACAAGGGAACTAGGACCCTATATCTTGAAGAACATTTGTTCTATAAGGGTTCCAAAATTCAGATATGTACACAGACTTCTAAAACTTAAACGATTCAGAATCAACATTTAGTTCCTATAAATCTCAGTTGAAAAGGCATGCTGCAAATCCAGTGATATGGCACAGAATAGTGTGTCAGAATTCATTCTGTCAGTAAGGCAGTGGAGAGACTCGTTTAAGGTTCAGAAGTTGAGGATACTAGAGATCATCTAGGCTTACCAAAGCTAGCAGTGGTGAACTCCAACAGAATCCAAGGTCAGCAAGAGGAAATGTCACAACACATCTGGATTGAATCATCATCCTCTTCTTACCTCAACATTCCAGATTTTATTAGAGGGGATTTCTGAGTTAACTGCTGATAGAGGTACTTGTCCTTGTTATAAGTTGTTCAAATGCTTGGGTTAGTTTTGGTATTTTAATATCTATTGTGTATGATTATATAGATATGCATTGTTAACCTAAATATTTTATGATTAGCACATGCTGATTTAGTGATTTTTGATATGTGATGTATATAGACTGCCATCGTCAAAGATTTAACTAGTTTTCAACTTGTTTGTTCTATGGGTAAACTTAGTTACAACTTCAAGCTTTGATGGAAACTTTGAGCTCTATGCAACCACATTATATTAGGTGTGTGAAGCCAAATAATGTTCTCAAGCCTGCTATATTTGAGAACTTCAATGTCATCCAGCAATTGCGATGTGGAGTAAGATCCTAACTTATGCAACTTGTTTCTCAATACTATGATTTTTTGTTCTTGGCATCAGCTTTTGCAATTTTCTTTTATTTGCTTCATCATTATAGGGAGTTTTTGAAGCAATCAATATAAGCTGTGCTGGTTATCCTACTCGAAGAACATTTTATGAATTTCTCCACCGATTTGCCCTTCTTGCACCAGAATTTATGGAAGAAAAGTATGTTATTTGATTCATTCGGAAATATGTTTAGTGTGCTTAATACTATTTAATAATGGTTATTATGAAATACTTCATTTGATTTGACCGCTTTCATCTTAATTTTCTTGATAGTTATGATGACAAGATTGCCTGTCAAAAGATTTTGGACAAAATGAGATTGAAAGGTTACCAAGTAAGTTCAATTTTACACAATTGTATCATTTCTTTTCCTATACACACACAACATTATTTATTGGCATTGTGAAATTTAATAAATTATAAGATAAAATGTTCAATTAGAAAATATTAATAAACGAATAAATACTGATGTTATATCAATAAACAATATTTTTTAAAAGAAATATCTATTACCTTTAAATGGTTTGAAATAAAATGTTATAAAATATAAATAGTAATAGGCTAAAAAAGACTTTAAAATTAATAAATTTAATAAGCATTCAAAAACTATTACAAAAATATTAAATAGTATCTATTTATTTTTTCCTATTTTTGTTTCTAGCAACACAATTATCATTGCTACATAAATATTTTTTATATCACTGTATGAATAGATCTCTAAATTCTAAATACTATTATGATGGACAGCAATATGAGAATATATGACTTCGATGTCAGTGGTAAATAAAATAAGTTAACTTGTTAATCCTGTTACTTGGACGATAAAATTTGAGATGTGAAAAAAGAGAAAAGGATTCACTAAGGCCATGCAGGCAATTGGTAGTATATCTTGACATTTCAAGAAATATTCTAGTATCATGGAGAGAATTCATTTGAATATTCTAGGCAATTGGTATTATAATAAAGGCACTTGTATAAAATTCTTCAGTTTGCCTGGAGAGAATTCATGTGATTGGATTTGTGAATCAATAAGATTTCACATTAATCAATGTCAATAATTTTGTAATAGATACTTTTTAAATTTGTTGTTCTTATAAAATTTAGATGTTTAAATTTTTTGCTCCTAAATGGGAATCTGTTTTATTAACATCTTACAGTTGTTTACAAGTCTTGCATAGTAACTATTAGTCAACAGGAAGAAATGTTTATGAAAAAAGAGTGGATATTATTAGGATTATGAGTGCCTGTTTGAGAAGGAGATGATTTTCTATATTCTTCTGCAATTGTCTCTTGCCTTTGAGACTAAAAGAAATTTTTTATATATTGTGATAAGACCTGCAACATGTTAAGAATCAGTTGTGTGGTGAAGAAAAAAAAAACGTGCATAAGAATTAATGTGCTAAAGATTAGAATGCTAAAATGGATGTGTGATGTTAGAAAAAATGAAAAATTATTATTTAAGTTCAATTAGGTTTAGTGCCTATAGATGATAAAATGAGAGAACTTGGCTAAGATGGTATCAACACTAATAGATTCTATAGTTGGTCAAGTCAAATATAATTGAAGGTGTCATGAGTCACATAGTTGAAATGAGAGAACTAATTTGTTAAGCCCAACTATTGAGCCAAAATATTTAAACCCAAGTTACGAGTAACTCACTGATTCATGCTCATTACCTTCTCTGTTAGCTTGTGTGTGGGATGAAGCTAGGGTGCCATAACCTCTACTTAAAGCTCGATGTCTACTTCAAGACTCAAAGTCCAACTCTAAGCTCTGAGCATCCTTAATTGACAACATCTGAAGCTTGACGGGGGCACCACCAACATATATAAAACTCTTTGCCTCACTACTGTCTAGGATTAGGGTTGTTGTAATACCAATTGCCACCAATTAATTAACTTTTGGGGTCCAAACGTTGATGAAAAATGATTAAACCTGAGTCAATAGTGAGTCATCCATCTAAACTTAAATCCTCTTTATTAGCCCACAATTCCTCATGTGAGATTCAATTATGGTGTCACGAAGGTATAAGAGATAGAGGTCAGACAGGGAAAACTTTAGTTAGTGCAATGAAAATTTATTACTTGATTCGAATATTACTCATGCTATAGCCTTGTGTATAACTCAATTGAGGTATAAGATCCGTGCACTTGATTCCAAATAATTGTGATAAATACAACTTGGTAACATTTGAAGTACATTCTTGATATTTTACTTTCAATCAAAAATCCTTAAATTCTTATTAAACTGTCTTATCATAAATCCAAACTATATTTATGGTTTACCTTGGCAGCTAGGCAAGAGTAAAGTGTTTTTGAGAGCCGGCCAGATGGCTGAACTGGATGCTCGAAGAGCAGAGGTATTAGGAAGAGCAGCCAGAACCATACAGAGGCAAATCCGGACATATATTGCTCGCAAAGAATTTCTTTTGCTACGGGAAGCATCTATTCAATTCCAAACTTTCTGTAGAGGTATATAACCTTATTTGGAGTTACTTATGCTGCTTAATTTGTACTGGAGATTCATGTAAGTGAACCTTCTTTTGTTTATATAGTTTGCTGTATGCCTAACTACTTTACTTCATTTTACTAATTATCAACTTTCATTTATTCTTAATGCTTCTCATCTCCATTTCTTCAAAGTCTGACCATGTCTAGGCCATGTTTTTGATCAATTTCAGTGAATGATGAAATTATAGTATTATCATTTTGGATATTAATTTATAGACAGTTAAAAAACTGTTAATCACATAAAGCCTTGGTTAGACTACACATATCCCCCTTTAGGCATACTTGTTATTGTAGACTAAGTATTATTTTCTTTTGTAAATGTAGGGTGGTTGGCTTTAGGCATACTTGTTATTGTAGACTAAGTATTATTTGCTTTTGTAAATGTAGGGTGGTTGGCTTGTAAGTTGTTTGTGCAAATGAGGCGTGAAGCAGCAGCACTCAAGATTCAGAAAAATTACCAGTGCTATATTGCAAGGAAATCATATTTAGCACTTGAAATGTCAGCAATTGTGTTGCAAACAGGCTTAAGGGCAATGTCTGCTCACAATGTTAGATTCAAAAAAAACAAACTAAAGCATAATCTGCATCCAAGTACCTTTTTTTTTGCGAAGAAACGTGAGAAGAGGAGTCGGGGTCGCAAGAAAATGAAAGGGAGCAATACCCCTTAGGTATTTATGCGAGTTCATTAATCCCAAACTTAGGCTTAATTAATCACAACCCTAGGTTTAAGTTAATTTCAAACCTTGATTAATGGATCAAATCCAACTCCTAAACTAAGTTTCAATCTCTCAAAATATTCCGACCAATTTTGATTTAAATCCATGAAATTATTCATAAATTTCCATTGGCTAAACTTCTTTTATAAAACACCTATTATTTTATATTAATTATTTTGTCGAATCTCACATTCTCCCCTACTAATAAAAATTTGGTTCCCAAATTTCCTACTTCATCTCTAACCCTAGGATCCACTCCGCAATACGAGTAGAAAAAGTCCACACTTCCGTATTCAAATTATAGAAGTTGGTGTATGCTTCAACTAGCACTAGAGAACAAAATCTCTAACTGTCACGGGGCAAGATTCCCTTATACCGCTACATGATGATTTACTTCTAAAATAGATGATCACTACTCTATTGGTTATGAACTCATTATACTTCCACTGCGCCACTTTGTGATTCCACCTTCACTTGTTGACGCACTAAACATTGCACTATGAAATTCGCAATGTCTTTCTTCAAGCCAAATTGAATATTCCTCTCTCATATCACAACCACATCACATAACCGAGCTGCATGTCACAACTTATAAGAGATATAACATCCAATAATAAATGGACAACTGATCCCTAGTGTTTCGGCATAACCAACAATAATTATGAATCAATATTCCTCAACCATATTATATCCACAGTCTGCAATTATCCATGAGATTAAATCTATACAATGAAAGAAAATCTTGGCAGATGTCCTTTAAACCATACTAGGTTCCACCATTTATCGCTGGATCTATTCTGTTAGTCCTACAAAGTTTCACAAGCATGCACAAGAAAGAATCATTCTTGTGAGAAATTCCAAACAATCACATCCTTCTCATCCATCCTATTGAGTCGTTTACATGCTAAATATTCAAGCATCCTTCAGCAATCAATCGCTCGGCACTAACAAATAAAAATCAGAACTTCACATTAACAGAACTTAATCCAACAAGGGAACTAGGACCCTATATCTTGAAGAACATTTGTTCTATAAGGGTTCCAAAATTCAGATATGTACACAGACTTCTAAAACTTAAACGATTCAGAATCAACATTTAGTTCCTATAAATCTCAGTTGAAAAGGCATGCTGCAAATCCAGTGATATGGCACAGAATAGTGTGTCAGAATTCATTCTGTCAGTAAGGCAGTGGAGAGACTCGTTTAAGGTTCAGAAGTTGAGGATACTAGAGATCATCTAGGCTTACCAAAGCTAGCAGTGGTGAACTCCAACAGAATCCAAGGTCAGCAAGAGGAAATGTCACAACACATCTGGATTGAATCATCATCCTCTTCTTACCTCAACATTCCAGATTTTATTAGAGGGGATTTCTGAGTTAACTGCTGATAGAGGTACTTGTCCTTGTTATAAGTTGTTCAAATGCTTGGGTTAGTTTTGGTATTTTAATATCTATTGTGTATGATTATATAGATATGCATTGTTAACCTAAATATTTTATGATTAGCACATGCTGATTTAGTGATTTTTGATATGTGATGTATATAGACTGCCATCGTCAAAGATTTAACTAGTTTTCAACTTGTTTGTTCTATGGGTAAACTTAGTTACAACTTCAAGCTTTGATGGAAACTTTGAGCTCTATGCAACCACATTATATTAGGTGTGTGAAGCCAAATAATGTTCTCAAGCCTGCTATATTTGAGAACTTCAATGTCATCCAGCAATTGCGATGTGGAGTAAGATCCTAACTTATGCAACTTGTTTCTCAATACTATGATTTTTTGTTCTTGGCATCAGCTTTTGCAATTTTCTTTTATTTGCTTCATCATTATAGGGAGTTTTTGAAGCAATCAATATAAGCTGTGCTGGTTATCCTACTCGAAGAACATTTTATGAATTTCTCCACCGATTTGCCCTTCTTGCACCAGAATTTATGGAAGAAAAGTATGTTATTTGATTCATTCGGAAATATGTTTAGTGTGCTTAATACTATTTAATAATGGTTATTATGAAATACTTCATTTGATTTGACCGCTTTCATCTTAATTTTCTTGATAGTTATGATGACAAGATTGCCTGTCAAAAGATTTTGGACAAAATGAGATTGAAAGGTTACCAAGTAAGTTCAATTTTACACAATTGTATCATTTCTTTTCCTATACACACACAACATTATTTATTGGCATTGTGAAATTTAATAAATTATAAGATAAAATGTTCAATTAGAAAATATTAATAAACGAATAAATACTGATGTTATATCAATAAACAATATTTTTTAAAAGAAATATCTATTACCTTTAAATGGTTTGAAATAAAATGTTATAAAATATAAATAGTAATAGGCTAAAAAAGACTTTAAAATTAATAAATTTAATAAGCATTCAAAAACTATTACAAAAATATTAAATAGTATCTATTTATTTTTTCCTATTTTTGTTTCTAGCAACACAATTATCATTGCTACATAAATATTTTTTATATCACTGTATGAATAGATCTCTAAATTCTAAATACTATTATGATGGACAGCAATATGAGAATATATGACTTCGATGTCAGTGGTAAATAAAATAAGTTAACTTGTTAATCCTGTTACTTGGACGATAAAATTTGAGATGTGAAAAAAGAGAAAAGGATTCACTAAGGCCATGCAGGCAATTGGTAGTATATCTTGACATTTCAAGAAATATTCTAGTATCATGGAGAGAATTCATTTGAATATTCTAGGCAATTGGTATTATAATAAAGGCACTTGTATAAAATTCTTCAGTTTGCCTGGAGAGAATTCATGTGATTGGATTTGTGAATCAATAAGATTTCACATTAATCAATGTCAATAATTTTGTAATAGATACTTTTTAAATTTGTTGTTCTTATAAAATTTAGATGTTTAAATTTTTTGCTCCTAAATGGGAATCTGTTTTATTAACATCTTACAGTTGTTTACAAGTCTTGCATAGTAACTATTAGTCAACAGGAAGAAATGTTTATGAAAAAAGAGTGGATATTATTAGGATTATGAGTGCCTGTTTGAGAAGGAGATGATTTTCTATATTCTTCTGCAATTGTCTCTTGCCTTTGAGACTAAAAGAAATTTTTTATATATTGTGATAAGACCTGCAACATGTTAAGAATCAGTTGTGTGGTGAAGAAAAAAAAAACGTGCATAAGAATTAATGTGCTAAAGATTAGAATGCTAAAATGGATGTGTGATGTTAGAAAAAATGAAAAATTATTATTTAAGTTCAATTAGGTTTAGTGCCTATAGATGATAAAATGAGAGAACTTGGCTAAGATGGTATCAACACTAATAGATTCTATAGTTGGTCAAGTCAAATATAATTGAAGGTGTCATGAGTCACATAGTTGAAATGAGAGAACTAATTTGTTAAGCCCAACTATTGAGCCAAAATATTTAAACCCAAGTTACGAGTAACTCACTGATTCATGCTCATTACCTTCTCTGTTAGCTTGTGTGTGGGATGAAGCTAGGGTGCCATAACCTCTACTTAAAGCTCGATGTCTACTTCAAGACTCAAAGTCCAACTCTAAGCTCTGAGCATCCTTAATTGACAACATCTGAAGCTTGACGGGGGCACCACCAACATATATAAAACTCTTTGCCTCACTACTGTCTAGGATTAGGGTTGTTGTAATACCAATTGCCACCAATTAATTAACTTTTGGGGTCCAAACGTTGATGAAAAATGATTAAACCTGAGTCAATAGTGAGTCATCCATCTAAACTTAAATCCTCTTTATTAGCCCACAATTCCTCATGTGAGATTCAATTATGGTGTCACGAAGGTATAAGAGATAGAGGTCAGACAGGGAAAACTTTAGTTAGTGCAATGAAAATTTATTACTTGATTCGAATATTACTCATGCTATAGCCTTGTGTATAACTCAATTGAGGTATAAGATCCGTGCACTTGATTCCAAATAATTGTGATAAATACAACTTGGTAACATTTGAAGTACATTCTTGATATTTTACTTTCAATCAAAAATCCTTAAATTCTTATTAAACTGTCTTATCATAAATCCAAACTATATTTATGGTTTACCTTGGCAGCTAGGCAAGAGTAAAGTGTTTTTGAGAGCCGGCCAGATGGCTGAACTGGATGCTCGAAGAGCAGAGGTATTAGGAAGAGCAGCCAGAACCATACAGAGGCAAATCCGGACATATATTGCTCGCAAAGAATTTCTTTTGCTACGGGAAGCATCTATTCAATTCCAAACTTTCTGTAGAGGTATATAACCTTATTTGGAGTTACTTATGCTGCTTAATTTGTACTGGAGATTCATGTAAGTGAACCTTCTTTTGTTTATATAGTTTGCTGTATGCCTAACTACTTTACTTCATTTTACTAATTATCAACTTTCATTTATTCTTAATGCTTCTCATCTCCATTTCTTCAAAGTCTGACCATGTCTAGGCCATGTTTTTGATCAATTTCAGTGAATGATGAAATTATAGTATTATCATTTTGGATATTAATTTATAGACAGTTAAAAAACTGTTAATCACATAAAGCCTTGGTTAGACTACACATATCCCCCTTTAGGCATACTTGTTATTGTAGACTAAGTATTATTTTCTTTTGTAAATGTAGGGTGGTTGGCTTTAGGCATACTTGTTATTGTAGACTAAGTATTATTTGCTTTTGTAAATGTAGGGTGGTTGGCTTGTAAGTTGTTTGTGCAAATGAGGCGTGAAGCAGCAGCACTCAAGATTCAGAAAAATTACCAGTGCTATATTGCAAGGAAATCATATTTAGCACTTGAAATGTCAGCAATTGTGTTGCAAACAGGCTTAAGGGCAATGTCTGCTCACAATGTATTTAGATTCAAAAAACAAACTAAAGCAGCAATCTGCATCCAGGTACCCTTTTTTTTTTTTGTTCCAGAATGTTTATTCTTTTAACTAGAAATGGACCCTGATGTCAGTTTTCTCTAGTAAATATATTTCTTAATTTATTGTGTCTGAGATTGACAATATTGTCTTGTTTTGTACTGAGTTTCTCATCTAGCACTGTGTCATTTTCTCACTTGTAGTGTCGTTGGCATGGCCATAGAGATTATTCATATTATAAGAGATTGCAGAAGGCAACACTTACCTATCAATGTTCATGGAGGCAAAAGCTTGCTAGAAGAGAGCTCAGAAAACTAAGAATGGTATGGTTATTAAATCTTAATGCACCCTATATATCGTCCACTCTGGTGCTCTTAGAAAATTATCCTTTTAGAGTGTATACTAATTAAAACCATAATGGGAGTATGATTGGAGGTATCTTAGATCGCAATGATTGTTTGGTTCATACTGTATAATGTGTTTGATTCAACAAATGCATTGATAGGTATGTGATGGTGATATGTTTAGTTTTTGGTACCCATTTATTGCATGTTGACTTTGAATTTTCATTTAATTATTTCTTATTTTGACAACTTAATTTGAAAGGATATATATTGAGAGTTAATCATACAAAAAGTATAATATAATATCTTTTTGATCGGCTACATATATGTTCTCTCTCAATTAAACTTTATGCAAAATATATCAGTAGTAATAAAAATCAATTAAATTATATAATATAGTATACTTACTCTTCTGTATATACTATACTACATTATACTATCCCATACATTTCTAGAATAAGATGGCAATTTCTCTGAAGGAATAATCCCTCTCCACAAGTGGTGAAGTGCAGCATTACTGCCTATTTTGGTTGGTTCACATTCCCATGTTTATGGGCATGTTATTCCGCTAGCATGTAAGATGCCTCAAAATTTCAGAAGAAGAGAAAAATAAAAAATCTGAACCAAACAGAGGAATGTGTCATGTTTATTAATTTTCTAAATTTTCAATTCCCAAGATTTTCAAACTTTTTTTAGTTGTTTTTTACAAGGATCAAGCATCTTTTGTATAAAAGAAAATAAATGTTATTAGTTGATGAAAAACACTTGTTTCCTTTTTCCTTTTCAATTTTCTATATAGTATGGAATATGAATATTAAAGAGAAAATTTTCATGGACCAAACAATGCAACCTTCCTACAAAAAGATAGTTCGACATATGTCTGGTTTTTCCATAGGCTGCAAGGGAAACAGGAGCTCTAAAAGAGGCAAAAGATAAGCTTGCTAAGCGGGTTGAGGAATTAACTTGGCGTTTACAGTTGGAGAAACGACTAAGAGTAATTATTCTCTCTTAAGTTGATCTCTTTTCTTGATTTTAGATTTCAAGTGGATGACTGTTTAAATTCTTAAATTTAGATATGTCATACTTCTGTTCTGAATGCATCATACCTATTTACAAGTCGAAATACTGATATCTTGAGTATGCAGACTGATCTGGAGGAGTCAAAAGCACATGAAGTGCATAAATTTCAGACTATGTTATCTGAGATGCAACTACAAGTTGAAGAGACCAAGTTAATGCTTATCAGGGAGCATGATGCTGCACGAAAAGCTCTAGAAGAAGCACCTCCTGTTATTAAGGAGACCACTATCCTGGTTCAAGACATGGAAAAAATCTATTCATTAACAGCTCAAGTTGAACAGTTGAAGGTAGAATTGCTAATTTCCTTCTGCTAGTATTGCTCCCCTGGATGGAAAAAGTGAATATGTTTGGTATTATGAAGATAAGAAAAGTTTTGAAACATACCAACTAAAAAGTAACATTTACCCTTTGTGGAAAATATAATATTTTGTCATTTTGAATGCTTTAGATACTTGATAATTTGTTAATATGAGAAGCTGATTTACTTTATAACTTGTTCCTTCTCTTATTACCATGGCAGGCTCTATTGCAAACGCAGAAGCTGGAAAGTGATGCAGCCAAGAAAGCTTACAGCGAGGCACAAGAAAGAAATGATGAACTCATTAAGAAAGTTGAAAATGCTGAAAGACATGTTCATAAGCTTCAAGATACCATTCGGAGGTGCTAACATTTCTTCTTAAGTGACTAGTTTCATACGTTCCTTTTTTACGTTGGCAAGCTAACATGAAATCTATGTTTTTTATAATATAAAGTAAAACATTTGGACCCTGTGGATACCCAGTTCCTACCGCACATTTGTTTGTAACTACGATAACAACCAAGCCTAATCCCACTAAGTGGGATCGGCTATATGAATCCTTCTATGTCATTGAGCTCTATCCCCTACTATATCATCATCTATATTTTAACAAATTTTATTTTATTTTATTGTTGCTAATCAAATCTTTTTTGGTCTTTCTCTTCCTTGTTTGATATGTGTATTTGTCATAGTTTCACATCGTTTGATGTGTGTATTTGTCAGTTTCACATTGTTTGATGTGCGTAACTGAGATAGAAATTTGCCTTCTGTCTACCAAAATAGGCTTGGAGAGGAAGTATCAAATCTGGCATCAGAGAATCAAGTGCTTTGCCAGCAAGCACTTTCCATTTCACCAACTAGCAGAGTGTTAACTGTGCATCCAAAAGCAGCAATCGTCCCTGTACATACTGTTACTTTAGTTCATACTGATTATTATCTCCTAATATCTGACCTTCATTTGTCTGCGACTTTGTCACAGAGAACGCCGGAGAATAATGATGTTCTATCTGGAGAAACAAAACCTTCATTGGTAAGTAAAATTTTCTTTCTTCATTCAACATTGAGAGATGTAGCTTACCTTTATATGATAAGTAAAGGAGTTGAGTTGTTGTCTTTGCCTAATTATGAGGATAATTGCAGGATTGGAGTCCTGCATTACCAAATCCAAAGAATCTTGAAATTGATGAAAAACCACAAAAGTCACTGAATGAGAAGCAGCAGGTAGGTTTCTGATCAAATTCCTAGCAAGTTACAATGATGCTGCTATCTTGAGAGTGTCCTCGTGTCCTTCTAACTGGAAACTGATAACTAAAACTTGTTTGTCCTCAGGAAAGTCAGAACTTGCTTCTTAAGTGCATCTCTGAAGAGCTAGGATTCTCCAAGGGTAGACCTGTTGCTGCTTGCCTTGTATATAAATGCCTCCTCCAGTGGAGATCTTTTGAAGTTGAAAGGACTAGTATTTTTGACCAAATAATTCAAGCAATAGGTTCAAAACTTGAGGTAGCTTATCTTTTCCTTGTGCCTTAATCCTGAATTTATTTTTGGTATCTCAAACTCATGAGAGTTGGATGCAGACTCATAACTTCTTTGTACTTCAGCCATAAAAGAGAAACAACACATGTTTCTAATTGATGAAAATTCTATTTTATCAAGTATGACTTTTTTGGTTGATGTCTCAGGATAACACCAATGTATTATCTTATTGGTTGTCCAATACATCTACACTATTGCTGCTTCTTCAACGCACACTGAAAGCAAGTAGCATGGGAAGTTTTACTCCACAGAGGCGGAGAACATCAGCTTCTGTGTTTGGAAGGATGCCTCAAGTAAACTAGTAGAACTTCTTTATCATGAATTTTCTGGAAATAAATCCACATATTCTCAATTTTGTTTCGGTTTAACTAATTTATTTTAATTTTCAATTTAATTTTTGAGGGAATTCGAGCATCACCTCGGAGTGCTGGAACTCCTTTTCTGAATGGTCGCATGGTTGGTGGATCAAATGACTTGCACCAAGTTGAAGCTAAATATCCAGCTTTGCTTTTTAAGCAACAACTTACTGCATTCGTTGAGAAAATTTATGGAATGATAAGGGACAACTTAAAGAAAGAGATATCTCCTGTTCTTAGCTTGTGTATACAGGTACTTTTGGGCGAATAATCTGTGCCCCTTAGAATCTATTTACTATTACACAGTGCCCCATAAAGCTAGTTTTTTGCTTTATGCAAGCTGTTGAGGCGGGAATGTTCCAATGATGCAAAACATGCAGGCTCCAAGGGCATCCCGTGCAAGAATAGTCAAAGGAACTCGTTCAACAGCAAATGCTGTGGCCCAACAAGCTCTTATGGAACACTGGCACAGTATTGTGAAAAGCTTAACAAGCTACATGAAACCACTGAAAGCTAATTATGTAAGTTGGAATAGAGCTTGACACTCCAATATTCTCATTTGGTATTGTTTGATTTGACATTTTCAGATTTTCATCTTTGTAGGCCCCTCCATTCCTAGTTCAAAAGTTGTTCACTCAAATATTTTCTTCCATCAATGTTCAACTATTCAACAGGTAACTAATAGATTCAACTATGTAATTCCTTGCTTCTGCCATTTCAGTTTGGTCATTCTTTTGCAGAGAGATATGTCAATATATATTTCCAATTTTGTAGCCTTCTTCTGAGACGTGAGTGCTGTTCGTTTAGCAATGGGGAATATGTTAAAGCAGGACTTGCTGAATTAGAACATTGGTGCAATGAAGCAACTGAAGAGGTGATCCACATTCTTGTAAATGTCATCTTTAACCTTAAGCTAAAATATTATTTGTCTCGCAGTATGTTGGTTCTTCATGGGATGAATTGAAGCATATTAGGCAGGCTGTTCGATTCCTGGTACATTGTCTTTTGGCAGCCACACATTTGCAAAAGCACATTGAATAACTGTACTTTTTGTCCAGTAACTTATCTTTGAACTATTAATATTATATCGTGATATAGGTTTTACATCAGAAACCAAAGAAGACACTGAAGGAGATAGCCAAAGATTTATGCCCAGTTGAGACCACTTATAAATATTCAAAGTTTCAGTCATTTAGATTGTCAGTAACGAACTGTTTTTTTGGTTTGATTTGGTTTTCAGGTTCTTAGCATACAACAGTTATACAGAATCAGTACTATGTACTGGGATGACAAGTATGGCACGCAGAGTGTTACATCAGAGGTCTGATTTCACTTAGATATGTTCTTAACTTGCATTCTGTTTATATATATATCACATGCATAATTTTCATATTCACAATGGAATATAGCTAAGTGTGGTACCAACTAAGTTTGTGTGGGGACAAAATAGAGAGCAATTGAGGCACCAAGAAGGGGCCAGTCTAGTGAAGCAATAATGGTAGGGAAGTCCTCAAAGTTTTGCGTTTCTAGCATCTAGTAATATTCTTGTTGACATAACCAACTGATGGAAGACAATTGGGAATAAATATATTGGCCTATACCAAGTCTTCCATCTCATAGCTTGCCTTTGGGACAAATGGTATCAACCTTATTTTGCAATGACTTCAAACTGTTCTGTTGCACTTTTAGGTCTTTCCAAGTAATGACGTAGAGTTTTTTTTTTCCTTTTCAATTTTATAGATCATTTCAAGTATGAGACTTGTGATGGCCGAGGGCTCAAATAATTCTTCCAATAATTCTTTCTTGTTAGATGATGATTCCAGGTAGACCTTAAACTTTTTCTTCCTCTGTTCTACATATTAGTTACTATAAATTAGATTTACATTCTCCTTTGATGCAGCATTCCATTTTTGGTCGATGATATCTCAAAGTCAATGACAGAAATAGACATAGCAGATATCGATCCACCGCCTTTCCTTTGTCAGAGTTCGGGCTTTGCATTTTTGGCACAATGAAAGTTTATCCACTGCTAATCCCTCTGTGCCTGTGCATAAATTTCTGCCTTCCATCCTGTCCATATCATCAAGTTAACAGGGTAGTTGGTAGTAAATATTTGGGTCTAATTTGCTTTCATTTTACTTGAAATTTTTTTTGTCCACCTTCCCGAGGTGTAGCTTTGATCCTCGACTTCGAACTGCTACTGAAGATGCACTGGGCGAAGTTGATCATTCATTACACAGATTATTTATGTAGTTTATTGCCTTTTGGCAACATTCATTTGTTATTTATGTAGATTACAGCTCAAGCAAGAAAGATGTTGTAGAATGTAGACTTTCTTTCTTCTCCTATCTAAAATGTGTAAGGTCAACATCATTATGAAAAATGATTGTTGCGTCTGCATTTACCTATTAATACAAAAAGGCAGTTACAAACTGTTTTTTGTCTTTTCAATTTTTGATATGAATAGACAGGAATGTAATGCAATCATTTATTATTAACTAATTTGAACAGAAGGAAAAGGATTTGATTGGTTCAGTAACTTTTTGTTATGTCCCTTTGTAATTTGTATCTCTTCTAGTTTTTTATATTTTAAGTTTTTATTAATTGTGCTGGTTCGTGTCAATTTTTTTTTTCCTGCATTTACCTTTCTCTATATCCGTGGGATCGATTTTAGGGAGCTTATGTGGCGGTTCCACATTTTTTCTATCCCTCCTTTTTTAAAAAAAAATTATTTAGTTTTATTTTTAAATTAATTCTGTTTATTAATTTAATGATATATTTTTCATTTTATTTAATTTTTATTTAGTTTTATTTTTTAATTAATTTTATTTATTATTTTTTAAATTTTTATTTATTTTTATTTCTTTAATCATTTTTGTTTATTATTTTTTATCAATTTTTTTATTTTTATAATTTTTAACATGTGTCAGAATCTCTCACTTCCTTTAAATTATCTTCCTAATTCGACACTTAAATTATGTTCATTCAACTCTTGACACATGTCAGAATCTTCTCTCCCTTTAAATCATCTCTCCCTCCAATCCTTATACATAACACATGTTAGAATCTCTCACCCTCTTTAAATTATCCATCCTCCAACCATTGACATCTATCAAAACACCCCATCTTTTTAAATTATCTCCCTTCCAACCCTTGACATATGTCCAAATCTTTCATCACTTTAAATGGCTCCCCTTCCAATCCTTGACACATGTCAAAATCTCTCATCCCTTTAAATTACCTCACTTCCAATTCTTGACACATGTCAGAACTTCTCACTCTCTTTAAATTACTCATCCTCCAATCCTTGACACATGTCAAAACACTCCTCTCCCTTTAATTACTCCCTCCAACCCTTGACACATGTCAGAATCTCCCCTCCCCTTAAATTACTCACCCTTCAACTCTTGACACATGTCAAAACCTCCCTCCCCTTAAATTACTCACCCTTCAACTCTTGACACATGTCAAAACCTCTCCCTTTAAATCCTCCTCTCACACTTCATTTTTAGTCACTTTTCATTCACACCTCCCTCCACTACTGTCTCCCTCTCAACCTCTCCTTCTCTCTTCCTGAAACATAGTTATCTTCTTAGTCATTACTCTTCGTAATTCATAGAAGAAAACTATGGATAACTATTTAAGTTTATTTTCAGATAGTTGGTCAATTGAGAATGATGTTCCTAGTGGAGATATCTCCAACAACAATTACGATTATACAGTCGAATTTACCACAGATCAGGTTAGTTATTATCATTATTTTATGCATATTCATTATTTATTTTATGAGTAAAGAAATTATATTAAGATTGGTAATGTCATACTTACACGTCTTTGTTATATATTTTTTATATAGATATTTAAAAGTAGAGAAGATATGATAAATTAGGTAAAGACAGTTGGTCTGAAGAATGGTATTATAGTGGTTATTAAAAATTCTGCTAATTTAAAATGTGGCAAGCTACCAAAGTGTCATCTTATATGTGAAAGATGTGGAAAATACAAACCACCATGATATCTAGTTGATGGGCAATCCTTAAAAAGAAATACCGGGACTAAAAAATGTGAATGCTCATTTGAGCTGCGAGGTATACCAATACCTCCAGATGGTGTGATGTGGGGTTTAAGGGTTGTTTGTGGTTTTCATAATCATCAATTAGCATAATATATTGATGATCATGAGTACTCGAGTAGGTTAAAACCAATATAGAAAGAATTTGTGCTCGACATGGCTAACAGCACCACACCTCATGAAATTCTTAGTATTTTGAAGGAAAGAGACCCATCAAACACTACGAGGATCAAAAGCATTTACAATGCCATTTTCACAAATAAATCCGCTAAACGAGGCGGTCTAAATTCTATTCAGTATGTCTTGGACCAATTAATCAAGAAAGAATACTTCCATAATTACCGTACAAATCCAGACACCAATGAAATCACGGATATTCTTTGGGTTCATCCAAAAAGTCTAGAGCTGTCTGTCAACTTTTCGTCTGTGTTGATCATTGATGTCACATACAAGACCAATAAGTATCGAATACCACTATTGGAGGTTGTGGGTATCACATCCACAATGCGAACTTACTCACTTATGTTCGCATATCTTAGTAATGAGAGGACAAAACAACTGACATGAGCATTAGGTACCTTAAAGAAGTGGATGGTTGAAAAAAAAGACATCGTTGTCATTGGTGTTTTTTCATATCGGGATTTGGCGCTTATTAATGCCATTGAAACATGTTTTTCCAATGCACGTTACATCCTTTGTATTTGGCACATAAACCAGTGCGTAATGGAGAAATGCGCTCCTATGATTGGTCTGGAATGACAATATTTTAATGCATCATGACACTCACTCATTAATTCATTGATACAATGGTCTTACCAGTAGAAGTGGGATGTCATGCGCAAGAAGTATCAACGATTCGAGGGTGTTCTAAATTACCTTTGGGATACATAGTTACACCCTTACAAAGAGCAATTTGTTTCAGCATGGGTTGATACATGTATGCACCTCGGGAGCAATTTAAATCAAAGGTATAGTCACTTTATAACTTTATTATTTAAATTTTATTCATTATTGTACTATTTCAATTCTTTTTAGTATTAAAACACAATGTATTTTTTTTTATTACAGGACAGAGTCTGCACATGCGAGACTGAAGTTATATTTAGAAGATACCATATCATCCCTACAGACATCTTTTGAAAAAATACATAACATGTTGAGAATTCAATTCGGGGATATTAAGAAGTCGTTCAAGAAATCTCTCAACATTCCACGCCATCAACATTTACATGATGACATTTCCAGTCAAATAAGGTGTCAAATTTCATCAGAGGCAATGGAGTTGATTTCTGGTCAGCTAAAATGCATTGAGGAAGCATCTCACCAGCTAGTCAGCAGATGCAACTGTTCTATCAAAATTGTATACGGATTATCATGCGAGTATGATCTTGCACATTACCGTTACTTTTCCATTCCAATTCCGCTTCAAAGTATCAACACTCATTAGAGGAGATTATTGATGCACGTACATCAGTTTAATGACGAATGAGTACAACCTAACAGGACATCCCATGTTGTTGAGATATTAGATGGGATGGATCCACATATGTGAGAGCATATGATAGACAAGTTTTTCAATATGATAGATCCATCTCAAAGTACAGTTTGAGCCCCTTCATACAACACAAAACATAGAGGTCGACCTACGGGTAGAGATGAGCAAAGTGGATGTCGCATACCCTCTTTTGTAGATGCATCCACTTCAGGATCTAGGGTCTCTCAACCGACTGCAACATCTCGATGGAGAGGAAGACGTGGAAAGGGGTCAAAGGTTTGCAATACTCAAACGACCCATGATCACTCTCCAGTTCCACCCATACATGATACTTATATTGAGAAATTACATGTGCCTCTACAACGTTATATTTCTCACACTATTGATGTTCAACCTGATAATCATTGTAGATTCAGGGCAATAGCTGCACTAATTAGATATGGTGAAGAAGGTTGGTTTCAAGTACGATTCAAGCTTATAGAAGAGATTCAACAAAATAAGAATCTATATGATCAACTTTATCCAAATCAAAATTTGATAACCAATCTATTATTCTCATTGAATTGGTTCGAGCCGTGGGCACCAGAAATGTATTAGATGGACTCTATGCCTTTGGAAATTGTCATCGCATCAAGGTACAATCTTGTACTGCATACATTTAGTGAAAATGTTGGGAGTTGTTTTACTCACTTGCCATTAAGAACTCATCCAGTTCCAAACCAAGAACGTCGAGAAATAGCTATTGCTCATGTTGGCAATCACTTCGTACAAGTTTTCTTACATCCTCATTACCCTGTAAAACCCATTCCAACATGTGGTGGCAACATTCATCGTATGAAACTAAAGGATGGGTCACTCGTTATAGGACACGTTTTCATTTATGGTACGAAGTAATAGGTATACCACCACCAAATGAGTCGGGAGTATAATTTAGAGGTAATATTGATTAAAATTTCTATTTTTATATATTTCTATGTTTTTTTGTATTATTGCATGTACCCTTCATTTGAAAAAAAAAAATGTTTGTTCCTAAATTATAAATGTGTTCATTATTAATTGTCAATACTTTTGTTAGTTTTAAATATATAATTTTTATTTTGATCCATATTTTTATACTTTTTAAAATGTTTACAAATAATAACTCCTAAAATTTATAACTAAAAATAAATAAAAGATTATAAACATATAAAAAAAATTATTCAAAAAAAAAATTTGATAAAAAACTGATTAAAAATAATAAAATCAATAAAAAAAACAAAACATAAAAAAATAATAAAATCAATAAAAAAAACAAAACATAAAAAAATAATAAAATCAATAAAAAAACAAAACATAAAAAAATAATAAATTGGAAAAAATACAAGTATTATGAAAAATAATAATAAATAAAATTAATTATAAAATAAAAGTAAATAAAATTTATATAAAATTTAAAAATAAATATTGATAAAAATAATAAACAAAATTGATTAAAAAATAAAATTAAATAAAATTGAAAAAAAATATCGTATTGATAAAAAAATAATAAATTGAATTAATTAAAAAATACAATTAAATAAAAACTAAATAAAATTAAAAATTACTTGAGCTATTTTTAAATAAAACTAATTAAAAAAATAAAACTAAATGAAAAATAATAAAATAAAATAAAAAAGAAAAAAAAAGAAAGGGTAGAAACATAATTTGGAACGGGGAGAGAGAGAGGGGGGGTTGGGGTGCGAGCGTATGTATTTTCCACAAGTAGATAAAAAAATAATACCTATGTTTTATAAAAACTAAAAAATAAATAAAGTACTTACGAAATTGAACCGATCCACAAGTAGATTATAGATACGGGATTTGAATCGAATTGCATAAGAATTCGATTTCCACTCACAAAAAGCAAATTCCTTATATGCAAATTCCTCTTTATCTAATGTTCTATGGAAACTTAATTTCATTAAAAATATATCCAAAATTTCCCTTTGATTGTTGGTATTCCTCACCTTAGTTTACAAACTCTAGACGTTTTGTAACCAAAAAAAATACAATTCTACAGAACAATGAGATTCCCAAGGGTGGGAATTCCAGTTTACCAACTAAGCAAGTTTAGTTTGGTACAGTACTGAAAATTTCAGTACAAACTAAAACAATTTTTGTCCAGTTCTATTATGTTAATCATGAACAATGCAAATGAATAACTAAGAATAAGAAAATATTAACTAATATAGTAATCACTCTATCTATATATATATATATATAAATAGTTTGGTTAACGGTTTGTACCAAGATTTCAGTTTTGTACAAACCAAAGCAAAACAGTTATAGTTCAAGAAATACTTCAATTTGGGTTCTATTCCACCAGAGTAGAGGTAAAGAAACAGAACGAGAAAGAGAAATGAGCAGGGTAAGGATCTTGCTCAAATAGAATTCCAAGGTACAGCAAAAAAGAAGATTGTGCAATGCAAATCATCCAAAGAAGAAGACAACATGCACCAAAAACCAAATTCTTTGTATAGTAGTCTCAACGCAGCAAGAAAATCCAATTCTTTGGACAAAAAATGAAAGGGCAATTACCCGCCAGCAGCCGGACGGACTTCCAAGATGTCAGCAGCAAGCTACAGAAGAACAAGACCGAGCGCCGGAGATCTCAGAGCAAACGGGATTCGGTAGTTGTATAGGTAGTAATGGCGTCGCCAATCACCAGGTCCAAACTTGAGCTTGTCCAAGAAGGCATGGTTGTGCATGATATCAAGGGCATTGAATACATCATGATCCTCCTTCTTTGCCACAATAAGTGCGTCGTTCACCAGCTGATGCAGTGGAGTTTTGGTGGACACGTTGTAGAGAGAGTAAGCAGCCTTCAACACTGAATGGTTCTGGTTATTCAGAATCGAAGAGGAGAGGGTATAAAAACTACAGAAGTCTGTGAGTTCATTAGTGCCAGGGTTCTGGACCACATAACTGTCGACCACATTCTCCACAGGAAGAAGCCAGTGCTCCACATCTTTCTCGTCGAGATCGGCCGCAATAAAGAACTGGCTCAAGAATCCTCTGAGCAGCTTTGTGATTGCCGGGACATCAGCGAGCTCCATCTTCCTGAATCCGAGGGTGACTATCGCCTCGGGAAGCCTGTGAAGCTTGACCGCCCTGCTCATCGTCATCCGAGGTCCAAGCCGATAAAATCGGACATCGACCAGCTTCTTAGGATTTAGGGAGCGGTGCCAGTAGCGGCAGGTCGCGATGGGAGTCGGCAGGAGTAACCCGCCTGTGTAAGCTGCCTGCCACACATTCTCCAAATGGGCCCGCCGAGTGAGCTCCTTGATCATCACAGGGGCAAGCCGCTTCGACCGCAGCTTCTTGTGGACGCACAAGAGGTTGACCTCAGCCATCCGGACCACCTCTCTTCGCACGCGGATCCGAGAAGGCACGCCAGTGATGAAGGAGACGAGCTTCTGGGTGGCTTTCACACGGACCCCAATGTGCCAGGACTTGAAATATCCCGGCGGGCAAAGAGCCCAACGGAGAAACTCCTTGGAAAAGCTGAGGCGGAACGTGCTCGCCTCATTCACCACGTAGTTGTCACGGAGGAGGTTGCACACCTCGGAGCAGGTCCGGTCATCGTCCATGTCGCAGGTGGTCCACTCGTAAAGCGCAGGGAGGTTATAAGGCTCCTGCTTGACGGCATCGACAGGAGTCGGCTGCTCAATGGGGCCTTCCACGAGGCTGGGGCCGAGGCCGTCCTTGAATTGCCGCACCGGCTGGGTATCCCAGAACCGATGCTGCTTGTTGCTCATGGAGATCGTCTTTCGGATCCTGCGCGCAAAAGATTCGATATCGACCTAGCTCGGCCTCCGCTGCTAAGGCCGCCGCCGAGTCTTGGCTCACTTGAGCGACAGCAGTGGCCGGATGAGGATCGGGGTTACTGATTTGCTCCTCGTCGGGGGATGAGGAGTCGTTTCCGGCGACCACCACTGCGGACACGCGAAAGGAACCCAACCGAGATCAAGAAACAGACGGACAAAAACTACAGAAGAGGGAATCGAGGAGAAAAACAGCTGATTACCTCTGGGAGCGGCGGATCGGAGCTGAGTCGAAAGCCGATAGATTAGGGTTTGAGGAGGAGGAGGAGGAGGCGACGGAATCGCAGAGGGACGGAGCTGAGAACGCGCGCTGCTGGCACCGAGGAGGCCAACAAGAAACGACTTCTTTGGTGGTAGCGGACTGGATCGGAGTTAAATAGAAGCCAATATAACGGTTTGACGGGATGGTAGTGATAGAATGTGGGTTGCCTTCATAAAGGGCCTAATAGTTAATTGGGCTTTAGTTATTTCATGTATAAATGTTAAAAAGGTAGTAGAAATTAAAAAAAAAACATTATTTATTATTTATTGGAAGAAAAAAAAACCCAACAAATGTAGAGGCGATACAAACTCTGATTTATGATAATAACATTTGACTAAATATGTAGTTGTATATTTTCAATAACAATAATTAAATTTTATCCCATCGGTTATGTGAATTCTTTTAAGACTCTATTGCTTACTATATTCTCATTTATATATAAATAAATTTTATCTTATTTTATTATTGCTAAATAAATCTTCTTTCTATGTGAATATTTATCATAGTTTCACATCATATGAGTAACATATTTATCTTAGTCGTCTAAATAAATGATGTACCATCTTAAATCCATCTCTCATAGTTTTTCCTTAAATAGGTACAATCCCGACTTTCTCTATAATCTATCCATTTCTTATCAAATTCATCTACCTTAATATCCTCATATTTGTAATTCTCATCTTCTGTTCATGTACTCAATTCATAGTCTAGCATTCAACTTCATATAGTATAACATGTTCAACTGTCATTTTGTAATACTTTCCTTTAAGTCTTGAAAGTATTTTACGATCACAAATAACATTAGATGCCCTCTTCCATTTTAATCATTTTAATTATATTCAATATAAGATTTCTCTGAACTCTTCTATCCTTTTTCTATTACTCTTTATCAAATTTTCATGATATAATTTATTAATTTAATAATCCTATAATTTATATAATTTTATACATCTCTTTTATTTTTATATAAGGGAATACTTATCATCCACTATTTTATATTTCTTCCATTTTCAATTTTACGTTGAATAACTTTGCAAGTGTTCTGTACTAAAGGCACAATAGAAATTTGAAAGATTAATTCACAGACAACTTGAGCTTTATTGTTCACTTATTAAACAAGAATTTACGCACCATTGGAGTAGAGAATCTAGATAGACAAATTGATAAATAAAATGGTCTCTACTCATCCTAAAATATATTCACAAAGCTGGAGAAGATAATCATGTAACACCTTGATAATATTGTGATGAATGTGTTGGTGCAGGTAATATCGATAATTAAATTTGTATTTTGATGTCTAAAAAGGGTTTAAAGTTAGAAATTATGTTTTGATATGAAAGTTAAGTGTGTAGATTACTTAACATAGAAAGTTCTAATGGGGCAGAAGAACTAGATATTAGGCATTGAAAGTTCTAGTAGGTCAAGAGGATCGGACACTAGACAATGCAGTGTTAGTGGATCAAAACAACTAAACACCAGGTAGAAACCAAATAAGTTAATCTAGCAAAACACTTGATAAGTTAGTTAGATCAGACATCAAGTAAAGAAAATTCTAATGGATCAATCAAACACTAAATAGAATAAGAAGTTCAACAGATCAGCTAGATTGAATGCTTAGCAAAAGATAAATTTATGGAGTGGAGAGATCTAATGAGGATGTGTCATCCTAAGGGGGCAAACTTAGATGACAATCCGACATCCTTCTCTTGTTCAAAGAGCACGTCCTTTAGCCCAAGTGCCCTTTGACAACCAAGAGCTCATCTCTAATCTATTGTTGTCAGGTATTTTGGTTTGTACTTATTTTATTTAGCATTTCACTTTCATTTCTTGAGGGGTGGTAAGCTTGTTATCACACCCTTACTCTTTGTAAAAGTTGTTCTCTATGTTGGAAAAGGTTTTCGGAAAAGAGATGTATAGTGAATTGTCTATTTGTAAACGATCAAGTATCGTGAGCATTGAATTATCGGTCCGAAGGATTTGTAAACTAAGTAAAAATAAATTTGTGTTCATGCTTTATTTATTTCTTATTTCCACTGCTATAAATCTAATTTATGAAAATAAAAGAAAAGGTTTTAAAAATGATATTCATCCTCCCCCTCCTTTTTATCGTTTTCTCGATTCAACAATTGGTATTAAAACGAGAGTATTAAGAATAGGTGTAATCACCATTCGAACATTTTTTTCTTTTCTTTATATAGTTCTTATTTCCAATCACACTGCTTACCAAGACCAAGTTTTGAAATAGTTTATTTTTAGTTCTATTTTTTGCAAGATATTGGTGATTCATCAAGAAAGCTATAGCATAGTTCGTGCACCCCTTTCAAATGGAGTAGACTTCGGGTATTGAAAAAGATAGATGGAGTGCTACCTAAAAATAAAGATTGATATGTGGTTTAACATCAAGGGATACACAATACCAGTTGATGATCTTGGAGAACCATTGGATCCATATAAGTGGACTCAAGAAAAAGGCATAAGTCAATGTCAAGGCTATGAAAAACATTGCAACGTGACTGCCAAAGGTAGAACTCAATTGAGTTGGACCCTTTGAAAATGCTAAAAAACTTTGGGACAAATTAGTTAAACTTCATGATCTCTTATTAAACCAATTGTTTAATTGTAAAATGGAGGAAGGTGAGACCGTAAGTATTTAAAGCATTTTCTCAAAATTCTTTATGGCCATCTATGATAGATGTATACAAAGTTTATAGAGATCTTATGATTGTAAAGTCTGATAAAATGTTTTGCGAATTTGAGTTGCATGAGCAGCTAACTCGAGTCAAATCGAGAAAAGTATTCCGTTGATTACAGGGCAAGCCAAGAGCAAGAAGGCCAAGTTCAAATCTCGAGCGGAGCCATAATTCGAAGATAAGTCAAACTCAAGGACAAACAATCAGGTCAAAGCAAACTGAGCAACTGAAAATCTAAGGTAACATGCTATGGTTGGAATGCAAAGGGGCATTACAAGTCTTAATGTCCTAATCAAAAAGAGGGCAAATCTAAGAAACCAAGGAGAAAGAAGGCACTCAAGGCCACTTGGAACGAGTCATCGTCGGAGGAGTCGGACATGGAGGAACAGAAGCAAACAAGCTTCATGACTCTAATGATAGAGGAAGACATAGCCGGATCCAAGTCCGAGTCAAGGATTCGAGTCCAAGTCTGAGACAAATCGCGTATCCATATCCAGTTTAGACGACCAAGAAGAAAAGGATTGGTGTAGAGAAAGCGAAAAGACTTATCGCAAACTGCTAGCGCCGGGGTTTCAACAAGTAAAGGCTTCTTTGTTGGTAGTGAACTAGATTGGAGTTACATAACAGCGATTATAATGGTTTTGACAGGATGCCAGTGAAAAGATGTGGGTTGCCTTCATAATGGCCCTCATAGTTAAATGGGCCCATAACATTTTAGTTATTTCATGTACAAATGTTAAAAAGGGAAAAGAGAAAAAAAATATAATAATAATAATAATAATAATAACATTTGACAAAATATATAGTTCTCTACTAAAATCACAATAGAAAGTTTGAAAGCTTAATTCACAGATAACTTAGGCTTCATTTTCACTAATTAAACAAGAATTTACACACCAGAGTAGGGAATCTATATCCAGTCATCTTAAAATATATTCACATTGCTGGAGAATACCTTTACGATATGGTGATGAATGCACTTTGTCCAGCCTTTGTGTGATACACGTATAGCTGGAGAAAATAGCTAAACAACTTGACTATAGATTAATGCAAGTATTCACATGATGACGACCAGTCCATCGCAAGTTTAGGCACTGAAACCCCTGTGGAGAGAACTCCAGGGATTGGTGGGGATGCTATTGCAAGCTTGTGCAGAAACCTTTGCCATGCCCTCTACGCTGATACCTGCGTTGCAAATGTTTGCTAGAGAGCGCATGTGTTTCATCCCGTACTGAGAGAGAGATCCGCAATGCATCTCAAAAGTCCTCACCTAGAAAGAAAAATCACTTTCTAATGAGAGCAGGAAAGGGAGAGAAATTCTAACTCAGTCTAATGATGCAAATGTTGAGGAAGTTGTCGAGAATGAATTTGAGTTTCAATTCTAGATTAGATATGCCTACTATAGAAATTGCATAGTAACTTGAGCATTTGCTCAGAGAAGTCAATGCCTAACAAACTACACTTGTTTTAGTTCCTAAAAAGTGTTGGCAAGGGTGTTAATAAGTCTTAGTAATTCAACTTGTCACTCTAATGAGCATGCAAGTGTCTTTTAGAATAATTCATAGACATGTTAAAATAAGTATGAACTAAAATTGTTTTTAAAACTAACTGATCAGTATGCTCACCATCAATCTGAGGCAGGACCAATCATCCACCAAAGCCTGGCCTGAAGGACGAACCATTTTCAGCATTTCTGATCCTCGTTCAGAACCAAACAACAGATTCCCAATCAGTTCTACACTAGCATCGACATGCAAGCGATGAGCCATTACATCAAGTAATTCCTTGTGGGCACCAAGCTTCTGGGATGAGCCTAGAGGTGCCCTTTCATACTTCAGAAGGAAAATGGAAGATTTTAGTCATAAACAATTAGCAAATCAACATGTTAGATGAAGATAATTCTAAACCTCAGCATTAACCACTGAAACAATGAAAATTACACAAGGACCAGAAGTAAGTGAGAGAATTAAGAGAACATGTAACTCAAATCAGGTAGCCGAGAAGCACCAACCTTATGCCAAAAATAGACTAGATCTGCATCCCGTTGGTTAACAGCATCATTATGAAAATACAATGAATTATCTTCGATAAAAGTGGCATTAGCATTGGCAGGATTGGAACCCAGGTACACGAAAAGGTTTTCCACATTGAGTTCTAAATCTCCAAATTGCATCACATGTGAACCAGATTTATATGTCTCGTTAACTGAAGTTCTGGTTTTGACCTGTAAAGGATGTAGGACGAAGAAATTCAAACCCAAAAGGCTACCAAACAACTGCCAAGAAACACAGACCAAATTCAGAAGTGCTTACAAGTCGATACTGCTGCTTCAATGTTTCAGTCTGTAAATTGTGTATATCACTGCATATATGGGTAACAGATTGCATAGAATTAGTCAGATATCACAAAAGCCAAGCAAGCTTGTACCAACGTGAAAATGTCTTCATATGAATATCTCATCATTCAACTTTGGAAGTATGCAAGGAGTTTCATCAACAAACATTTTTTTTTCTAAGGATATGCATGCAATGGTTCTAAAGATTTTACCACTGGCTACAACTTTAGTTCTATTCATGACCGAACAATAAGTCAAACTGGATAACATTATGTAGTTCGTGTACCTGTCTTCCATCCAAGAAACACTATACAAGTCACCCAAGCAGGTGTAGAATTCTGGAGGAGGTCTAGAGCGATCTCCAGGGCAATAAGTTCCCCAACTACTCTCATAAGCATTTGATGCCGTCGTTGCATAAATATTTATGTCTTCTGGGAGAAGACCCTCAAAAATACTCCCTGACTCACAAGCTTCAAGATAAAATACCTGAAACATCAAAGTGAGTAATAAATTATGTGTGCATACGAAATTAAATGATGTCATAGAAGTTGTTACCAAGCTTTTGTAAGACCCCAAAGCATGTTTTTTCTTCAACACATCAACCAACTCGTCACTATACAGGTAAGGATATGTGGGCATCCCTACAAATTTCCAATTGTCAGTGCATCAGTATCATTGTTTCTATCGACAAAGGAAGATGCAACAAAAGATAACTCATGAAGTTGCTCCCCCTTAATCTTCTTTGATTCTTTTCAGTGTTACATTACATCATCTAACAAAAGACTGTTGTGTCAGATTAACTGCATGAATCAGACAAACCCAAACTATCACATCCTTTATGTGATATTTACTTGGATGGAATTAAGAGGGGAAACAATATGAAAAGGAATAAAGTCATTATTATGTCCTGTTTATTTGGAAGGAAACAGAGACAAGGAAGAAATTTAATTCCATCAAATCCCTCTGTTTTATTTTAACAAAATTAGGTGGAAAGGGAGGTAAATGAAGTTTAACCAATGACTAAGCATAGATAAGTAAGATTATTTATTTTCTATGGTTCCACCAAAATAAACACGAAAAATAAAATAGAGTGAAAACAAGATAATTCATTTCTATCCTACTTCCCCTCAAAGAAAGTATAGCATTAAACATGAGATAAATGATATCTGCTTTCAAAAAAGTAATGGAATGACAAAATCTAGGATAGTACTCACCAAGAATCCCTGGTCCACCATGATCAGAGTAAAATACAAAAATATGATCATCTGGACCACTATCAACTACTTTTCCACTACCTCCATTTAGAGCAGTTTTATTTCCAAGGAGAACAGCAAAGAAATTGTTCACATTAACATCCTCTCCAACATAATCCTGAAAGGAATTGATCCAGATTGAGACAAGTAATACAGGGCAACCAAGAAAATATTGAGAATGAAGTGTGTTAAAAAAATATCAAACCTTTGGAACTCCAGAATACACATCTCCGCCCTTGGGATGATTGATTATGACGCCTGGTCTTGGGTTGTCCTTGTTGTGTGCAATGTCATCATACATGAAAACAATAATATTCTCATCTTTCAGTCCACCGTTCTTCATTATTTGATATGCATGGCAAATATCCGCCTGAGTTGATGCTTTAAAGTGTTAGGATCCATGTACAATGAAGAGTGCATACAGATAGACAAAGAAACTATTATTTCATACAAGAATTCCTTCAAATTCTTTTTATAGAAAAAGTATTTTCAACAGAACTTTGTAAGGCAAGAAAAAGAGAAAAAGTACATGAATATGATTACCCAATGCCCCAACTTCAGGTGCTAGCAAACTATGTTTACTATTAGCCTTATTACCTAATACCAACAAAGAAAAGATTCATGCTTCATACATCTGGCATGTCACATTACTGAAGAAAATTTGTCTAACTAAAATTGGTAAAGTAGCTCATACACCACCTGTTGAGATCAATATCACTAAAAAATCTCACGTAGAATCTACCACAGATTGGTGAGATATCTTACTCTGTCATCTAGATGCTGACAAAAAACTTAAGATATTCACAGAGTGGAAATCACCTTGTTTTTGTGGTTGGAGCAATCTACCTCCCCAACATCTAAATAAATAAAAGGTGGACACATATATGGTACAAGTTTAGGTTTTCTATGAATCAAGAGCAACCTCTATGAACAGCAAATGATAATATGCATAATTCACATACAAGAAAATGATTTTACACGGTTTGAATTGCATCTAATTCTCAAAGAGAGAACAAAACAAGGATAAAAATTATCCTCACTCGTGCAAATAAATTTTCACTTCATTAGATAACTCTCAAATCAAGATCAAGGAACAAAAATTAAAAACTCAATTCAAGCATTTTTAGACACCTAATACACTTCCTCAGAAGAACTCTCCACTTTGTTTATGCCTTGTATCTCACGATTCTCAAGGTGAAGAAATCCAGGACCACAACTCAAAACCTGAGAACTGACATAGCCCAAATCAAAAAAATTTAAGGTGTTTTTGGTTTATAGGAATCATTATTTTATTTTCTATGAGTTTTCATAGAATTTTATATTTGCTTACTAAAATAAACTTGGAACACAATTATGATTTCTTAATCATCCTTCATAACTCTTTCTTGCTCTATTCGAAGGTTTGATTCTTTCTCTATTTTATTCTCGAAACAATACTTATCCTTACTCTATTGTTGCTCTATTCCTGCACTAACTCACGTCGCACCCGCACCACTAGGCCACATCTTCAATCGTATGTGAATGTTTAGGTTGGGGCTTAGCCTGCAGAGTTGAATAGAAACTGAGCCACAACAGCCAGTCAAAACGACCCGACAAACAATACGACAGAGGGGACAAAATGGATTGAACAAATTAAATAAATAAATAAGTTCCAATTGGTCCCATCAAAATTATCCTCATTAAAAAATCAGTTTACCCACTAAAGTTGTCAAATCAATTTCATTACGCCCTTCTCAATTGTTTTACAAATTTATTGTATTATTTGCAAATCACCATGCAAACCAAGAGATAACACGGACCAATAGAAAACAATTTTAAGAAAAAAAACAAGATTGGAATCCCCAAAGAAAAAGCCAAATAGAGTCACCTTGTTTTCACACTGACAATCGTCAAATCCCTATTTTTGAATAAGAATTTATATCTCCATGCAAAAAAAAAAAAGGTTCTAAGATTATCAAATACCGAATAAAAAGGAGGGCAAAAGCATATCATCGAACTTAAAACAAGAAACTTAGTACATAGACAATTACAAAGCAATCCAGAACTAAAAGAGGAGAGATAAATGAACACGACGGATTCGACAAATACCTGATGACGATAGTTGTAAAAACCGCTGGATCCAGCGATGAGCACTGCCCATCGGGTGCCTACGGTGTCGCCGCCGCCGCCGCCGCTTTCGACCCTCAGACCCTCGTTTCTATCGGAAGGAAGCCGTATGGGGTTTCTGATAGCATCAGAAAGCATAATCGAGAGGAGGAAAGCTACGGTGAGGAGGGCAGCGCCAGCGGCGGAGCAGCCCATCGTGACTTACGATCAAACGGAGAAAGGAAACACTGACGAGATATAAGCAAGAGGCGAAGGAGTAGAGACTCTTTTATAGCAGGCCGGCCTCATGCTTTACTTTCGTGCTGTTGCTGATGAATGGATCGCAGCCGTCGGTTCTGCGTTGGACCCGCAAAAGAGACTCTTTTAATTTCGATTAACTTAATTTATTTTTAATAGATACAATTATTTTGATACCACTGCTTGGCTTCATTAATTTTATTTTATTTTATTTTATTTTTTACAATAGTAAAAAACAATTCAAAAAAAAAAATGGAAATCTAGGGATGGCAAGAAATGGACAAGATCCATTAATACATTAAGTTCAAGTTTCAAATTTATATATACAAATAAATATTTTTTTAAAAAAAATCTAAATAAGCTTTTTAACTATATGAATATACCTATCAATCAAGAGCTTCCCATATTGATAAGCAAAGTGGAGCAATCATTATAAAGTGGTTCTAATAATTCAAACAATTAAATAGCTTTAAAGAAAAAAAATACATGATCATTTCAATTCATTAAAAAGAAAGCAAGTTGCTTGAAGCAAAAGACAAACATTTTATAGATGAAGGATTTTTGTTTCACAAAATACACATCCCTTTCCTCGTACAATTTTTATAACCCCTAAATTCAAGGACTAATATGGAATATATATATACATTCCTGAACCTCCCTTATATATTCGGACATCCCGATTCATTTTTGAGAATCGAAGTACTCGAGACGACATCCAGATCCAAATCCTTATCCTACACACTTTTGGACACCCCTCATATGTCCAATCATCCGGATACCATCCCGAATATCCCGATTTTCAAAAGCATATATATATATATATATATATATATATATATATATATATATATATATATTCTGAACCAAATTTATGGATTGCCCATCCAGAATAAGCATTTATTTATTTATTTATTAAAGTTTCTAGTTATGTCAATAAAATTTTATTTTTAAGATTTAAGAATTAGATTATAGTATTAAATAAAAAAAATAAATTAATTTTTTTTTTAAGGTTTACACTGGTATATGGCATAAGGCCCATAGCGTAATTAAATCATATATATAGAGAGAAACATTTTACCCTTCACATCTTTATCTTACACACTTATGAGCGATTGAGTGCAAATTCGAGCGCCTAAACACTCGTCCAGGTGTCCCAATTCACTTTTGAGAATCGAGCATCCGGACGTCTTAATTTGCATTTAGTCATCCATGAGTGTGCAGGATAATAATGTAAAGAGTATCAAACACCTATATATATATATATATATATATATATATATATATATATATGGAGAGAGATAGAATTTTCCTATAGAGAAATTGGATGGATCTAGACTTTGTTTACCTGCTGATTGGGATAGGAGGGGAGAGGAAGGATGAAAAGGGAGAGGTGTGAATTAGAAGGATGAGGGATGAGTTTTTTATATATATAATTCAGTGTTTAGACTTCACCTCAACTAATCATGAAGGTACATGGTGTTCTCTCTAATTCAACTGGAGCACAACTTGTATATATTTAGAAGCCGAGCTTCAAAATATTCGTCTAATTTAAAATTTGAATCATGATCTTGTTATCGTTCAAGTTATCTTATCGACGGGGGCAAGTTATCTATCACAATTATAGGAAGAGGAGTAAGCGAAGGGACAAAAAAAAAATCATCAATATCCTCGTATATATGATTGTCACTAATGTCACCTAATGCCCACTAGCCCAAGCAACAAATGTCATCACCCTACCAACCAACCAACCAATCAAGTACCACTCGCTATCTACCTGCCGGAGCCACCTAATGCCCTATGGCCGCATGATTGAGGGTTTTGGTTGGGCGATTGAGCATTGCAATAAGCCATTTGAGCGTCTTGATCTTCAATCTAGCGACATAGTCACCTCGATCAAGTTGGCAGACTTGATCGATCAATTGAGCACCTTGGCCGTCTAATCTAGTGTCATTGTCAAGCACTATGGTAATTGTCTCCTCGGATGGGTCTAGTAGTTAGCACATGAGGTGTTACCACCATGAGGTCTGGGGTTTGAATCTCGATAAAGTCGAGGTAAATACCTTCCTTATGTGCTAGTCACTATTACAAAGGCTAGTAGCCGTTCGTGATTTACCTCCTCCGTGTTGACCCTGGGACGAGTTGGCGGGGGCGCTGAGGACAAGCGTATTCGCCTTTTGCCACCATTGTCAAGCACTATTGTGGTCCTCTCGAGGCGGGACGGTGCGATAATTGAGGCAAAAAGTATTGCTACATTAGGTCATGAGATATTGACATATTAGATCATGGGGTCGAAACTCGGTACATCTTAGCATGTCTCCCTCCCCCCATGCCTTGGCCAGTACACTAATAGCTAGTAATCACTCGTGATTTATCTCCTCCGCGTTGACCTAGGGACATGTTGGTGGAGAAGTTAGAGTGAGCGAATCACCTTTTAGCATATTGTCGGACACTATGATCGCTTAATTAACACCACCATGCAGAGATATCACCCTTTCACTGTGTTGCGCCTCTAGCAATAACCCCTCCAACTCTAATTGCAGTAATAACCGCTCCAACTCTAATTGCGGAAGAAGAGGAGGAGAGAAGAAAGAAGATCACATAGCAATAAGGCAACGAAGGAATCCCAATAGGAAAACATGAGAAAGCATCGAGTACAAGTATATAGATATATACAAACCCTTACATGGTATTTCGAATCAAAAATACATAAAAAGGAAAAAAAAATATTTTCCTGATTTTTCACTGCTTCTCGTGCAAGGCACGACCAGGTGAGGCAGGGCCAGACTATGCCGCTCTTCCAAAATCGGACACGCCCTGCCATGTCCAGTGGACACGCTCGTGCCTAGAAGTACTACATCTCCAAAAATATATACAGTCCGACCATGATTGGTAGACGCGATCCAGCCATACCCCTTCTTCCCACTTTTGCGACGTCCTTCGTATTGACCTCCACTCAAATATGAGTCACTCATCAACAATCTCCACCTTGGCGAATATCTACCCTTTCAGAAAACACGAGCATCTAAGCAAAAATTCCACCTGCACGCTGGGTTTGGGTTTCATTCCTCTAGCATCTAGAAACACGAAATACTTGAACTTTTCTGTGATCATTAGCCTCATTAACATGTCTACAGCATTGTTTGCAATATGAACCTTCTCAGGTTGAATTTCTCCAAAAACAATCAAGTTTATGATCTTGTGAAACCTCATATCAATGTGTTTAGTCCTCACATGATATACATGAATCTTCACCAAATAGATAGCACTTTGACTATCACACAACAACATGACTTCACCTTACTGAACACTCAGTTCTTTGACCAACTCTGTAAGTCATAAAGCTTTCTTCGTTGTTTCAACTAATGTTGTCATGTACTCTGACTCCGTAGTGGATAATACAACGATAACTTGTATTATAAACTTCCAACAGATAGGTCCTCTCATTACAGTAAACACATATCATCAGTAGAACTCCTGTCATCTAAATCTCCTGCATAGTATATATCCACATGCCCAATAACTGAAGGATCTTCCAGTAGTTTGCTGAACATAATATCATAATCAATTGTATTCCTCAAGTATTTGAAAATCCATTTCACTACATTTCAATACGGTCAACCAAAATATGAGAGAAATTTGCTCACCATACTAACAGTGTATGCCAAATCTAGTCTCGTGCAAACTATGGAATACATCAAACAACCAACTGCACTAACATATGAAACCCTTGACATCTCCTAGATCTGTCCATCCATTTTTGGGCATTGTGTATTGAATTACTTGAAATGTTACACCGGAGGTGTACTCACTAACTTCGGATTACTCATGTTGAACCAATCCAGTACCTTCTCCACATATCTAAGTTGAGACAGTCATAATCTCCCTGCAGTTCTATCCGTGTGAATTTTCATCCCAAGAATCTTTATGGTCTCGCCCAAATCTTGCATGTCAAATTCCTTGCCTAGCAGTCTCTTCAATTTGTCGACCTTTTTCATCTTCTTTGCAGCAATAAACATGTCATCTACATATAATACAAAGAAAACCAATGATCCATCTTCTAGGCTCTTCACGTATATGCAATAATCATACTCACATCTCCTATATTTGGATTGAATCGTGTACGAATCGAAACACTTGTACCATTACCTAGGAGAATGTTTCAATTCATAAAGCACTTTCTTCAAATTGCAAACCAAACGCTCTTGTCTGGGTTGACTAAATCACTAAGGTTGTGACATAAAAGTCTACTCCTCCAAATCATCATGAAAAAAATATTGTCTTCAAATTCATTTGCTCCAGCTGCAAATTGTGATGTGTCAACACCGCTTTGATTGACGTATGTCTCACCACCAAAGAGAAATTTTCATCATAGTCGATCATCTTTCTCTATGAGTGTTCCTTTATTACCAAACAAGTCTTGAACTTCACTTCTTCTCCTTCTGACAATGTTTCCTTCTGTTAGAACCCTTAGTTGTATTTTGATGCATTGTCAAATAAGTTTAAGTCAAATCATATTTTGTTTTAATCTATATATCTATGTATGAACTTAGGAGAATACACATGTACCCGATGGCTAAAGGGCATCGGAGACGACAAACCTTAGCAGAAGACACAAGCAAGCGAGAATGATGGCATGGTAAAGGAGTCGACAGATTCTGTGCATCCGAGGTACGAGGAGCTACGAAAGAGTACTTTGGTAGAATGAGAAGGATGAACAGGAGCGAGCCAAAAGGGCTTAGTGTATCCAAGGGACAAGTAGCTCAAAGGAAAACTGTGTAAGGCGACCGAGATAAAGCGAAATGGTCAATGATCGCCCCATCAACAAGAGTCATTGCTGAATGAATCAAGACGAAGTCCACGTCAACAAGCATCTAGGTGACTGAAGAGAATACAGGCGACCGGAGAGCTAAGAGTAATCCAGAATTGTCAGAGGATCGTTGCCAGCGTGGATTAGGTTTCAACAAATACAAGCGACCGAGGAGCCTACCATCGACAAGAGAGTGTCATGTCAACAAACAACAAATATAGATATTAAGGTATGAAAGAAACAAGAATGATGAACCACAATATGGCTGTACAAGCAAAGCAAAACGAGTCAGATTTAGAGTCTTCAATGGACGAAGATGAACAAACATACTTGGTAAGAAAAATTGGTAAATTTTTTAACACTAACAATTTTGATAGGAGACAAGCATAGAAACTATTAAAGAAAAGACAAAGGAGGAAGGTAAGATATTTCAACTGTGATAAAGATGGTCATATCAAGGACAACTGCCTCAAGCTCAAGAAAAAGACCAAGAAAAAGGAGAAAGATAAAGCAAAGCCCAAAGAAAAAATGTTAAAAGCAACTTGACGCGAAACCTCATCTTCAAAGTATTCAGATATTAAGTATACAACTAGTATTGCACTAATGACAACTCATCAAGAAGAAGAGTCAGAAAGCTTAAGCGCAGAAAACAACAATGTAGGGGAGCTCAACTTATGAGTCTGACACGGTAAGTGAAGTAAGACATCTTCCCTCGAATCAATTATATGATGCAATTAAAATGATATCTAGATCATTATGTAAAGTTAGAAATAAACGCATGAAATTAAAAATGATAAAAATTGAATTAGAAAATAAATTGGAAAATTCTTGTTCAATTGAACATTTTGAAAATATTAAGGATAAAAATGCAAAATTAAGGAAACAGTAGAAACTAATAAAATTGCATTAGAAATTTTTTCTATTGGTTCAAATAATCTGAATATAATGTTAAAGAACTAAATAATAAAATTTAACTAACAAGGATTAGGTATAGAGAATCAAAATGTAATTTTAAATACCCAAAGGGTTAAATTAGAAAATTATTAAAATATTTTATTCTACAAAAATATTTGATAAATTTAATAGGCATGAATTTATTTTGGGTGCATAATATGTTCTAATAGCTTAGAAAATTTTAGAATAGTCACTCATAATATCAAAATATTTGATATGTATACATAAAATCAAAATTTATTTTTTAAATATTCTGTTCGAAATTTTATGCAGAATATTTTTCTGAGAAAATATAAATTGTTTTCTGTTAGTTGGTAAATTTTCATAATTTATTGACGCATAAATTTTTTTCTATAATTATATTTTGAAAAATGTGAATCTAGTATTTTGAAAATTAATGAAAAACAAGTATTCGAGCAAATTAATTGTCTATGATTGAAAATATTGTTCTTTACTTTTGATAAATATTTCTGATTTTTTTTAGAATTTTACAATATTTTTAGAAATTTTATTTATACCCACATTTATTTTGTTGTTGTCAAAAGGGAGATAAATGAAAATTTAGGCATAAATGTGGGAGGAATTAAATTATTTTACTTATTTGTATTATGTTT
Source organism: Zingiber officinale (assembly GCF_018446385.1). Taxonomy (NCBI): domain Eukaryota; kingdom Viridiplantae; phylum Streptophyta; class Magnoliopsida; order Zingiberales; family Zingiberaceae; genus Zingiber; species Zingiber officinale. The sequence goes on from NC_055987.1 coordinate 117,734,959, forward strand.
AATTTTTATCCTAATTTAAACTTAGTTTAATAATCATTAAAAAGGAATAGAATGTTAGAACCCTTAGTTGTGTTTTAATGTGTTATCAAATAAATTTAAGTTAGATTTTATTGTGTTTTAATATGTATATCTAAGTATAAAGGTACTTAGGGAAACTTACAGATATCCGATGGCTTAGGAGCATCGGAGACTACAAACCTTGGCAAAAGACGCAAGCTTTGTGCATCCGAGATATGAGAAGCTGCAGAAGAATACTCGAGCAAAACGAGAAGGACGCACAATAGTAAGCCAGAATGGCTCAGTGTATCCGATGGACAAAGAGCTGGAAGGAAGACTACGCAAGGTAACCGAGACAAAGTGAAATGGTCAAGTCTAAGATTCACCATTGCCAGATGATCGGAGCGCTCCGGGAGACTAAGTGTCATCGCCACGTTAGCAAGAGACATTGCCAACAAATCTGAATAGAGTCCACATTAACAAGCCTACAGGCGATCAGAGATCGAGGAGTCATCCAGAACCATTAGAGAATTGTTGTCAACATTGATTAGGTTTCGACGAATACAAACGACCAAGGAGCTTACGATCAACTGGAGAGTGTCACATCAGTAAATAATCAGATCGAGATGAAAACTATAAATAGGACTGAAGCTCGAAAAACAAACATAACACATATTCGAATACATTATCTTTCAGTTCTGTTATTTCCTTTATGCTCAATTGGTGTAAAAGGTTTCTCCATCTCCGGGTCATTTCTTAGTAGAGTTTTTCATAGTTTTGGACTAATAACCTGAGGATTGTAACCAAGTAAATTTGGCCTCTTCTTTTTTTATGTTATTCGCTAATTATTAATGTGTGTGTCCTTGTTAGATCTTTAGGAAAAATATTTTAGTCTTAATTTGTAGGTACACAATTCCCCCCCCCCCCCCCCCCCCACCTAGTGATCTGAACTACTTCCACCACACCAACACCTTCTTCTTGAATATCCACTTGCACCCTATATCTTGTTTTCCCTTAGGAAGTTCCACTATATCTCGTGTTTGATTCTTATGCAACGACTTCATCTCCTCCATTATAGCACATATCCACTCGTCCTTATTGGAGTTGTAAATCGTCTCTTGGAAGGATGTAGGATCTCCGCTACTAGTGACAAGCGCATAAGATACCAAATCTCAAATCCATATATGGTGGGTGGCTTTGACTCATTTCGTCCTGCCTCCAGCTATAGCGTGATGCTCCGTATGCCTCAAGCTAGTATCATTAGAATTATGAGTATCTAGCTCCACTTTCACAATGTCTTTTTCCTCGTTGCTTTGTGATATTACATTTCCTTCTTCTCCCTGAGTACATTGTAACATGGCCTTCTCGTAAAAATATCATATCTCTGTTGATCACCACCTTGTTTGCCTTAGGATCTCAAAGCTTGAAGTCTTTGACTCTTTTGATACCCAAAAAAATACACTACTTTGATTTACATACAACTTTAATCTTTCCTCACTAGATATATGTGCATATAGATTGAACATCCAAAAACTCGAAGGTGAGAGTAATCAACCTGATTCCTTGTCCATGTCTCTTCTGATTTTTGCCTTCTAATGCTACCCTTAGTGATCTATTAATTAGATAGCTCGTCATGTTGACCGTTTCAGCCCAGAAATTATTTGCAACCCTTGTATTTAGCCTGAGACATCTTACATTCTCAATTATTGTCATGTTTAACCTTTCTGCCATACCATTCTGCTGAGGTATCCTGTAAATCGAAAAATGTCTCACAATCCCATATTGCTTATAAAATTTCTGAAACTTTAAATCCATGTACTCAGTTTCATTGTCTGACCTAAGACATTTGATCTTCTGTATAGTCTGGTTCTCTACTTCAATTTTCCACAGTTTAAACTGTTGGGACCTTTGTGCCCGCTAGAGGAGGGGTGAATAGCGGCTCGTCGCGCTTGCATCGATTTGCTTCGTCTTGATAATGTGCAGCGAAATATAAAGACAAAGACTCACACCGCTAACAACTAGGATTTACTTGGTATCCACTTCAATTTTCCACAGTTTAAACTGTTGGGGCCTTTGTGCCCGCTAGAGGAGGGGTGAATAACAGCTCGTCGCGCTTGCATCGGTTTGCTTCGTCTTGATAATGTGCAGCGAAATATAAAGACAAACACTCACAACGCTAACAACTAGGATTTACTTGGTATCCACCTCAAGATGAGGTGACTAATCCAAGGATCCACACACGACACGCTATCATCACTATGAATCACTCCTTCTCAGTTGCAGCCGGAGGCGGAGAAGCCTCGTACAAACTCACACAACAATACACACAAAAATACAAGAAGAAGGAATACAATTACATGTAAAGACACTCTCTTCTTGCTTACTTGTGCTTGTTGTTGCCTCTTGAACATTAAGAGAACACTCCCAAGAGCTTTCAAGAACTGGCGGTCAAGATCGAAGAAAGTCGCTGAAGATCGCTATAAGCTCGCAAGAAACAAATCGCAAAAGATCTGGCAAAGAAAACGTTTCGCCCAGGCTTTAAACAGTGCTCTCAATCTATCCTCAATCGATTGTCACGTCCGCACCACTCCATCACAGCTGTCCATCACCTGCATCCTGCCCAAGGGTCGAATCCCAATCGATCGACCGATCGATTGGGAACATCTGAATCGATCGGTGGATCGATTCAGAAGTTTTTTGTGTTCTCGCGATCACGCAAGAATTCCCCTGCCCAATCGATCGACCGATCGATTGACAGCTCCCAATCGATTGCCCGATCGATTGGGAAAGCTTCTGTGCTCGCGATTTCACATCCCAATCGATCGATCGATCGATTGAGACTTCCCTCAATCGCAGCACACTCTAATCGATCCATTGATCGATTGGACTCTGGTTCAATCGATCGTCCGATCGATTGACCAGCCTGGACTTGACTCAAACTCAAATCCAAATTCCCAAACCCAACTCCCGATGGACCGTGACCTGTTGGGTCTCAATGCCTAGCACTTGGCCACACTTGACCAACCTCGAACTAGCCTTCTAGCCTCCTCCATCAGCCTTGCGTCCCTCGGATATCTCCCCATCCTTCACGTCTTGCCTTCAAAAGCTTCCTTCGGCCTCATCCTAGTTATCGAGTTCTCCTTGTCAAATCACACTAGTACTTACCTTGCCAAGACCACATGCTTATACTTTCCGTTGCCTGGCTCCTCACCAGGACTTCCTCCTTTGCCAAAATCACACTTGGACTTTCAGTTGTCTGGCTCCTCATCAGGACTTCCCAAATGTCTGGCTCCTCACCAAGACTTTCTCCTTTGCCAAGATCACACTTGGACTTTCAATTGTCTGACTCCTCACCAGGACTTCCCAAATGTCTGGCTCCTCACCAGGACTTTTTCCTTTGCCAAGATCACACTTGGACTTTCAGTTGTCTGGCTCCTCACCAAGACTTCCCAAATATCTAGCTCCTCGCCAGGACTTTTTCCTTTTCTAAGATCACACTTTGACTTTCCAATTTGTCTAACCTCCAGTTAGGACTTCCACCATTCCCTAAACTCTAGTTAGGACTTCCATACGTCTAACCTCCAATTAGAACTTCCATACGCCTAACCTCTAGTTAGGACTTTCCTGATCAAGTCTCCTGTCAACCTTGACCTACTTAACTTGTATTCTCATCAACCTGGTCAACCCTTTGACCATCTCCATAACCGGACGATTGCTCCAGCAATCTCCTTATATTGTCAAATATCAAAATTCAAATCCCGGCTCAAGCTTGACTCAACTCAAGTTTAGTCAACTTGTCAAACTTGACCTAGGGAAATTGTCCCAACATAAACTTTGAAAAAGTCTCTGATTTGTGAAGCAAGAAGTATACCCAAACCTTTCGTGAGTAGTCATCAATAAAACTCACAAAATACAAGTGTCCTCCATGTGAAGCTACACTGGTTGGTCCTTAGAAATTCGTATGTATGTAATGCAGAATCTTCTCTATCTTGTGAGTTGTCGTCTTAAATTACATCTTGTTCTATTTCCTAAGAATACATAATTTGTAGAATTCAAACGTATACATCTTGACGTCCTCTAACAAATCTCTCTTATAAAGTTCTAGCATCACATGTTCACTCATATATGCCCTAGCCGCATATGTCATAAGACCATGTTGTATGATTCAGATTCTACCGCGACAACTCCACCTACAACCGTAGTCCTTATTAATGTGTAGATGTTCATTGTTAGCTTTTATCCTTTCATTACCGTCAGAACTCCCTTGCTAACCTTCATCATCTCGCTCACTAATTTATAACTACAACTAATACCATCGAGTGTGCCTAGTGAGATTAAATTCTTCCTCAAATCAGGTATGTGTCTGACATCACATAGGATTCTGATCACACAATCAAATATCGTGATTCTGACATTCTCTATGTCAATGTTTCTATAAGATGTATCGTTCTCTATCAATACTGAATCAGAATTCACTACCTTGTAGGTGTTAAACCACTTCTTATTTGCATCATGTGATATGAATACGTAGAATCTAAGATTCATGCATTAGCTACTTCGAACTCAATATAACTAATAGCATATCTCCATCACCTCTCTAAATTTTTCTCTTCAACTATGTTTATAGACTTCGTTGAACTACCTTTGTTCCCTGTAATATTTTTCTTCATCTCTGGATAATCTTTTCGTATAACCTTAGTCTACATACTTGTAGCACGTGATCACCTTCTTCCTTCTCAATTTAGAATGGGCCTTATTGTTGTTGTTCGATCCATATCAAGTTTTGCTACTACCGTGCTCTTGGTTTCTATTCACTACAAGTCATTCTCTTTGACAAACTTCGTCTCTTGCTTTCTTCCGCTGATAAAAATCCAACAAAGCACTTGTGACCTCCTCCAATTTGAGTACGGTTAACAATAGGGCAGGTTGGGGCGGATTTGTCATTCCCATCCCAGCCCCCAAATTATATCTCTACCTCCATCCTTATCCCCATCCTCAGTTCTATCTAATCGATGAATTCCTATTTTTGACCCAACGAGGATTAAATCTCCATTTCTATCTCCATCCCCTCTTCAAATGTCCATTGTCTATCGACTTGGCCAAAAAAGGGTTTCAATTTTTAACACTTTTCATAAAAATATTATTACAAAAATCCAATGACATGTAAATAATAATAATATTATTATTAATTAAATAATACATATATAATAACATTAATAAGTCATGGTTTAATAAACAGAATTGATGAAACTCTATTATTATTATTATTATTATTATTATTATTATTATTATTATTATTATTATTATTATTATTATTATATCGAGGTCAATTTAGAGATGGAGATAACATCTCCATACCCGCCCATTCAACTACAGGGATTTGAAAAATCCCCAAACCTAAACTCATACCCGAAAATACTCCTGAACCCGCCCCATTTATGCAACCCATGAGAAAAATTGTCATCCCTAAATTTGAGTGTTTGTTTTCCCACATTAGAGTACTAATCAAATTCTCATACGTAGGAGATGAAGGTAGAGAATTCAACAACATCAGCGATTTGTCTTTGTCCTCGATCATCGCATCAACTCACTTCAAATCGCTCATAATCTAGTTGAACACATTGATGTGTTGACTCAAATCGATTCATTCTGTTATCTTCAACCCAAATAACTTCTGTTTCAAATACAGCTTGTTTATCAATGACTTTAACATGTACCAGTTTTTCAACTTTTGACAAACTGCCACTGGTAATCCCTCATCCATGATATGGTACATCACGTCATCCGTAAGACAAAGTTTGATCATTGTCACAGCCTTCGCTTGAAGCTCCTCCCAATTCATCCTTTACATACTTTTCGATTTCCTTTCTTTGAATGTCTTGTTGTACCAACAGGTCTGTGACCCTCCTCTACCATAATCCAAAGTTTCTGATTCTGTCAAACTTTATCAGATCAAATTTCGCAGAAGATGTCCTTGACATGTTGAAACTGTCATTCTGATAGCACTTGTTGCTCCTCTAACAATAACCCCTCCAACTCTAGTTATGGAAGAAGAGGAGAGAAGAAAGAAGATTGCACAGCAACAAGGCAAAAAGGAATCCCAAAAAAATGAACGCAAGAAAGCGTTGAGCACAAGAAAGAAATAAGGAGAGACAAGATAGAATTACCGTAGTTTGACAACAAGCCTACTCCACAAAAACGGTCGAAGTTTTATTGATATTCTCTCTTTCTACATTACATTAGGTTTACAATGATTTCATATATATATTGCCCGAACCCTTACATGGTATTCAGACCGAAAATACAAAAAAAAAAAAATCCAATTTTTCTAATTTTCCGCCACTTCTCGAGCGAGGCAAGGCCAAATCATGCCTCCTAGGCACTGTCGTACCTAGCTGTGCCTCTTAGGCACTGTCATGTCTGGTCGTGCTGCTCTTCCAGAACTAGACACGACCCTATCATGTCCAGTGGGCACGATCATGCCTAGCCATACCTCTCTTCCAAAACCAGACATGACCCTATCATGTTTGATGGGCATGCCTGTGCTTGGGTGTGTCACATCTCCAAAAACAAACATGGTACGACCATGCATGGTAGACACGGTCCAGCCGTGCCTGGTAAGCACAGTCATGCAAGGTTGTGCCCCTTCTTCCCACTTTTGCAACGTCCTTCGTATCGACCTCGGCTCAAATATGAGTGACTCATCAACGCACTGAATCTTTCTGTCATCTTGTCACTGGAGAGCTTGCCCCTTCGTTCAATCTTGTATTCAAAGCTCACACATGGTGAAGATGAGAATAAATATGAAATTTAAAAGGATACACACTCAATATAGTGGTGCATATATTCTCATGGATATGATGCAGTTGGAGTAAAAGGTGATATCATTCATCGCAAATAATCCAATATCATAGACCTCACAATAAAATATAGGCGAGAAAATCACAAGGGACATTTTGCCTTACACGATAGCCCTTTGCATAAGGAAGATCAAATACTTAACAAGACATTTTGTATCCGTTGAGAATTGATTCCAATACCTATTATAGTAAATACTCATGTATGCAGTATGTATCAATTATACGAATCATAGGGGCCTTATGGATATTATGTAGTGATAACGCATTTAGAGTAAATAAGAGTACCATAATTTGAATCCTAATAAGAATAAATATTCAGAAGATTAATTACTAAATGTTCATAAATTATACTTCAAATTTATTAGATAGGCAAATGAGAAAATATCTAATTGAACGAAACTCAAACATCATACACTTAAATTAACAAACAAAATAGCTTTTTTTATATAATCAAGATATCCTACTCTTACAATCTAAATAATTCTAAAGATAACCAACCCAACTCCATGAAAATTTCTACATACCATCAAGGTAAATCAGAAACAGCCCAACGTCATAAATTTTTCAAACTTCTCAAATATAATAAGCCCTAGGTGAGATGTAAACCTTCATCGCCTAACAACTCCATCCGATCTCTCACCATCCCACTATAGTTCTTGGAGCAATTAAAATAAAATAGTGATGCATATAGTTAGAGAGATGGAGAGGAATCTCTCACGGAACCATTGAGAGGATAGGTTAGGCATGTTATACATCACATCAATAATGTATACAAGATGATAATAGCTGGTAAACGATAATTATTAGTAACCTGTCCTAACGTACCAACTTGCAAGAATAATTCAAATAAAAAATAAATAAATAAATAAATGTCAAGCAGGAAATCTAACTCCCTAGAATCTATTTAGATTCGGTAGCCATGAAACGATAAATGATCCCGAGTTGTTTGAATCTATGGAAAAGTGTGACAGCAGCATATTGAACAACTATAGCTCCCCCCGGAGATTCCTCAACCAATTGAGGTGTATAAGATTGTGAAGCAACAAACATGGAGATATATATGCAAGAAAGCAAAGTAAAGTAATCATTATAAATCCGTGGTTCTAATTATTCAAACAATTTGAATACTTTAATGAAAAGAATACATTATCATTTCATTTAATTAACAAGAAAGCAAGTGTTGCGTGCAGCAAAAGACAAGCATTTTATAAATCAAGGTCACAAGATACACATCCCTTTGTCTCACACAAATTTTATAAACCCTAAAATTCAAGGACTAATATCGAAGAGATAACATCCTATTTCTTTCAAAGTAAATTCCTATATATACACACAAAAGGGAGGCCAGATCGTCTGGTTCAAAATTTTCTAAATCAGAAGAAATCCTATTTATTCATTGGTTGAGTGGAGTAGACTCCACCTGTTAAACAAATGAGATCCAACTCATCCAACTAATGAATGAACAAAGGATCAGGACTGGTTCAGGAATCCTAGACTAGAAAATCTCCACCCCACAAAAGATCCCTTCAAATGTTCAATTAAGTAAACGCAAAAGTGAAGATCGTATTTATACTAGGGAGTGGTTAAGTAAACACAAGAATCTATTCAAAAGATTCCTCAAATGTCCTTTCAAAGACAAATAGAAAAATTAAAGAAAAAAATAAAAATAAAATAACATTAACGATTGAATGTATTTTAATTTCCGCTCCGCACTTAACTTGTCCCGCTTAAATTTTTGAGGGTTGATGAAAATCTCCAGAAACTATAAGTTGCAATTCAAAAAGATTATTCTTATACAGCCCTTTTTTTTTTATGGATCTAGAGTTGGTTTACCTGCCAATTGGGATAGGAGCAGAGAGGAAGTATGACGAGGGAGAGGAGTGAATTAGAAGGAAGAGGTCAAGATGTCTATGTTTTGTTTGACTAATTTGTAGATGGCCTTCGGTCTTGGTTTGTCTATCAAATAAATTTAAAGTACAACTTATGTACTTGCATAGATAGTCTTCGCTTCTAGGAATTGATGACATGTGGTCACCCCACTATCTATCTAACATCAGTATTTACCTCCCTATATATCTATAAGGTCGGCACTAGAGGGTCCTTAAGATAGTAGATCTAATTTTTTTTTTTAAGAATATTTGTTCCATTTGAAATTTGAGTCCTAATTTTTCTTATTTTTTCTCTGAATATTTTACCATGCGCCACACTCGTGAGAACAAAATATCTATTGCAATTATAGAAAGAAAGTGAAGAGACAAAAAAAATAATTCAACATCCTCAAATGATTATGGTGCATATATGCCCCGCGGATATGATGCAATGATAAAGCATTTAAAAGAGCAAATAAAAGGATTAGAGTTCAAATGTCAATGGAGACAAATACTCGGAAGTTGGCCACTAAGGGGAGACCATCTACCTCTAGGATTAATCGAGCAAAGCTCGAACATCTAGATTATCAAACTAAAATAAAATAAAATAGTGGTGTATATTAGATAAATGAAGAAGAATCTCTAACGGAACCCAAGAGAGAGTAGGTTAGGTTTTGTTATACATCACATCAAGAATTTATACAAGAAGACAATGGTGCAGACCAAATCAAAGCCATAGTCAAGAGAGGTTAACATGTAAACGATAACTATGAGTAACTTGTCCTAATCTAACTACTTGCAAAAATAATCCAAATAAAAGATAAGAGAAGAAAAATCTATGTCAAGCAGGATCTCTAACTCACGATAATCTATTTAGATCCTGTAGCCATGAAAGGATAAATGATCCTCAAGTTGTTAGAACTAACCATGCTTATCGAGGATGATAAAACAGCATTATAAAGAAAAACAACTAGGAAAAAAGGAAAGTGGGGAAGATAGCTAGAAATAAACTTCTTTAAAGTGAAAAGGAACAAAAAAATCTTCCACCGTAAACAAATGGGCATAAATAAGGATTGAGATAGAAGGTGATGCATAACAAGACAACCGACTTCAATTTTGAATCAATAATCAAAAGATGGGACGGCAGCATGGAACAATTAGAGCTCCTCACAGAGATTCCTCAACCGATTGGGGGAATCTTAGGTGAATAACATTATGAAGCAACGAACCTGGACAGCTGCCAATTTCATTTTCCGACTGCTGGACAAGCCGTCATATTATATAATTAAACTTGATACTATCAAAGAATTTTTACAAGTATTTTTTTTTAAAAAATATATATAGTCAATAAAAGAAACTAAAATCTTCCAAAGGCATCACTATCCATTGTCTAATCATGCTAAATTGTCGGAAAGGAGGCTGGAGAACCAAAATTATATTAATGATTGAGAAGGTGGCACTTTTAGGAAGGGGAGTGATATATAAAGCCCTAAATATTACGTTGCATTTAGATGTTTTAGAAGAAAAAAACACCTTAATTGTTCTAAATTATCTAAACGTAGAGACCTCCAAACTAATTGACTCTTAAGGAATCCTATGTGTCCTAGAGCCATCAAGGATAAAATATGGAAGCATGATTGATGCTCTCACCTAACTTGTATGATTTTCCATACTTATTATAGCTTTATACAAATCGAATTGGGAAAGTACAAGAAAGATTATTTCATGTGCTCCTAAAAGAGTTCATCCATGCCCTCTACTCATCCATGTGAGAAAATATAATTGAAGGGGGAAAAAAAGGGAAAATGAAGTATAAGTCAAGGATTTGCAGTAGGAAGGGTAAGGGTGGTTATCTTGGCTAAAAGTTTAAAAATTTAAAAAAAAATAAAAAAGTGAATTAAATGGTATTAATGGCTGGAAAGAGAACAAACTAGTATGGTGTTGTAATCCCTGGTCCACCTTGGGAGGCTACTGGATAGGTCACAGAAGAGGCAAGATTTTTTGGACTACTTTTTGTGGTTTAGGGGATGTGACATTCACATTTGCGATCGGATCATGATCGTGATCCTGTCGCAAATGGTTGTGTCCCTTCCTAGGTTCACCGTCCTCACCAGGTTATAGTTTTTGTTCGGTGCGAACGACCGGAGGACACCCTCGCTCGGCGTCCAGTAACCTGACCACTTATCCACCACCGGAGGCCTTCGGGTGGCATCCGGCCGCTCGCTCAGAACAAAAATTATAACCGGGTGGGGACAGTGAATCTAGGAAGGAATTGTAACCATTTGCGACCGGATCACGATCATGATCCGATCGCAAATGCGAGTAACACATCCCTGGACCACTTTTCCAAGAGATCTGTGCTCGTCGCAAAAGGAGAGGTGAAAGGAAAACAAGGGTAAAACAGGCATTTCAAGAAGGATGGTTTGCAAATTGAATAATACTAAATTTAGTGCATGATTTGGAAATTATCTTTTCCTTTTTCATGACAAAAAAAATAAAACAGTTAAGGGGAGACTGTCTACCTCTAAGATTAAATGCAATAGTAAAATATTTAAAAGAATAAATAAGAGGATCAAAATTTGAATCTCAAACAGAAATCAAGAATCAGGAATCAGGAATCAGGAATCAAGATGAATATTCTAGTGGTTGGTCACTCAAGGGGAGACCGTCTACCGCTAAGATTAATCAAGTAAAACTTAGACATCCAGATTATCAAAATAAACTAAAATAAAATAAAATAGTAGTGCATATTATTAGAGAAATGAAGAGGAATCTCTGACGGAACCAAGAGAGGGTAGGTTAGGTTTTGTTATACATCACATCAAAGAATTTATACAAGAAGACAATAGTGCAGACCAAATCAAAGCCATAGTCAAGAGAGGTTAACATGTAAACGATAATTACGAGTAACTTGCCCTAATCTAACTACTTGCAAAAATAATTCAAATAAAATAAAAGAAAAATCTATGTCAAACAGGATATCTAACTCACGATCATCTATTTAGATCCAGTAGCCATGAAACAAAATGATCCCCAAGTTGTTAGAACTAAACATGCTTATTGAGGATGATAAAACAGCACTAGGTAAAGAAAAACAATTAGGAAAAAAATGAACTGGAGGAAAGTGGGGGAAATAGTTAGAAATGAACTTCTTTAAAGTGAAAAGGATAAATAAATAAAAATTCTTCCACCGTGAAAACATGGGCATAAATAAGGATTGAGATAGAAGGTGATGTATGACAATTAGACAAACCCAACTCAATTTTGAATCAATAATCAAAAGATGTGACAGCAGCATTGAACAATTAGAGCTCCCCGCAGAGATTCCGCAGCCAATTGGAGGAATCTTAGGTGAATAACATTATGAAGCAACGAACATGGACACCTGCCAATGCAATTTCCCAACTACTAGACAAGCCATCATATTATATTATGAAACTTGTTACTATCGAAGAATTTTTTTAAAATATATATATATATATATATATATATATATATATATAAAATAAAATAAACTAGAAATATTTTCCAAAGGCATCACTATCCATTGTCTAATCATTATAAATGGTCGGAAAGGAGGCTGGAGAATCAAAATTATATGACTGAGTGATATAAAGCGCTAAATATTACCTTGCTTTTGGCAATTCTACAATCAATCAATGATAGAAAGTCTTGGTATTATTTCCTTTGTTTCCAAAGTTCATTCACACCCTCACCTCGCCAGCCTAATTTATCAAAGGCCATCTAGATGTTTTAGAAGAAAAAAACACCTTGATTGTCATAAATTAATCTAAATATAGAGACAGCCAAACTACTTGACTCTGAGGAATCCATCTGTCCTAGAACCATCAAGGATAAAATAGGGAAGCACTAGTTTCATTGATGCTCTCGCCTAATATTGTGTAACCATAAGTGTACGGTTATGTCGTCAAGTAATAAAAGATATCGATCTCACGAGGACTGTGAATCAAGTACTAGTCGGAATTGCAAAGTAGGTTATCTAAAAAATCATAGGTTGCAAGAGTACGAGAACAAGAGAGAGAGAGTTGAGAGAGGGTTGAGACAGTTGTGGACTAGGGAAATCTGAGTTGGGGGAAGGATCCTAGGATTTCGACTTCAGCACAATGATTGTAAACACCTAATTTATGTTAGTTTCCTATCTTCAATAGTTATTTATATAGGTAGACTATCTTATGATATCCGATGTGAACTTTTGGGACTACACTGGCATATCCCTTCCAATTCGTCGTCTACTTTCAAAACGACAGAGTTGAAGGATTGCTTTCTTAAGGGGATCCCTGTCACATGATCCCACAACCCCCGAGTTGTCTTCTCTTACTATGTGGCGACAAATTGGAACTAATCCATTAAGATCTATGATAGTCTATTGCTCCTCATACCGATCTACTTTCGTAGGCGACTCTCCACGTCTCGGGTTTCTATGTCGGAGGATTAGTTCTCCTTTCAGTTCATCTCCGCACCTAATGAGACATGAATCTTGTGCTTTTAGCATCAAGATCGTGTGCACATAGTAGGCTCGGACCACAAACACATATATCATTGAATAAGAAACATTCAAACTCAATAAATTCAATAAAATAGTGGTTACATATCAAAACGGCTAATCCCTAATTTTAGAATCAAGAGAACTACTCAATAGCAAGGGAATTACAAACTAAAGACACTGAGAGAAGCATTCTTATAATCCAAAATAAAGGATAGAGAGGAAGAAACACTTAGTGAAAAGATTGTCGGTGTTTTCAGAATGGATCCTTGCTCCGGAGGTGGACAAATTGTTGTGGCGGCCCTTGGATAGTGGCTCTAGGGTTTCCCCTAAAAGGGAGCCCTCTCCCCAAGAAAAGGGTGGAGCCCCCTACCAAGATGACCCCAAGAAAGATTTCCTTGATCCTTTTATATTTCCCCCAAACTGTCTAGATATGCTAGATTTGTTAGGCTCCACCAAAATTAGTATTTCATCCCTTAGACCCGATTTTCTTGAATTAGACCCTGAAGAAAACTTGTAGAGCTTGTTATCTACATTTTGATAGGTCGCACCTCTTGTGGCTCAAATCGAGCCAAAAGTTATGGTCATTCAAAGTTTGATCTGCAGTTTGAGACAGAGGCTAACATGGTCGTGGCAAGCTGGCATGGCCAGGCCATTGTCAGCTCAAAAAAATCTCCATTTTTGACACGGTCATGCTCTTTAGCACAGCCAGGTCATGTTAGAGGTTGTTGGTCCATTTTAGTATTGTTTTGTGTCTGATTTCTTACGTACAAACATGCTCGTGTTATGGGACACGACCGGAGTGTATTTCTTGATTAAAACTTCATTTTTATGGTCTTTTGAATCCCTTTTTCTTCTCGAATGCTTCGTGTGTTGACTCAATGATGAGGCTGGATGATAAGGTATGGCTAATCAGTGTTGAGTCTTTTTTCCCTTCATTCTTCGTCTTTCTTGGCCATAAGAGCATGCCCGTGTCATGAGGCACGACTAGAGCTTTCTCCTTGCTCCAACTCCACGTTCCAAGGACTTTATGCTCCATTTTAGCTCCAAAAACGCATCCTATCAATAAAAAAAAACAAAGAGTAGTTCTCTGAGCTAAAAGAGTAAAAGTAATGAAGTCACATAGAAATAAAGTGTGTGAATGGAAATCATGCTCATGAAATGTAACAAGATATATGCTAAATGATGCTTAAAAACATGCATAATCTACACACATCACACCCTAGACTTAAACCTTTGTTTGTCCTCAAGTAAACCTACAATATAGATTTATATGTGTAATAATCCACGATCTAAAGACTTATGGCGCGCCATAATCCCTAGTGAATAAGTCTAATCTTATCTTGTAGTTTCATTGATGAGCATAATACAAAATTGTTCAAGTGCGGCCTAAGTAGATGTTCTCCGTACTCAGTGCAATGAGTAACATAGCCTTTTCAAGTGTCAATCTTCAAGCCTAATCAAATCATCATCTAATCGTGTTCCTCAGGCTTCTTGCAATAGGCACTTACCTACCACTTGTAAAGTTCATCCCTCTCAAATTACACAAGGTCTCAAAAGAAAACTCTATATCAAGAAAAACATTAATCTAACTAAGTCTCAAAGGGGTAACTTGTTAGTTTCCACTAATCACGACAACCATTTTCTAAGTGCTTACAAAGTGCAACACTTGAACAAACCCTCTTTCTCTCTTTTTTCTCTGGGATTCTGATTTTTCCTAATGAGTTGACATAATCCGAGTTTATCCAGTAACCAAAATATAATTAAGAGGTCGCCAAGGAAGCAAGAGTACTAGTCTAGTTCTATGAATCATGACTATTTTCAAAAATATCTACCATCAAAGTCAAGCATAGTGTGAAAAGATCTTAAAACTAGGCCAACACTCAAACTCTTCCGATAAAAACCTTGCTTACTTCATGCTACTATTGATAGGAAAAAAATAGAGCCCTAGGCAACTAGCAAACAAAATAACAACATAAATAACTAGAACCAGCGTTCTAGCATCTTACTATGAGGAACAAACAAATAATGACATGATGATTGATGCAACTAGAAAACTTTATGATGCAAAAAGAAACAAAACTAAAAACTAACTAGGCTAACAAAGCATTCTAACTAACAAAGCACCTCTCAGACATGAATCTTTCATTATATCTGATCCTGTCCGAACCAGGGGTCAACGAACGCTGGGGACGTGGCGCTCCCTGCTGGATCCTCGAGTGCTCCGGCGAACCTGCAACAAAACCGAGCCGGGGGGGTGTCCCGGCGACGGCCCTCCGACGCTCAAGTCTGGCGAGGAATGGATGAAGAAAGTGGCTGCAGAATGAAGACTTGTGTACCTCCGGTGAAAAAATGGAGACCTTATATAGACCTCTCCAAGAAGCCTGGGCGCGCCAATCGAAGCAATCTCCTACTTTCGACCATGCCCAGGTATGGGTCTGTCAGAAGGGCATCCATGAGGCCATACCGCTACTGTATCAACCTCTCCATGATGTGACGGCAAGATCTTCTATCGTGAAATTCTGTGTACGACATAATCATTAGACATGCCTCTGCTGACATCCCATATCTCGAGCCGAACGAATAGACCGCTCGGCTAATCTTTGTATCCTCGCCCTTATCCTGGCCGAACGGACAACCCGCTCGGCCCCTCGGTTCCGGACGCCCGCTCGGCCATTCAATCCTCCCGCCTTGGCGTGGAAACAAGCCTGGCTGGGTTATCTTTGGTTCCGCTCGACCTACTCAATGCTTGCGCCATTAACCGCTTAGTCGCCCTCCATCCGCCCTCGTGAGACCCTTGAAGTGGATCCTTTTATCACGGATCACTTGCCTCCCTTCAAGTCTAGTCGGGAGGCAGTGAGTCCACGACCGACTATGTGTCCGAGCGCGGTCGCCGCCTTCCGCCGCTTATAATATCCGGCCGCTCGCCCTTCACAAATTCACCGCCGCTCGGCTCTTCGTTTTGGTTGTCTTGTCGCTCAAAGTGGATGTTTGTTTGTCTAAATCTTCTCGAAAATCACGCAAATCCTCTTCATTAAACCGAAGCATGCACGGTATGGGCGCCTTAATTGCGCCTGGTGACAGAGCGCCACGTGGCTCTTCTTGTGTGGCTGTGATGATTCGTACGATGGGACGCCGATTACTTTGAAATTGACGGTTAGATGATGACCTCGTCTCTCGTGACCTGCATCCGACGGCGGAGGCCGACCAGCCTCGGCCGTATAAAGCCTCCGTCTACTTCCTTCACCGCATGCTTGCTCGTGCGTTGTCCTTCCGCCTCTTCTTCTGCTGCGACCTCCGACGATCCAGTTCCTGTTTTTCGGCGGCTACCAACCCACCGGTGATCTTTTCCGCCCGTTTCCTTCTCAGTGAGTCTTCTCCCTTCGTTTACAAGGTCCTCCCAAGTCGTTTTGCCTCTTTCGTTCCCGTTCCTCTGTTTTCTTGCCCTCTTATTGCTTCTCCGAGATGGCAAGCTCCTCTGAGCCCGCTGTTGGTGTTCATGGCCCTTGGTATATGACCATGGAGAGTCGGTTTGATGAAGAGGGCGCTCGGCGTCTTGTTCGGACGTATGGGATCCCTGATAACCACGAAATAATTATAGCCAGCCCGTCCGATCGGCCCCATAACCCGCCGATCGGCACCATTTGCTTTTTTCTAGACCAATTCCAGGGTGGCCTTAGATTTCCTACCCATCCATTCATTTTGGAGGTTTGTAATTATTTCCGCATCCCGCTCGGCCAACTTGTGCTGAACTCCTTTAGGTTGCTGAGCGGGGTGGTTGTCCTCTTTAAGCTGCATAGTATCCCACTTGACCCCAAAATATTCCACTTCTTCTTCTACCCCAAACAATCCGAGTTGGGCACTTTCATTTTCCAGAGTAGAATAGGCTTTAAATTTTTTGATAATATGCCGACCTCCAACAAGCACTGGAAGGAATTTTTCTTCTACATCCGACTTCCCGAGCGGCCGGCATTTCGAACCAAATGGCAGACCGCCGTGCCGACCCAGCCGGAGCTCGGCAAATTCAGAAGCAACCCGGCATACCTTCACGCGGCGAACTGGTTGTCCGGTCAGCGGTACAAGATCGACCAGTTGCTTCTCAAGGGGGTGTTGTATATTTTCGGATTATCTCCCGTTCGGGCCAATCTCCCCTACCGCATGAGTAAGGACTTTTTACTCTCCTCGCCTTTTTTTGTCTAACTGATTTTAATTTCTTCTATTGCAGCTGAAGTCATGTGGCGCTCCAAAGCTACCGCTCATCTGAAGTTGAAGGTCGTGGAAATTGAAGCGGCCACCAAAAAAGAGCTCGCCGAGCGGGGTCTTATCCCCAGCCGCCCGGCAGCTACAGGAGAGGGGGGGACGCAGTCCGCCCCTGAAACAGAAGTTACCTCAGCCGCTTCAACGGAGGTTGAGGCGGATCCCGTTTCCTCTGCTCCAGGCCGGGGATTCCCCACTGGAAGTTCGGCGGAAACGTCGAAGAGACCCCAGCCTTCCGCCGACCCAAGAGGGCGAACCACAGGCGCCGATCGAGGTCGCTTCGCCAGATCGCACGCCGTCGCAGATCGGGACCCCAGTGGCCTCGCCCACCGCACAGCCCTCTGGCTCTCCTCCACAGACTCATCGTCGCTTACGACGGTTGGGCGAAACTTCAACCATAGGGGAGTCCTCGGGCCAGGCGACGGCGGCTGAGGAAGTGCCGGCCGGCCACCCGACCATCAAGACTACCCTCCGATTCCCATCGGAGGAATATTTACTGTCAGCCGATCGGCCCGCCAGCCCCGTTCATGAGATAACCCTGACGGGTCCGCTCGCCAAGCTCTTCGAGGATGCCCAGATTCAAGTGGCCCTCATGACGCCCAAGCAGCTCGGCGATAACAACATGCAGCAGGCCACTCAGGTAAATTCATCTTTCTGCCTGTGCCATGCTACTGTCCGGTTCCTCATTTTATTATTTTCCTTACAGCGCTGGGCTGAGCAAATCGCCACTAGCCATCGGCTAGCCGAGCTGGAGGATCTCCTGGAGAAACTCCAAGTGTCGGGGGGTCCATCGGCCGAGCGGGAGAAACAAGCCCGCGAGGCCGAACAGAAGAAGGCCGCCGACCTGTCTACAGAGGTGGCTCGGCTAGAGGGCCAAATCAAGAAGCGCGAAGCGGATGCCAAACGCGCTACTGCCCGGAAGAAGCGAGCGATAGCTGATCTGGACAAGATGAAAGTAGATGTCCGTGCGCTAGATCAGCGATCCAAGGATCTGGAGGCCCAGCTGAACGCCGAGCGGGAGGTCCGTTCGGCTGAACGCACAAAAGCTGAGATGGACTTGAAGGCAGTCCAAGATTCCTTAACTGCCTCCCGGGCGGTGCTTAAAAAATATAAGGAGGGAGAGCCGAGTCGCTTAGCAGCAGCGCGCCAAGAATATCTCCGCTCGGAACGGTTCGGCACAAAATTCGGCGACAACGTCTCCTCCACTTTCGCCGAGGCGGTCAAGGTCACCATGGCGTATTTGAAGAAGGGTGGCCACCTTCCTACGGGAATGCATATTCCCTCCTCCGACCTAGCGGCCATGATTGATGATATCCCGGACGCCTTTTTTAATTTTGAAGACCCGGAGTGAGGCGAGTTCTTTCGAGTGTCTTCTGTATTTCCTCCGCTCAGCGGATGCAAAAAAAAAAATTTTTGTACGTGCAGTTCGGCCTCCTTATGTTCCTTTGCTTGTATTTTTTGTTTGTCCTTCATTGTCTCCTTTTAGTGTGTTGCTGCTTATTCGTAGAATCAGTTGGACTCCCCTTGTTTCCTACTAAACGACCGATCGGGTTAATCAATTGACTTGCTTCCTCAAAATCGTTTAGTGCTTGGCTATACTGTTTGCCTTCAGTGAATGCGAAGTGTTGGCAAACCGACGGCCGATCGGCCTTAATCAATCTCCCGATCTTTTACGACGGTGCTCGTCGGTCTCCCGCTCGGAGGGTTTATAGACGCCGGCTCGTCTCTCGATCTTTAACGACGGAGCTCGTCGGAGCAGATGTTTATAGCCGATCGGCACGGCTCTCGATCTTTAACGACGGAGCTCGTCGGTGCGGATGGTTTATAGCCGATCGGCGCGGTGCTCGATGTTTAACGACGGAGTTCGTCGGCGCGGATATTTATAGCCGGTCGGCGAGGCTCTCGATGTTTAACGACGGAGCTCGTCGGTCTCCCGCTCGGAGGGTTTATAGACGCCGGCTCGTCTCTCGATCTTTAACGACGGAGCTCGTCGGTCTCCCGCTCGGAGGGTTTATAGAAGCCGGCTCGTCTCTCGATCTTTAACGACGGAGCTCGTCGGTCTCCCGCTCGGAGGGTTTATAGACGCCGGCTCGTCTCTCGATCTTTAACGACGGAGCTCGTCGGTGCGGATGGTTTATAGCCGATCGGCGCGGCTCTCGATGTTTAACGACGGAGCTCGTCGGCGCGGATATTTATAGCCGGTCGGCGCGGCTCTCGATGTTTAACGACGGAGCTCGTCGGTGCGGATGGTTTATAGCCGATCGGCGCGGCTCTCGATCTTTAACGACAGAGCTCGTCGGCGCGGATATTTATAGCCGGTCGGTGCGGCTCTCGATGTTTAACGACGGAGCTCGTCGGCACGGATATTTATAACCGGTCGGCGCGGCTCTCGATGTTTAACGACGGAGCTCGTCGGTCTCCCGCTCGGAGGGTTTATAGACGCCGGCTCGTCTCTCGATCTTTAACGACGGAGCTCGTCGGTGCGGATGTTTATAGCCGATCGGCGCGGCTCTTGATCTTTAACGACGGAGCTCGTCGGCGCGGATATTTATAGCCGGTCGGCGCGGCTCTCGATGTTTAACGACGGAGCTCGTCGGCGCGGATGTTTATAGCCGATCGGCGGGGCTCTCGATCTTTAACGACGGTGCTCGTCGGCGCGGATGTTTATAGCCGATCGGCGCGGCTCTCGATTTTTAACGACGGTGCTCGTCGACGCGGATATTTATAGCCGGTCGGCGCGGCTCTACGGTTTAACGTCTGGGCTAGACGGGCGTTAAGGCTAATTTTAACACTCCCGTTCGACGCAGCTTTACAATATACAATTAGCACCATATTACATCACTTTGCTTCCCGCACGTGGCCTTCGGTTTTTGTGTCATTGCTTGGGTATCGTACGCCCGGCCGAACGGCACGGGGTCTTCCGCATTGAGCATTTTGGCTCGGATAATTTACCTCCGTCCGAACGGTACGGGGCCTTCGATTTTTCTTGACGATGCCTTATATTTATTCTCTAGATTTTTCGTTTCTGCATTTCAAGCATTCAGTCGGAAAAAGTATACAGGATGATTTACACTGGCACACCTTTCA
Organism: Zingiber officinale; assembly: GCF_018446385.1. Lineage (NCBI taxonomy): Eukaryota > Viridiplantae > Streptophyta > Magnoliopsida > Zingiberales > Zingiberaceae > Zingiber > Zingiber officinale. Next base: position 117,755,532 of record NC_055987.1, read on the forward strand.
TCCCGCCCGGTAAGGCTGGAGGTGATTTGCGCTCCATGGCCTATCTAGCTGCCGACCGCTCTCGTCCTCCAAATAATACGCGCCTGAGCGGAGCTTTTCGATGATTTTGAAGGGACCTGCCCACGGAGCTTCAAGCTTGCCAACGTCGCCGACCGGCTTGATTTTCTTCCAGACGAGGTCGCCGACCTGGAAGGATCGGGGAATGACGCGCCGGTTGTAGTTTTGCTTCATCCGTTGACGGTACGCCATCAGCCGTACGGCTGCCTTGGCCCGCTCCTCATCAACCAAATCCAGCTCCATGTTCCTCCGCTCGGCGTTGCTTCCATCGTAACATTGGACTCGGACGGACTCGACACCGACTTCAACCGGGATGACTGCTTCGCCGCCGTACACCAGATGAAAAGGTGTGACGCCCGTCGCCTCCTTAGGAGTCGTCCGGATGGCCCATAAAACGCCCGGCACTTCATCCGGCCAACTTCCTCCCACGTGGTCGAGCCGAGCGCGCAGCATACGGAGAATTTCCCGGTTGGCTACTTCGGCTTGACCGTTGCTTTGGGGGTAAGCCACGGACGTGAAGTGTTGCTCGATGCCGTAGCTTTTGCACCAATCTTCTAGCACCTTCCCTGTGAATTGCCGCCCATTGTCGGAAACCAATCGGCGAGGGATACCGAACCTACAGATGATGTGTTGCCATATGAATTTTTTGACCATCTGTTCGGTGATCCTGGCTAGTGGCTCGGCTTCCACCCACTTGGAGAAATAATCGACAGCCACCAGCAAAAATTTCCTCTGCCCGGTCGCCATCGGAAATGGACCCACGATATCCATTCCCCATTGATCGAACGGACATGAGACGGTTGATGCCTTCATCTCCTCCGCCGGTCGGTGCGAGAAGTTGTGATACTTCTGGCACGAGAAGCATGTAGATACTGTCCAAGCGGCGTCTATCTGTAAGGTCGGCCAAAAGTATCCGGCTAGCAGGATCTTCTTAGCTAATGATCGTCCGCCCGGATGCCCTCCACACGATCCTTGATGTACCTCTTGGAGAATGTAAGCAGAGTCTTCCGAGCTCACGCATTTCAACAGCGGACGTGAGAAAGCCTTCTTATAGAGCTGATCACCGATGAGTGTGAACCGACCGGCCCTCCTCCTGAGCAGCTGGGCTTCATCCCGATCGGCCGGTGTGGCTCCAGAGTGGAGGAACTCTATGATGGCTGTCCTCCAGTCGCTTGGAAACGTGGGGCTTTCCATCCGGTCGACGTGCGCTACCAGCAGTACTTTTTCAATTGGTTGCTGAATGGTGACCGGCACTATAGAACTTGCTAGTTTGGCCAAGTCATCGGCTACCTGGTTCTCCGTTCGGGGAATCTTTTGAATAAGGACCTCTCGGAAAGTAGCTTTGAGTTTTTCAAAGACTTCAGCGTAGAGCTTAAGCCGAACGCTGTTGATTTCAAAGGTGCCAGAAAGTTGCTGAGCGGCCAACTGTGAATCCGAATAGAGGGTCACCCGACCGGCTCCTACATGCCGTGCTGCCTGCAGTCCGACTATGAGGGCCTCATACTCTGCTTCATTGTTGGTGGCTTTGTAGTCCAGCCGGACGGATAGGTGCATCTTTTCTTCTTGAGGTGAGAGCAGCAATATTCCAATCTCACTCCCAAGCCGAGTGGAAGACCCATCCACATATATTCTCCACAGAGCTTCCGGCTCTGGCCTCTGCACTTCGGTCACAAAATCAGCCAAGGATTGCGCTTTGATCGCCGAGCGGGGCTGGTATTGGATGTCAAATTCACTTAGTTCTGTCGTCCACTTGATGAGCCGTCCGGACGCTTCTGGATTCAACAGTATTCTTCCTAGTGGACTGTTTGTCCGGACGATGATGGTGTGAGCCAAGAAATATGGTCGAAGGCGCCGAGCGGCTAGAACCAAAGCAAAGGCCAACTTTTCGAGCCCGGTGTAACGAGATTCAACATCTTTTAAAATGTGGCTTAGAAAATACACCGGTTGCTCTTCGCCGCTCGCCCTCACAAGTGCTGAGCCTACAGCATGTTCAGTTGACGACAGATACATATAAAGTGACTCACCCCCGATCGGCTTGGCAAGTACAAGCAGAGAATTTAGATATGTCTTCAATTCTTCGAACGCTCGGTCACATTCTTCATCCCACTGGAACTTAGTAGCCTTGCGCAGGATCTTGAAAAATGGTAGACTCCAGTCGGCGGTTTTGGAGATGAATCTGGACAAAGCAGTTATCCGACCGGTCAACCGCTGCACTTCCCTTGTATTTCTTGGAGGCGGCATGTCTTGCAGAGCTTTCACCTTGCTAGGATTGGCTTCGATTCCCCGCTCGGTCACTATGTATCCCAAGAAACGCCCTCCTTTCGCTCCGAACAGGCATTTTTGGGGATTTAGTTTGACTCCATATTTGCGAAGCGTTCGGAAGGTTTCTTCCATGTCCTTGAAGAGATCGGCCGCTCGGGCGGACTTGATAAGAATGTCGTCCACATAAACTTCCAGATTCCGCCCGATCTGCTCTCTGAATACTTTATTCATCAAGCGTTGATAAGTGGCCCCGGCATTCTTCAATCCGAACGGCATCACATTGTAGCAATATGTGCCGTCGGCCGTTACGAAGCTTACTTTTTCTTGATCTTCCCGGGCGAGCGGCACTTGATGATAGCCTTGGTAGGCGTCAAGCATACAAATTAATTCGCAGCCGGCTGTAGAATCCACCAGCTGATCTATCCGGGGCAGGGGATAAAAATCTTTGGGGCATGCTTTGTTTAAGTCCCGAAAATCAATACAGACTCTCCACTTGCCGCCCGGCTTGGAGACTAATACTACGTTAGCCACCAACTCGAACCAGATATGGCGGCCTCCAAGTTTCTCTACTCCGCCGGATGATGGCATTCGCTCGGCACTAAAATCCCTTTTCCTCTGCTTCGCCGAAAGCGTCCGGCGACCCTGCCGACGCTTTCGGCGCCGCAACACATGTGTCGACCAGACGAAGACATCATGATTTCGTTGGAGGCACTGGATCAGCTCCTCCTTCTGCTCCTCCTCCGGATCGGAGGCGATAAAAGTCGTGTTCTCCGATCGGGTCGGATGGATCTGAACTTCCTCCTTTTCATCATAAATTAAAGCAGGAGGTTTCTCGGTTATGGCGTGCACCTCGATCCGGGCGGAGCTGGATTCTGCTCGGATCATCTCTATGTAACACCGCCGAGCTGCTAACCGATCTCCCCGTACTTCTCCCACCTTGTCTTCGATGGGGAACTTCATCTTCGGTGGAAGGTTGAGACGATCGCTCGGAATTCGCCCCCAAAATGACGTTGTAGGACGAGGGAGAATCGACCACCACGAAATTTATTGTCCTGTCCTCCCGAGCGGCTCCTCTCCTGAGGTAGCCACCGGATCTGTCCGACCAACAACTTCATATCCAAACCCGTAGAGCGGGTTGTCATGGAAGCACCTCGATCAATTTGCACTGGTCAAACGCCTTCTTGAATATGATGTTGACCGAACTCCCCGTGTCAACAAATATGCGGTGAATAGTGTAATTTGCTATTACCGTTAATGAGCAGCGCGTCGTCGTGGGACACTTCTAAGTCCCCGGCCCGAAAGTGATTTCCGGTCCACTTGCCCGCCTTGGTCGCAACCGACCGCGTGGATCCGAGTCGCGGACCGCCTTTTCGCTCGGTTGGAATCTCCTCCGGTCGGCCCACCAGCAATAACATTGATCTCGCCGCGGGAAGTATTGTTCCTATTTTCCTCTTCCCGAGTGGCCGGTCGGGACCATTCTCTGGATGCTCGGCGATTCTCCTGTATTGGAGATCGCTGCCGATCGGACGTCTGTTGATGTCGCCTCTCGGTGCGAGTCCGGTCGGCTTCATGGGTCCTGGGTCTCCTGTCGATAGAAGGGGACCGTCGTTCGGCATTTCTAGGAACGGGATTAGCCACGAAGGGAAGACTTCGACAATCCCTCGTGTTGTGCGTATCCGTCCGGTGGAAGGAGCAGAACATAGGGGTCCATCTCTTCTTGGGCTTAGGCCGAGTGGCAGCTACCTCTTGTACATGGGACCTCACACGAGGGGAGCGGGTTGCTTCGGCCCTTGGTCCTCTCGGCGGTTGATGAGCGGCTAGGGGTCTCCGCTCGGCATTAGGAGCCCGTTCGGTTGGTGTTTCTTTTTTCCTGGCTGCCTGCGCTTCTTCCACGTTGATATATTCATTGGCCCGGTGCAGCATATGATCATAATCTCGGGGCGGCTTTCGGATGAGCGACCGGAAGAAGTCCCCGTCCACAAGGCCTTGCGTGAAGGCATTCATCATCGTCTCCGATGTGGCCGTTGGAATATCCATCGCCACTTGGTTGAATCGCTGGATGTAAGCTCGAAGTGATTCTCTCGGCTCTTGCTTGATGGCGAACAAGCTGACGCTTGTCTTCTGATAACGCCGACTGCTGGCGAAGTGGTGGAGGAAGGCTGTTCGGAAGTCCTTGAAGCTAGTGATGGATCCGTCCGGCAGCCTCCGAAACCACCGTTGAGCCGATCCCGAGAGAGTGGTAAGAAAGACTCGGCACTTTACTCCATCTGTATATTGATGGAGCGTAGCTGTGTTATCGAATTTACCCAGATGATCATCCGGGTCTGTTGTTCCATTGTACTCGCCGATCGCCGGGGGCGCGTAATGTTTAGGCAGAGGGTCTCGTAGAATAGCCTCCGAAAATTGGTGATTGATCCGCTCGAGAGATGAGTCCGCTCGGGGGGTTTTCCCCTTTCTGGCGTCTCGCCTAGGCATTTCGTCGGAAGAAGATCCTCTATCTCTCTGAGCTGGCCCGGCTTCAGGGGTGCGGAATAAGGCCCGATGGAATGCAACGGTGGCTTGAGGTGCGTCCGCTCGGCCACCCGATGCAGATGTTGCTTGTTGCTCAGGCCGCTCGGCTGATGCTTTTTGTTTTAACTCCACAAGTTTGGCGACCCTCATCTCGACCAGAGCGTCGAGTTCTTCCGTCGAAAGTGTCACCGTGTGTTGTCGTCCAGCCTCGTCCATTGTTCCCTTTCGGATACAGGTGCGTTCCCACAGACGGCGCCAAATTGATCCTGTCCGAACCAGGGGTCAACGAACGCTGGGGACGTGGCGCTCCCTGCTTGATCCTCGAGTGCTCCGGCGAACCTGCAACAAAACCGAGCCGGGGGGGTGTCCCGGCGACGGCCCTCCGACGCTCAAGTCAGGCGAGGAATGGATGAAGAAAGTGGCTGCAGAATGAAGACTTGTGTACCTCCGGTGAAGAAATGGAGACCTTATATAGACCTCTCCAAGAAGCCTGGGCGCGCCAATCGAAGCAATCTCCTGCTTTCGACCATGTCAGAAGGGCATCCATGAGGCCATACCGCTACTGTATCAACCTCTCCATGATGTGACGGCAAGATCTTCTATCGTGAAATTCTGTGTACGGCATAATCATTAGACATGCCTCTGCTGACATCCCATATCTCGAGCCGAACGAATAGGCCGCTCGGCTAACCTTTGTATCCTCGCCCTTATCCTGGCCGAACGGACAACCCGCTCGGCCCCTCGGTTCCAGCCGGGCAGACGCCCCGCTCGGCCATTCAATCCTCCTGCCTTGGCGTCGGAAACCCAAGCCTGGCTGGGTTATCTTTGGTTCCGCTCGGACCTACTCAGCTGCTCGGCGCGGCCATTAACCGCTTAGTCAGCCCTCCATCTGTCCTCAAGCTGAGACCCTTCAGGAAGTGGATCCCCCATTCTTACCGCCGGATCAATACCAATGAAAACCAAAAATCTAATATAGAGGAGGTAAAAGTGAGAGGAGTTACCAAATGATACGTGTCAAATGTCTGAGTCATTCATATTCCGAAGTCACCCCTCTTTGGTATTCGCACTCCTCCTAGTCTTTGAATATTGCAAAAAGAATATCAAACAAGGAAAACCAAGTAGGGGTTAGCGTTCGAGTAAAAATTATAAAATGAAACTTGGGTTGCTCCAAAGAATCTCTTATTTATGGTCATAAGCTTAAGCCCCTGTCAATCATGGAGAAGGAATAAAAGCCGAGTAAAGAAAAGAAGAAATCTAGATTAACCAAATCGTTATCCAAGTAATATCGATTGGCACAGTCCCAGTAACAGTGCCAAAAATTTGATGTGGAAACCGCAAGTGCACGATTATGTCGCCAAGTAATAAAAGATATCAATCTCATAAGGACTATGAATCAAGTATTAGTCAGAATTACAAAATAGGTTATTTAGAAAATCATAGGTTGCAAAAGTTCGAGAATGAGAGAGAGAGAGAGTTGTGGACAAGGGAAATCTGAGTTGGGTGAAGGATCCTAAGATTTCAGTTTCACCACAATAATTGTAAACATTTAATCTATATTTGATTTCCTATCCACAACGATTATTTATGTAGGTAGACTATCCTATGGTATCTGATGTGAACTTTTGGGACTACATTGGCATATTTGTTCCAATTTGTCATCTACTTTCAAAGTAACAGAGTTGAGGGATTGCTTTCCCACAACCCCCGAGTTGCCTTCTCTTACTGCATGGTGACGAATTGGAACTGATCTATTAAGATCCATGATAGTCTATTGCTCCTCGTCGCATATCAATCTACTTTCGTAGGAGACTCTCCACGTCTCGGGTTTCTACGGTTCGGAGGATAGGATTCTCCTTTCAGCTCATCCCCACACCTCATAAGATACGAATCTTGTATTTTTGGCATCAAGATCATGTGTACATAGTAGGCCCGGACCACAAACACACATGTTATTAAATAAGAACCTTTCAAACTCAATAAATTCAACAAAATAGTGTTTACATATCGAAAGGGTTAATTCCTAACCCTAAAATCAAGAGAACTACTCCATAGTAAGGGAATTACAAACTAAAGACACTGAGAGAAGCATTCTTACAATCCAAAATACAGAATAAAAAGGAAGAAATGTTTAGCAAAAAGTTTATCGATGTCTTCGGAATGGTTCCTTGCTCCGGAGGTGGACGGATCGTCGCGACAACCCTTGGATGGTGGCTCTAGGATTTCCCCTAGAAGGGGAAAACCCTCTCCCCAAGAAGGGGCAGAGCCGCCTTGTCCAAGATGACCCCAAGAAGGGTTTCCTTAACCCTTTTATATCTCCCTCAAACTGTCTAGATCTACTAAATTTGTTAGGCTCTGCCAAAACCAGTTTTTCACCCCTTAGACCCGGTTTTCTCAGGTTGGACCCCAAAGTAAATTTGTAGAGCTTTTTGATAGGTCGCACGACTTGTGGCTCAAACCAAGCCGAAAGTTATGGTCGTTCAAAATTTGGTTTGCAATTTGGGGGGACTGACACGGCCATGGGAAGTTGGCACAACCGTGGCAAGCTAGCACTGTCAGGCTAGCTATGATCAACTCTGGAAAATCACCATTTTTTACACGACCATGCTCTTTACTATAGCCAAGTCATGTTGGAGGTTGTTGACTCCATTTTAGTATTTTTTTTTCATCCGATTTCTTTCGTACGAACACACTAGTGCCGTGGGACACGGTCGGAACGTATTCTTTGATTAAAACTTTATTTTGATGGTCTTTTGAATCCTTTTTCTTCCATAATGCTTCATTTGTTGGCTCGATGTTGAGGCATGACTAGTCAGTGTTGAGCTTTTTTCTGCTTTATTTGTCTTTCTTGGCCATAGAAGCACGCCCATGTCATGGGACACGGCTAGAGCGTGATCCTTACTCGACTCCACGTTCCAAGGGCTTTATACTCCATTTTAGCTCTAAAAACACGTCCTATCGATTTTACAAACTAAGTATATTTTTCACCGAATCTTAGAAGATCAACTTACTTTACAGTCAATAGGCAAGGTCTCAACCCAGTACTCCATTCATTCAAGCAATAGTACAAAGCAAACAGTAGCCCACTCCAAAGGCGACCCTATCGAGCATGCTCCATCCCAAAAGAGCCAACCATCTCCTCTTGTTCTCCAAAAAGAGAAAATTGGAACCGGAGGATCGGAAGACAGACGAATCGATGAAGCCAGGGGAAATGGCAGCAATTAGAAAAGGACTAGAAGAAGAGCCAGCGAACCTCGGTAATCGATGAGCTCCGAGTCATCCTCGACGGCGTCACCATCTCCTTCAAGACGATGCTTCTTCCGCCATTTCGCGCTCAACTCGACTCGCCGATTGCATCTTGATTTGCACCAAGAGGACGGGCGGCCCATTTGAAGCCCATTTCAAATTTCAATTAGGTCTGCCTATATCAATGGTCAGTATTCGAAATAAAATAACCTTTTTAGTTTTTAAACCGTGACCTTAATGAATATTTTAAATAGGATTCTAAATGAATAAAACATTTATTCATTTAGTAAGTTTCCAATTTCATAAGAAATCACTTATATTTGTTCAATATACCTATAATGTCAATTAAATTAATAAATTTAAATAATTTATTAAATTAAATGAATAAATTTGAAGATAAATGTTCAACTTGTTAATATTTATAAATATACGTTATTTCTTTTTTTCACATAATTTGAGAACCGACTATGAGGACACATAATGAATATAATCATTTTTTACTATAATAAACCTGAATTATAAATTATTCATGCAAGAATAATATTTATGAATAATATTCAAAAATAAAATTTGTAAAGTCCCATGATTACTGTGCGACGATTAGACTTTTCAAGTGATTTATCAAACATATAAGATTCAACTTAAATAGAGAGTTCAAGTTCAATAAGATTAAAATGAATCAAAATCAAATTCATAAACAGAAAGCGAATTAAGCTTAAATAACTATTTCAACTATTTAATTCATTTTTAAACTCGATTTAATTATTTTATTAAATAAATTTAAACATCATAAAATTTAATTCGGTTGGCCCATTAAACCCTAATTTTAAGATGTTCTTTTTTAAGTTGAAGCCTCTTCCCTATTTTTTTTTTTTTTAATTCGTGCTCAAGCTCTTTTTGAGAAAATATCCTTTTTTTTTTTAAACAAAAAAACTTACAAGTTTTTACATACTCTTTCTATCATTTGCATGTGACTTTTAACAACAAAACAAATTGCAATTTTGTTTGCATATTTTTTTTTTATATATTAAAGGAATTGTATCTTTAGTTTTTGATAAAATAAAATTCATACATAAATATATGACCAGATCTCTGGGTAAAAATAATAATAATAAATCAAGGGATGACCTCCCACCATCCGTCTCAACTCAAACTATAATTTAACAAGACAATTCAACTATAATTATATATGGTTCTTCTCTAATCCATGTTTTTTATGGACAATAGATCTGGTCTCCATAAATATCATTACACCTCAATTTTATAGACATGATAACTACCGGAAAAAAAAAAATAAGACTGTATTATCTGATTTAGCAGTCATATTAAAAATTTTATTAAAAAAAAGGAGAAAAAAATGTCAAAGGCTAGTTGACATCTGAGTTATGTTTAAACTAGACACAACCAACCTAAATTAGTTGCAGACAATTATATGCTAATTGCAAAGCAATAATAGACAAGACTGAAGAGGTTTGTCAAACAATTTGCATTGACAAAAAGAGATGGCAAATGATTTCTACAAAATTTAGCTCCCACACTTATCAAGTTCCCCTTTATGTGAAAACTGGTCAAGAAGCTTTACACCAATATTGAGAAACATGTCCGCTCAGCCAAATTATTCCGCAGCTTACTTCTCAGGACATCGAAAATCCGCCATAACAAGTTGGATTATAGAGTAATGTGGGTAGATTCTTCCTTCGTCAATTGTTGTTTGATCTAGCAGTTTCATTGGGGTATTTCGCCTTCCTCAAGGAGATCGTCATATGAAACAGGAATGCGCATCCTATCCGCCAACTTTTTACGCTCTTTAACTGGCTCAGATGATATAAGTTGCTGCTGACCATTTGCTCCAGCTTCAGAAGGGTTTAATGCTTCCCCTGCCGCTGATGGTATACTGGAATTCTTGAAGGTACCCTCAGTGTTTGTTGTTGCCGTCTTTCCTTTTGATACCTTCAGCTGCTTCTGAAAAAAAACGCATCCCTGGAAAGTTAGTCATCCACACAACATAAAATATAGAGCAAAGTGAAATAGTAACCTTTAAGCGGACTGGAAAGATCATAAAAGCTACTTGGAGAAGTCATGTACTTAAAAATGCGCTTGAAACATGTTTCACCCTACCAACTTACATTGGTTTAACTATTTCTCGATATATGCTAATGCATTTCCAATGATTAAATTCACCAATTCTGTAGGTCATTTTATTGAATAAAAGAACAACTCAAATGTGTGAACCGATACCTCAAATTCCCTTCCTCTAGCCATAATTTCCTTGTATGCCTTTGGTTCGCGAGTTTTTAAAATATTAAATAGAATACCACCGCTTGTGCGGTAGCGCCGACCATCATTAGTCTTCTGGCCGCCACAGCTCAGGATGGCATCAACCTGCATTTGGAACAAAAATCCATTGGTTACATAAAATTGAAAAGGTAAGAGAACAGTAAAATAAATCATGTTTAGATAAGCAAATCGATCAATTTCATGTTACCCTGTTGCTACAATGGCACAGGGAAGTAAGAGCTCTAAAATTCTAACAATCTGGTCATTTGCATGAATAATCCCACACAACATCCTACCGGGACTGAGCAACAACAAAATCAATTATCAGGAAGGGAGCTTTCATCACAAAGTGGCTGTGTGTGAAAGGATTGGTACACTAGAACATACCAGGATACACTACATTATAGACACAGCGGCATTATAAGGGGCATCAACTGGGTATTAGATGCCAAGGATTTTATTCTCAACAAAGTGGAATTGTTCCAGATGCCCTCCCACATTTTTCCTCAGTTCATCATCAGATCTCCTCTTTTGCATCTATACATTGTTGTGACAATTAAGTAAATGCGCTGAATTAGCACTACAAATGTGCTTTGTCTTTTCTCTAGTCTCCCCAAACAAGCAATATATTCAAAGTATAGATCAGTATATCTTGACATATATATTGCAATGGAGCAACACAAAGCAAGGTAAGAACCAAAATTTATCGATAAGCAATGAAAGATGTATCTTAGCTCCGTCCTACTAGAATCCAAATGCATAGGTTCCATTTTAAGAGCAAAAGAAACATATAGTTTTAAAAGAGAATTTTCAGATTATTGGATTAAGTTTCTGAAGGGGAGCCTTGGCGCAACGGTAAAATTGTTGCTTTGTGACCAAAAGGTCGGGTTCGAATCCTAGAAATAGCCTCTTGCAAAAAGCAAGGTAAGGCTGCATACAATGGATCCTTCCCCGGGATCCCGCATAGCAAGAGCTTCATGCACCGGGCTGCCCTTATTGGATTAAGTTTCTGTGAAATGAAATATAGGTAACTGAAAGAGCAATCTCTTATGGCAAACAGATTGGAGAAGTGTTGGAAATACATTAGGTATCAACCTTTTGGGTTGAATTTGTGTGCCCAATCCCAGTAGTCGGAAACCTGAATGTAATTAAGTCTAATATAATTGTGATATTATAATGGGAAAATGTTGTCAGTTGATGGCTGAAAAATTTTTGCTTCAAAAATTGAGAGGGTTAAAATTTTATGATATGAAGCTTGATGTTTTCCAGTTTGAAAAGCAAGTGACTTCAACATCTGAAAGAAAAAAGTTGAAGTTGATATTTATAGTTCCAAGCTAGAGAATCAAGGTTCAAGAATAAAGATTAAGAAAAGACTTAACCAGCATGACTAAAGCAACCAGACTGTATAGCTGACAAGGATAAGAGGAATCAAAGTTAATCATTGTCCAAATTAAGTAACGTTATGGAGTTAGTCCAGACTAACCGCCATGGTGCATCAAGTAAATTTAGGTCAGTGTTAAAATCTGTTGTGTATTTGTATATTTTGCGGTTGTAACAACTCTGACTGGAATACTCTCGCCAAAGATAGAGATTGTTTATATTTGCAAAAGTGTTTCATAATAAATATTATTTTAGGCGGACTCAACTTCATTTGAGATTTAGCTTAAAACAAGATAGAAATGTGGCACTTGGGAATCCAAAAATGCAGAGGATATCTGCTATGATACATCAAAGGAAACCAAAGACAAATAGGCAAAGAATATAACGGCAAAACTAGCTTACAACAGGATTATTAAGAATCTGTATTAGAACTGGAAGTTCAGCTAGCATCATTTACAACATCAATTCCTAGAAGAAAACAACATAAAATAAAATTTTGTTCCTGCTTCAAACATAAAACATATTTCTACATAGGCATACCTCCTTAACAAGATCTTTGACAGCAGAGACACCAAGGCAACCTACTGCACTCCAAAGTAAGTAGGATTTGTGCTCTTTTAGATGCCTACATGTCTGTATCACAAACCTGTAATATATCAAAAGGAAAACAAAGCTCTGAACACTACCAATAGTTTTTAAACGAAAAGAAAAGTGCTTCAAAATGAACTGTAACAGCATTAATATAGTTCAAGTATTCCAATCTACTACAGGAGGAAAGAACAAATAAAAACCCGAAAAACTCATCGAGAAAGAGATATATTGGAACCTATTGATGTCGGCGATGCTGGAACCGGCGCCCCCATCATCGCCTCTGGCACTCCCCGCCGATCGATTCTTCTTCCTTTTACGGCACTTCTTACGGGGCTTCTTCCGACCTCCCTCCTCCGGAGGATCCCCACCTCCGACCGAGCGTGAGGGTGTACGTCCGCATCCGGCTTCTAGGGCTTCAAGGGCGTCCGGCATCTCGACGTCGCAGGCATCGGGGTCCTCTAGGGTTTCTTCTCCAGCGAGGTCGATCTCCTGGAATATGGCGTCCAACACACTCTCGCCGCCGTCCTCCATCTGGACCGAGCGCAACTGCCGCGAGAGGACAAGATGCTGCGGCTACTGCGGCGGTGGTCGAAGAATATATAACAGGAGGAGAATAAGAACCCATCGACCGGTTCATGAGTCGCATATACCGGTTTGATCGGATTGATTGAACCGCTCTATCGTTTCTTGATTTTTTAAAATTATCTAGAATCATTTAAAATATATTATCAGGAATATTTATATATATATAGAAAAATAATAATATATGTAGGGATTCCTACTGTTCATCATATCGGTAAGTTATTGCACAACAAGCTAATCAAAGATGAGCCCCCCCCCCCCAGAAAAAGGGAAAGGAAGGGTAAACAAAAACAAGAGGAAGGAAAAGTAAATTTTATCGTTGTATGCTCATAAATAGGTATAATTTCTTACCCCCAAATTGGGTGTAAAGAATGGGGAAAATTTTATTTTAATTTTATCCCTCATTCAATTGATCAATTGAAGAGGTTTGCCTAGTCAACTTTGACGAATTCGACCTCCCAAGACTTGAGGTTCTTAATAGGGATCCTAGATCTGACGATGTCCTCGGAGGAGGACTTTGGAAGTGACAACATCGATGTACTTCTTGTAGTGCTCAATCATCTTGGCAAAAATCCTCGAGAAGATGTTGGGGAGGGGGATTGTTGGTGCGGGAAGCATCCGACGATCGAACCCAAGTTTTGATAATAACAAAGGATTCAAAATTAAGATTATGTGTTATCTAACATGTATGAATGAGATTTTTCAGGAAAGTCCTAACTACGGTTAGGCAGGAGGAAAACCCCTACCACCCTAGGTCTTAGGGGGTGGTAATCCTAGGTGAAGGAAAACCCTAAGGGGCGGTAACCTTAGATCCTAGGGGATGGTAACCCTAGGTAGATAAAATACTAAGGAGGGGTAATCTTAGGTCCTAGGGGTGGTAACCCTGGGTGATGAAAAATCCTAAGGGGTGGTAATCCTAGGTCGTAGGGGGTGGTAACCCTAGGCAGAAAGTCCAATAGGTCTGAAGGATTGGACTGACATCAGATATGCTCTCCTGAGTGGAGTATGTGAGGACACGTTCCCCAGAAGAGGGAACAGTAGGCGTCAGTTCGACCTAGGGTTTCTGGTCGGAAATACGACGTCAGAACCGGACAGCCCGTGATTGTCATACTTTCATATTATTATGTTTATTGTGTGTGCTAACTTTGTTTTGCAGGATATGTGGTTGGTTTGTGGACTAACATATTTTGCAGGGACAAAGGAACAAGATTAGTCTCGGATGAACAGTACTCGAGACGCCCTCGTGGACCTTGAGATGCCTCGGGTGCAAAGGAAAAGAGTTTGCGCACAGCGGAGCTGGAGGCGCCCTCATGGTAGCTTGAGGCGCCTCAGACAGCATTGAGGCGCCTTCAAGGCTTATGGAGGCGCTTTCAACAAGATAGACGAAGACTTCATCTCAGCTTATCCACACACGGCTGACTCGGCGGTTGGAGGTGTCCTTAAGGGGGTTTGAGGTGCCTCCAATTGTCCTTATAAGGGGTCTAGACCAGCAGCCTTGGACAACAATTCTCAAGTGTTCTGACTCCTGTGTGTTGCTAACAAGGCGACCCAGAAGAGATGTTACAAGTCTCCGACGACCGCCCGCCCACCGCTCTTCACCGGAGACGACTTCAATTACTGGAATGGTCGGATGGAGGCATATCTCTAGACTCATTTTGAAGTCTGGATGATCATCAAAACCGGGTTGGAATTATCAACTGACGGCGCCGACAAGCCACTACCTTGCGAGAATTGCGATGCAGCTCTAATCAAGAAGGTAGAAGCAAATGTCAAAGCAACCTGCACCCTCCAGTGTGGCCTGACAAAGGAGGAACCAACAGAGTAGGACTTTTTTCAAGTGCAAAGGAACTATGGCAAAAGCTGATCGAATTGCACGAGGGTACTTCAGACACAAAGGTAAGCAAGAGAGACCTTATTTTAAATAAACTATATAACATTAAATTGCAGGAAAATGAAACGACAAGACAACTGCACGCCCACATACAAGACCTATTGAATGGACTCCACGCAATCGGCCAAAGGGTGGAGAACAGGGACATTATAAGGTATGCACTCAACGCCTTTCCTAGGAATACCCTGTGGGCATCCATGGTAGATGCTTACAAGGTATCCAAGGATCTCTCGTCAATAAAGTTAGATGAACTTTTTTCTGAGTTTGAATTGCATGAGCAGACTAATGCACACCCAACCGAAAAGGGTGTAGCTTTGGTTGTAGGTACAAGCAGAAGGCGTAGAATCAAACCTGAGTCGGAAGAAGAACCAGATTCGGACGATGACGACGACGAGCTCACGACCGAACTTGTCAACCAGGTGAGGAAACTCTACAGAAAGAAGAAGGGTTTCAACAAGAAGGGCGTTAGAAAGGTGATCCAATCCAAGGAGGCCCAACCAAAGGTGAAGTTCGAGGTGGCATGCTACGGATGCAATCAAAAGGGGCACATCAAGGCCAACTGTCCGAACCAGAAAGACGCGAAGAAGGCCCTGAAAGCGACTTGGGGCGAGTCTTCTTCAGAAGAGTCCGACGGTGAAGAACTCGAACAGACGAGTTTCTTCGTAATGACGGTCTGGGACCAAATCAACAAATCCGGAAGCGAGGACAAATCGGAAGCCGAGTCCGAGAGAAGCCACAGATTCGTATCCGTTTCCGAATGGTCGAACTCCTTTGTAAGTAAATTTCGTTTGTATAATTTAATAAATTACTTAATGCGTAAACTAGCTAAGTCTAATGTTCGGATCAAGTCGCTTCTAAAGGAAGTAACATCCCTTAAAGAAGCGATTAATACTGAATCCTTGGCTGACCCTGTTCAGACTGGAACCTCAACTCAAGTCCAAAAACAGGAAGAGAATTCCAGCCTGAAAACTCAAGTCAAAGATTTAAATACTGCATTGGAATGGTTTACACTGGGTTCCAAGAATCTTGACTTGATTCTTGGAAAACAGAAAGTCATATACAATCGATCCGGACTAGGATTTAAAGCTAAAAAGAAATATCGGTCTTATTTATCGCTTGTTAACAGACTGAATAGAAAGATAGTCTAAGCATCGGTACCTAAGTCTAACTTGGTTAATCAAGTTAGATTTGGTCAATCAAGTTGGACTTGGTCAATCAAGTTGGACTTGGTCAATATTGAGTCCCCAAGGATCAAGTACATTACCTTGATAGACCATATCGAGGCTATGATTCAAGGGGGTCAATAGAAAATTTATCTTAATAAATAGATAAAATTGCTTGATGCTTGTTTAATTTTTTTTATTTGATCGATTTACAAGTAATAAATACGACTTGTATTTGTATTTGGCCTACTTCTTTAATAAATAAGAAACTAAATTTTCTAAATTAGTACCAAAAATGAGAGAGCTTACAATGGGTTTGGATAATGGCAAAGTTAACAGTGCAACTAAAATAAATAGATAAAATTGTTTGATGCTTGTTTATTTTTTTTTATATGCATGTTTAGATTATGATAGTTTAAGGACCTAGGCATAATTTACATTTGTTCAGTTAAATCTAGGGGTTTCAAAAGGAAAATTAAATATATATTTTCTTTGAAAGGCTCTGTCTAAGTGGTGGATGATCTCATATCCAAGAAGGCCTAGTGCCTCGCCACAGCTTGGGAACCAATCTTCGAAATGTATACTTAATTAACCAATTGAAAAATCTAAGTTTAACTCAAATATAAATTAATCCTTAGAAATAATCTAAATTAAAGATAATCATCTCACAAAACTACATAAGATTTCCTGATTGAAAACTTAAAAACGGGTAAGATGAATCTAGGATGAATTTAGTCAAATTAATCAACTTAATTAAATTAAATTAATCAAATTATTTAACTATATTAAATAATTTTTTAAACTTAACTAAGTCAAAAAAAAAAAAATTAAAAAAAAACTTATTTAAAAATCTTTTTAAAACTTATTTAAAAAATCTTTTTAAAAAACTTATTCAAAAATCTTTTAAAAACTTTTATTCTTTTTTTTTAAAAAAAATAATTAAATATAATCACATAAACTACGGACACATGGGTGTCACTCGGAGGCGCCTCCCACACAAGGGAGGCGCCCTCGAGAAGCGGCAGGAAAAGTCCCGTCAACTTGTCTTAAGGCGCCTCGGACCATATCTGAGGTGCCTCCAACAACGCCTTCAGGGCGCTTTCAAAGATGTTGAAGGCACCCTCAACCCAAAAATTTACAACGAACAGAAGTGATTCTGTTAGTCTTCTGCTCGCGATCCCCACGTACCAAATCGGTGATTTCTTCCTTCCAAGGCGCCTTCTGTTGGAACCCCAAGGTGTTTTGATGTGATCAAACAAGCTAAGTTAGGTCCTGCGCTTGTTTAACCCTTGTGTCTAAGTGTGCAGGAGCTTAGGAACACAGGAAGTCGAGCGGAAGACACGGCTAGCGAGAAGGACGGCACGGGAGAGAGCCGACGGGCTCGGTGCGTCTGAGGGACGAGGTGACCGCGGAAGAGTACACCGGCGGACGAGGAGAACGTGCACGGCGTTCGAGGGACGAGAAACCGGGAAGGAAGGTTGCTCGAGGAAAAGGCCGGAACATGGGTTCGGGTGAGCCCTATTCCGGAAGGCCGAGATCACCCAAGCAAACGGAGCCGGAGCGAACAGACCCGTACCGAGATGAGCTGGAACGAGACGAGCTGAACCGGAGTCGAAAAGTCAACTTATGTTGACCTTAGGGCTCCGGGCGCCCGGAACCGACCGGGGCGCCCGGAACCCTTCCGGGCGCCCGGAATCGACTTTTCAACAGGATCGAGTTTTGACTCGATCCGACCGTTGGGGGATAAAATTTATCCCCCCAGGGCGCCCGGAACCTTTCCAGGCGCCCGGACCAAGACTATAAATATAGCCTTGGTCCAGAAGCAATAATGAATTAAGAACAACTACTTGTAATCCAGTGCTTTCATTTGTGTTATTTCTTTCTGTGCTTTCAACGCTGTAAGAGGCTACTCCGCCCAGAGGAGAATAAATTAGTGCGTCTTCTTTGCCTTGGATTAGCAATCCTCTGATTGTAAACCAAGTAATTCCTCTGTGTCTACTTTCTGTTTTAATTAGTCTCTGCCTTTTTAATTACAAGTTCTTTTAAGTTAGTTGAATATCCGAGAAGGGTTTTTGGTTTTATTTTGTAGGGCAATTCACCCCTCCCCTCTTGCCGGCCTCCAAAGGGACCTACAAGTTGTATCATAGTCAGGCGCTTCAGGAGGACTAACCGCCGATCGAAGCAACAAAGATGGCCGGACCAAGCATTGTTCCACCAAAATTCGAGGGGAACTTCGCAGACTGGAAGCGTCGTATGGAGGTATTCCTAAAAACAGATTTTGAAATTCGGTTTATTATGAAATATGGTTTTGTAGCTCCAATAGATAAAGATGGAAAAGAAAAAGAAGAGAGCGATTGGACAAAGAAAGAGCAGAATGAGTCGGTAGCTAACAGCCGTGCGGAACATCACCTGCTGAGCGTGTTACCGCCTCAAGAGGTCAACCGCATCGAAAACTATTTATCTGCTAAAGAACTTTGGGAGAAGTTCTTGGAACTCCACGAAGGCACGTCCGAAGCAAAGCTCGCTAGAAGGGACATCCTCCGCAATAAACTGATGAACATCCGTCTGGAGAAAGGTGAGAAAGTAGCTGGTTTACACGCAAAGGTAAAAGAACTAGTTACTGGTCTCAAGAACCTCGGTGAAACGGTAACAAACCGGGACACTATACGCTATGCGCTCAACGCGTTTCCAAGAACTCCGGAATGGACATCAATCGTCGACGCCTACTACATCTCAAAAGACCTGGAGGTAAGCACTTTAGAAGAGTTGTTTTCTACTCTTGAATTGCATGAAACCAGGTATGCAGGAACGACAAAGGATACAACTCAGACTATAGCGCTGAACGCAACCCAGAAGGATGAACTCGAGTCAGACTCCGAAGACGATCAAGAAGCATACATGGTAAGAAATTTTAAAAAGTTTTTTAGATCTAATAAATTTAAAATGCAGAATAAAAGGAATCAAAAAGGTGGAAGAAAGGTGCGGTGCTACCAGTGTCAGAAGGAGGGACACCTAAGAGAAGACTGCCCAGAACTCAAAAAGGCCAAAAGGAAGTCTCCCAAGAAACACAACCTAAAAGCAACTTGGGACGACACTTCTTCATCTGAATCAGAAGCTCAAGAATATGCCGAAATAGCACTAATGGCAAGCTACGATAGACAAAGTATATCAGAACCTAGCATTGATGAAGGGGGAGCGACCTCAGATGAAGGCAGCGAAGCAGGGGGAGATTCAGGCTTCAAATCTGATATGGTAAGTGAGGTATGCCTTTTACCCCCTGATCAACTTTATTCTGGGATTAAGGCAATAACTAAATCCATGTATAAATTAGAAAATGAAAATATCAAATTAAAAGATGAAATTTTTGAAACAAAAAGAATTTTAGCAAAGTCATGTCTTATAGAGGATTTTGATAAATTGAAAATTGAAAATGAAAAACTAAAAGAAGAAATAGAAAGATTGAAAAAATATAAAAGTTCAAATATTTCTACTTTTAGAAATTATAGAGGTTTAAATTGGTATTATATATTTCATCAAAGTCAAATTAGAAATATATCAAAAATCTATGTACCTAGGAAATACTTGGTTAACCCTGTAGGTAGGGACCTCTACTGGGTTCCAAAAACCTGTTTAATTTAAATTTAGACTTAGCATTTTCAGCAAGGAAATTAAACGACTAATTTCATTCTGAGGCTTTGGCTAAGGAAGTGGTTGTTGCTCCAATAACCAAGAAGGCCTAGTGCCTCGCCACGACCTGGAAGCCAAATATCGAAATAAAAAGTTTAATTGACTAACTGAAAAAGCATTAATTTAATTTACCTAATGCTTTAAAAGAGTTATTCAATTTGTGTTAGAAAATATTTAAAATTAATTTATAATTAAAAAAAATAATTTTTTTTGGAAAATTTTTTTAGAAATTTTTCGATGAATATTGTCTTATACATTTTTCCTTTGAAAATTGCCTTAGAAATCTTTTATGAAGAATAACTTAAAAAAAATTTCTGAATATTGACTTAGAATTTTTTTTAAACTAGATATTCTCTAACAAATTAATATTAATTGCCTTAGAATTATTTTTTTTGTTTACCTTAGACTTGTTTAAAGAACCTCTATTTTTAATGTGATCAAAGGGGAAGAAGTGTGTTAAGTCTAGGGGGAGGTACTATAATTTTTCAATTGAAAAATATTTGGACTTATTGGAATATAAATCGTTTTTATTGCATATGGTTACCCTAACTTAACTTGGGTTGCTCACATCAAAAAGGGGGAGATTGTTGGAACCCCAAGGTGTTTTGATATGACCAAACAAGCTAAGTTAGGTCCTGCGTTTGTTTAACCCTTGTGTCTAAGTGTGCAGGAGCTTAGGAACACAGGAAGTCGAGCGGAAGACGCGGCTAGCGAGAAGGACGGCACGGGAGAGAGCCGATGGGCTCGGTGCGTCTGAGGGACGAGGTGACCGCGGAAGAGTACACCGGCGGACGAGAAGAATGTGCGCGGCGTTCAAGGGACGAGAAATCGGGAAGGAAGGCTGCTCGAGGAAAAGGCCGGAACATGGGTTCGGGTGAGCCCTATTCCGGAAGGCCGAGATCACCCAAGCAAACGGAGCCGGAGCGAACAGACCCAAACTGAGATGAGTTGGAACGAGACGAGCTGAACCGGAGTCGAAAAGTCAACTTATGTTGACCTTAGGGCTCCGGGCGCCCGGAACCAACCGGGGCGCCCGGAACCCTTCCGGGCGCCCGGAATCGACTTTTCAACAGGATCGAGTTTTGACTCGATCCGACCGTTGGGGGATAAAATTTATCCCCCCCAGGGCGCCTGCAACCCTTCCAGGCGCCCGGACCAAGACTATAAATATAGCCTTGGTCCAGAAGCAATAGTGAATTAAGAACAACTACTTATAATCCAGTGCTTTCATTTGTGTTATTTCTTTCTGTGCTTTCAACGCTGTAAGAGGCTACTCCGCCCAGAGGAGAATCAATTAGTGCGCCTTCTTTGCCTTGGATTAGCAATCCTCTGATTGTAAACCAAGTAATTCCTCTGTGTCTACTTTCTGTTTTAATTAGTCTCTGTCTTTTTAATTACAAGTTCTTTTAAGTTAGTTGAATATCCGAGAAGGGTTTTTGGTTTTATTTTGTAGGGCAATTCACCCCTCCCCTCTTGCCGGCCTCCAAAGGGACCTACACCTTCAACCCAAGTTTCCCTCACCTAAACCTAACAATGCCTCCTAGGTATACCCTAATCTATTTTAAATCATCCTATATATGTTTGTTATGCTTGTTTTGCTATTTTATGTGTATATGGTCAAAATTAGAAAACGACACAATGCTACGTCCACATCGGGCACTGCCCCCTCTACCGATGCTAGATTCCCCACTGAGCAACATAGGCTTAGTTTCATTGAGCATTCATACTCTGTAATTAAATGTAGATATTTGAGTAGGCCATTTTTTACTAGTTATTGTCAGCCTGTCGTTCAGATGATCGCACGCTATCAGCTTGATAGACTGGTTTACTGCAGTAATGCAGTAAACCAAGATTTATGTGCTCAGTTTTACAACAACCTTGAGAGGGTTGATGATCTAACCTATTCCACCAGAGTTGGTGGAAAGGATTTTCTGTTTACACCTACCATGATACGTACCAGTTTAGGTCTTAGAGAGTCAGCATGCCCCTTCTTATGCTATCCCAGTAGGGATCTGCCTTTTGATGAGCCCTACTCCTACATCACTTTAGATACACTCTATGTGTATTTTTTGGAGGGGGAGAGACCACTTGGAGTCTCTGACTTTAGGTCAATCTCTCTTAGGGTCCAGGACTACGTCATGTATAGAGTCTTGACTGCATGCATTATGTCCATCACATCTCAGGACGTCCTGAAGATGCGTCCATCTCACTCTTTCTTTTTATATGCATTATGTCATCATCTAGACATAGACATTGCATTGCATATGTTTTATAATACTATTCATGCGGCTAGGCTCGTCACGTCCCGAGTAGTCCACATGTCCTATTATCATGTGTTGACTTATATCTTGTCGACTATAGAGGGCATAAATGTGACTCAGGGGACGACTATTCCCCTTACACCTTATGATGAGTTTGGCCAGCGTCATCTTAGATTAACACATATAGATATCACTGCTCAGAGGGTCCTAGCATGGAGAAATGGACCACCGTCAGCCGATTCAGTTGAGGATGAGCCCGCTGCTCCAGCCGAGGGATTTGGCCTATCCCCAGATGAATTCTTTCAGCCACCTGAGGGACAAGAGTGTTGATACAGTCTGACCTGGCTGTTGTTTTGATGTTGACACTAATTTAAGTTTGTATCAGATGTTAATTAAACTCAGACTGATTAATGATCAAGGTTGATCATGTGGAGAGGAAAAGTCCAAGTACGGATACTTGGCACGCAAAGTCGGAGAGGGCTCGGTAGCTCGTTATCTGGACCGGACGAAGTCGGAGAGGGCTCGGCAGCTCATTCTCCGGACTAGGTCAGAGAGGGCTCGGTAGCTCGGTCTCTGGACCGGACGTGGAAGTCGGAGAGGGCTCGGCAGCTCATTCTCCGGACTAGGTCAGAGAGGGCTCGGTAGCTCGTTCTCTGGACCAGGAAGACGTTAGGGTTTAGGGCTGGGAAGCTCTAAAACTAACACAGAGACATTGGATCGGTCTGTTGATCGATCCAGTGATACTTTGGTTGACTGGATCGGTCGACAGACCGATCCAGTGATACTCGAGTGATCTGATCGGTCTCGTGACCGATCAGTAACCACACAGAAGCATTCTGTGGGTTATCTGATCGGTTTACAGACCGATCAAAAGGAAGCGATGATTTCTGGAAAACTATAGGAGATCGGTCTGTGGACCGATCCACCTATAGGCTGATCGGTCCACAGACTGATCAGAATCATCCCAGACCGATCAGGATGTGTCCTGATCGGTCCGGAAGGCTATGGATCGGTCTGATGACCGATCCACAACGATGTCGTTTGTCTTATGCTGTTTCTCTGCGATTTCTAATTCACTGATCAAATCATCTGCTGTGAGATTTTTTAAGTTACAGGTTGCAGGTGTCGTGCCAATGGTTAATTTCAAATTAAGCTCCATCAGAAGAATAAGACCAAGTAATCTTTCCACTGTGTTTCGCTGCAAATGGTGCATTTGGAGCATCAACGTTCACTGGCTGCGATCAGTGGCTACAGCTTGACTCTTGCTTATTGGTTCGAGCTCAGAGACACCAGAGAAGACCATGGATGGTATTGGTGTGAGTTCAGAGAACCAAATGAGGAGGAAGAGTGATTGGCGACGCCTGAGTTGGTCGCAGTGATTCGATACAGGTGACAGTGATTCGGCTCTGGCTGAAGACAGTGAGAAAGAAGCAGAATAAGAAGAAGAAGGCAGAAGAGAGTTTGAGAAGATTTTTTGAAACTCTCTGTCGACCAAAGCAAGTGTGCTGTGTTGTTGAGCTCTTGGCTGTGGAATCCTTCTGTCTTTGCATTTTGCTTCATGGTTGTAAGTTTCATTTGTTCATTCTTTTAGCCACAAAACTATGTAAGTCTTGTGCTTCGTTTCAAATCATTTCTGTGACTTTGTGGAGAGGTTACTCCACCGAGAAGGAGAGATACTTAGCCGGATTTTGTCCGGGGTGTGATCTACCGAAAGATCAAGGGATCGTCCACCTTACGGACACACCGAGGAGTAGGGGCAAGTTATCCCCGAACCTCGTACATCATTTTGTTAGTAGTGGTTTTTTTCTTTTCCTTGCATCAGTTTTCATTTTACTTATTTTCGCTGTGCTAACAAACTCTTGCAAGAAAATTCTTTAAGTTTTAAAGGAGGCTATTCACACCCCCCTCTCTAGCCATCCGAAGGTCCTAACAAGTGGTATCAGAGCAAGGCGCTCTTCATCTGGATTAACACCCTAAAGAGCAAGAAGATGGCTATGAAGGAAGGTTCTAGCACCAATCGTCCACCCTACTTCGACGGAGCGGACTTCCAATATTGGAAGAGCCGTATGGAGTACTACCTCAAGACCGACATCTCCATGTGGTTCTCGGTCAAGGAAGGGTTCACACCTCCGAAGGACGAAGAAGGTAAGGAACTAGAATCGTCAAGGTGGTCCGCTGAGCAAACTCGCAAAGGACAAGCCGATGCCAAGGCGGTGATCACTCTACAATGCGGGATAGCCAAAGATTAACTTGTCAAGGTAGGTCCTTTTGTGAGTGCAAAAGATTTGTGGAACAAGCTCATCGAGCTCCAAGAAGGAACCCGAGACTCTCGGATCGCCAAGAGAGACTTGTTCCTAAACGAACTGTAAAATCTCACCATGAAGGAGAACGAAACGGTAAGTGAACTACATGGAAGGTTCAAAGAGATCATCAATGATCTTCATTCTGTAGATGAACGTGTAGAGAATCGCGATCTCGTAAGGTACGCTCTCAAAGCCTTTCCGAGGAATGCCTTGTGGTCATCTATGATAGATGCCTACAAGGTCTCCAAGGACCTTTCAATTGTTAAATTAGATGAATTCTTTTGTGAAATGGAACTTCATGAACTTGCTAACAAGGGTCAAAAAAAGAAAGGTATTACATTAGTTGCAGGAGAAAAGAGCAAGGATGGAAGAAGGAAGAAAGAAAAGAAGAAGGAGAAAGAAATTCTTACATCCTCATCCTCCTCCGAGTCCGATGATGAAGGTGGATCATCATCAAGCGAGATGGCCAACTTCGTGAGAAGAATCATGAGAAGGAGCCGGAGATACAAAGGGAAAGGTAAGTCTATTGATCAAAATGTTGATAAGACTAATGTTACATGTTATGAGTGTAGCAAGAAAGGACACTATCGGAGCGAGTGTCCAAAACTAAAAAAGAAGGAGGAAAAGGCCAAGAAGAAGAAAGCTCTCAAAGCTACTTGGGATGAATCCTCCTCAAGCTCATCGGAGGAAGAAAAGAAGGAGAAAAGCACTCGCCAATTAGCGCTCATGGCAAGGGAGGAATCGGACTCCGGAAGTGATACATCAACCGCGGCTTCATCATCTTCGGATGATGAAGAGGTAACTTCTCTTCACTTAGAAAAATGCTATAAAACTATTGCACATTTATCTACTTTGCTTAAGAAATCAAAAACTGAAATTAAATCATTAAAAGATGAAGTAGAACACTTGAAGACTCTTAGGGAAGATGAGGTTGATGACCTACATCAAGAGCTTCTTGAGGATGAAAACAAAGCCCTAAAGAGTGAAGTTGAGAAACTCAAGAAAATGCTTGAGAAATTCTCAACTAGCTCTAAGACCTTAGATATGATTCTAAATGCCCAAAGGGCGGTCTACAACAAGGCTGGGTTAGAATATCAACCTAAGGAGTCTAGTTTCATTTCCTAAGTATCTAGAACCCAATTTCATAGATCACATGCTTCTAGGGTTCATGAGACTATGAAGGGTGTGACCAAGGCATGGGTTCCTAGGTCTTTCATTGTAGATGCATTAGGTCCCAAGATTTGGGTACCTAAAACATCTATCTTTCGTGTTTTGTAGGCATTTGTCAAGGGGGAGCATCTATCAACTTGGTTTGTTGATAGTGGATGCTCCAAGCACATGACCGGGGACAAGTCACGCTTTACTACCCTTCAAAACAAAAATAGAGGTAATATGTCCTTTGGTAATAATGGTAGTCTTAAGGTGATAGGAGTTGGAGATATTCATATATCCGAATGTCTCCAAATCAAAAATGTCCTAGTCAAGGGGATGACCTTTAATCTCCTAAGTATCAGCCAATTGTGTGATACGGATTACACAATTGAGTTTCATTCAAGTCAATGTCTGGTCAAACACATTGACAC